>NC_058132.1:9591409-9622961 GCF_016433145.1 Gracilinanus agilis | reverse complement strand
ATATATATATATATATATATATATGTGTGTGTGTGTGTGTATATATATATATATATATATAAATAAACACTTGATTAACTGTGGTTGGGGACTGAGCTCACTGATAAGAACCACATTCACAGTGTAATGACTAGAATTCTCAAAAGACAAAATTTCTTCATTTTAAATTAATTTATTAATCGACTGGTCAGCTGAAACCTCTCCCCTGGACATCCTCTAAGATCTCAGATTCATAAATAACCACTGAGGGGGACTTAGGAGACCTCAACTCTTCCCTCATTAATTCATCACAAGAAAAGCTGGTCTCTGTCCATACAAGGAAGGTGTCAGTCCAAGATTTCCCCAGCCTTGTGGCTGGTCTAGCACACTCTCAAAATGGGTCAGAGTTCACCATGGCTTGCTAGTCAGAACCTTAATCCATTTATCATAGTAAAAGGAAAGCTGCCCCTAGTTTCATAACCTTGGGGAAAATGGACAGAAAGTCTGGAGTTTTAACCTAAGCCAGGCTAAAGGGAAATTTATTCCACAAAAATATCACAATTCAATATTAATTTTTAAAAAGTGTATTCATGAAAAACAAAGGCTCTAAGCATAGGTCTATAACTATTGAAACCTGGGGAACACGGGTCAAGAGAAGAAGTTAAGAGACAGACTGAGGAAAGACTGACAGGTCAGTGGCCAGATCTAACAATAACAGGCTACTTGGCTGGACTCTTCTACTTTTCCATATTGTTCCATGGAAAACCCAGGTTTTACCTAGTATTGGATGCTCTTTCATTTCACCCCTTCCTGAACCATTCCCTACTTTTCAGCCTGGAATGCCCCTGGGACACCCAGGGGAGGAATAGTTTGAGGAAAGGCTGAGAGTTTCCAAGCATGGGAAGACACAATTCCCCACCTGAAACCCTACAGGGGCCATTCCACTGTCCTCTGCATACATCAAGATACTATTCCACTCCCCTGCAATGGCTTTTTCTAACCCTGTGACTACACTATGTAGACACCTTCATGTCTTGAGAGCAATGGGTCTGAGCTGCAATTCTGTGAGCCACACAATAAAACTCTCTCCCACAACAGTAGCAGGGCAGAGAGCAGTCCCTGGAGCCAGGTCTGAGAGTGAGAACTGCTCCTGACCTATCTGAAGGGCATTCAAAGAGTTCAGACAGGAAGGATGAGGCCCAGGGAAAGGGCAGCCACCACCACTAGCAAGGGCAGCAAAAGGGCAGCAAAATTCAGACATACCTAGAACCAGAAGGCAGAAAGATCTCAGCCCCAAAGGAAAGACAGAGAAATCCAGACTCAAAGGGAAGAATGCAGAGATCTCAGTTCAGAGGAGAGCAGACAGCTTCTTGTTTTCCTCTACTCTGGGTGGGTCCTAGTAGTCCTCACTGCCCCACCTATCCTGCCTCTTCAGTCCCAATATCACAGCTGTCCTCCAATGGCACCCAAGGGCAGGACCTCAGGACCCTGCCTGCCTATCCATCCCAAGCTCTGCCCTCTATTATCTGGAATGCCACTGCCAGCAGAATGAGCCCTCTTCACCCTAGACTCCTCCCAGGCATCTACACCATCCCAGGGCTCCCCTCTTACCCTTCTTCCCTCTCCCCTTATTCCCTTCCACACTCTAAGTATCCAGTGACACTGGGATCTTTCTTGTCCCTCTCAGGAGACTCTCCAACTCCTAACCTTGCATTTTCCCTGCCTCCTCTGCCTCTTCCTCCAGTCTTCACTACTGTCCCCTTTAATCTATGCCTCCTGCTTTCACTGGATTCCTTCAGGTATGGACTAAAATCTCATTTCCTTTCTCAATTCCGGGAGGGGAAGAAGGGAGGAAGACAACATCAATCATATAAATTTGTCAAACTTATGTGTGTGAAAGTAGGATTAACTCTCCTCTTGCCTACTTTTAAATTTGATCCACCAAAAGGGTAGACATCCCTACTTAACACTAAGTAGGGGAGGTTCACAAACCACTTACTAAAGTGAGTGACAACTCCAGAAGTGACTTGATCACCCTCTAGGCAGTGGGAAACAAATGAAAAGACAACAATTGGCTCCTGTAAAGTGGAGGAAGGGACAGGAAGTGATGTGGAAAAAGAACTTTAAAAAGTGCTGAACTTCCTGTCCTGGGGAGCTTCGACTTGAGTCTTGGGCATAGAGAAACTTTGCTTAGAACTTCGATCTGAGACTTTGGCACTTGGACTGCTTCTGGTAAGACTGTTCCTGGATCTTCTCCCTTTGGAGTTCGGCTTGGGTGAATGAGAAGCTGATCCTCTTTTATTGACTTCTGGATAGGTCAGTGAGGTTAGTTCCAGAGAGGCCTTCCTGGAGAAACCCACATTGGTGGAATGGTGGAACTCTTGTTTAATTTACCACTGGGCCCTCTGGTTGGGGATAATGAGCTCTGTTGGAGTTGAAAGGGCACCAGAGCAAATATTTAGTGTGACAGGATAGACATCTTCTCTACCCTCTTTTTCATTTCTCTACTTTGACTCTTTCCACCTTTTCTTTGTAAATAAAAGGTGCTAAAAGTCATTTTAATTTATTTGATCTCTATTAATTTTAAAATTAGCAACCATATTATTATCTTAGAATTCTCTATAACCATAAATTTAATTCCTTACATTTATACATTTGTTTTATAAAAATAAAATAAAGAATAAAAATAAAATCTCATCTTCTGCAAGAAATGTTTATGAGTCCATTTTCTTCATTTGCTTTTCTACATTTTATCTGATACTTATTCAAAGGAAAATTATTTTATTGCTTTTATATTATTGATCATGAAACAAGTGACCACATATAGTCCTTCAGATAAGTAATTACAACTATAATTTTTAAGAGTTAGACCCAGTTATTACAGTAATTGTGTATAAGATGTCAATTATAATAATAGAATATTGGCCATTGTATTGGAAAGGATATAGTTAGGTGAATCAGATCATAGCAATGAATGCTATTGAAGTCTTCTGTTGGAGGAATAAAAGTTTTAAACCTATGTAGTTATCAAGGGAAGCTGAAAGCCCTGCAGAAGAAGCTGGGTTCACTGGGAATGGTGAGTGTCCAGCTGGCCTGATGAGATCATACAAAAACTATCCTGGCATCTTCAGGTACTATTTGATCCTTTCAAGATTTATGCCATCTAGAAGCTCCTTAAAGCACTGTGGCCCAGAAAGGTTACTGAGACCTAAGTAGTATGATGGTTCTGGAGGATTAAATAGATTTTCTTACCTGAACCTTGTACTAAACTTAAGACTTGGTATCAATGATCCAAAATTTTGTTACCAAACACCACTGCATGTTTCTTAACATCCTATGTGCCTTCTGCCTTGTTAATGATTTATGCTAAATATCTATGAAAAACCCATAAAACATACTGTTGTATGTCTATATAGGACCTTTGCTCCAGGCTATGTGTGGTACCATTTCCAGCTTTCATTTAGCACAATTAATGGTTTTGTAAAGATTAAAATTGGGGGCTTTGACTCAATAAGAAAGTTATAAAGTAAGATTGTGGTCACTGATTTTAAAATATTATCGCTTAAGTAAGATTGACTTTTAGCAGTTTTTATTTACAAGGTGGAAAGAGTGAAAGTGGAAAATGAAGATGAGACAGAGCTTTTAACAAGCCTACCCACCTTTCTCTAGTGAAGACCAGCTCAGCTCCCCACAGGGGCTTTGCCCAAGTCCTGATCACCATGTGGATTTCCCAAGAATCCTCAGCCAGAAGTCCACCAGCTCAGCCTCCTCCAAAACCAAGGCAGGAATCAGAAATTTGTTCAGTCATTCCACAATCAAAGGACATCCCCTCATTTTCCAAATTTTTGCCAATATAAATATTTTGTAGTTATAAATATTTTTGTACTTATTATCTTTAATCTATACTGTACTATAATCCTTATTATCTCTTTGGGGTACAAATCCAGCAGTGGTATGGCTAGATCAAAGGGTGGGCATTCTTTTAAAGCCCTTTGGGCATAGTGCCAAATTGCCTTCCAGAATGGTTGGATCAATTTCACAACTCCTCCAGCAATGCATTAGTGTCGAATTTTGCCACATCCACTCCAACATTTATTATTTTCCATTACTGTCATATTGGCAAATTTTCTAGGTATGAGGTGGTACCTCAGAGTTGTTTTGATTTGCATTTCTCTAATCATGAGAGATTTGGAACACTTTTCCATGTCTAATTGATAGTTTTGATTACATTATCTGAAAACTGTGTATTCATGTTCCTTGATCATTTATCAATTAGAAAATGGCTTGATTTTTTTGGTACAATTGACTTTGCTCCTTATTAATTGGAGAAATTAAGACTTTAGACAGATGTTTTTGTTATAAAATGTTTTCCCCAATTCATTCCTTCCCTTCTAATTTTGGCTGTATTGGTTTTGTTTATACAAAAATTTTTAATTTGATGCAATCAAAATTATTCATTTTTTATTTTTTAATGTAATGTTCTCTGTCTCTTCTTTGGTTTTAAATTCTTTCCTTCCCATAGATCTGGCAAGTATACTATTCTCTGTTCAACTAATTTATTTTCTTCCTTATATTTAAGTCATTTACCCATTCTTAATTTATCTTGATATAGGCTGTAAGATGCTGATGTAAACCTAATCTCTCCCATACTGTTTTCCAATTTTCCCAGTGTTTTTTTTTTTCCAAATAGTGAATTCTTGCCCAAAAAGCTAGGATCTTTGGATTTATCAAACACTATTTTGCTGAGGTCATTTACCCCAAGTCTATTCCATTGATCTTCATTTCTGTCTCTTCGCCAGTACAAGATTATTTTGATGATCAACACTTTTAAGTAAAGTTTAAGATCTGGTACTGCTAGACCAACATCCTTCACAATTTTTTTTTATTTCTTCCCTTCATATTCTTGATCTTTTGTTCTTCCAAATGAATTGTCATAATTTTTTCTAATTCTATAAAAGTTTATTGGTAGTTTGATATATATAGTACTGAATAAGTAAATTAATTTGGGTAGAAGCTCTTCCTACCCACAAACAATTATGTTTTCCAATTATTTAGATCTAGTTTTAATTTTGTGGAAAGTATTTGGTAATCATGTTCATATACTTCCTATGTTTGTCTTAGCAAATAGATTCTTAAATATTTTATATTGCCTAGGGTGATTTTAAATAGTTTTTTCCCCTAACTCTTGCTGCTGAGTTGAGTTGGAAATATATAGAAATGCTGATGATATATGTGAGTTATGTTCTACTACGGGTAACTCAATGGATATACAGTTGTCTATCCACAGTAGGGAATTTCTGAAGCATATTAGCACCCCACTCATAGTTTTGTTTTAACTGGAGTATAATTAGTATATTGAAAGTTAATTCATTCATGGAATCTCTGCAGCTAGAGGTGAAGAAATCTATTTAACCAACAGTCTTGTTGCTTATATTTGTACATATAGGGTTAGAACCCTAATTGCATCTCATCTTCCTAAAAGAACAGAAGAAGATCAGAGCCAAGATGGTGGCTTAGGAGCACCCAAAATGAAACCTCTCCAACAATCCTTCTAAGTCAATATTTATATTGTACTTGAAAGAAAACAGAACCCAACAAGAAAAGTCATAAGATTCTCCTACTGAAAACTTAAAACTTAGCCAAAGTATGTCTATTTGCACAGGATAAGGAAGAGACCCTCCCCACCCACCAAGCAGAGATTTGCAATAAGTCCTGGCTGTCTGTGTGAGCCAAACACATAGACTGCAGCCATGAGGGTTTGCCTCTTACCCATCACATGTGGTCCAGGGCACCAACAATGGCTGACAGGGAGGAACTGGGGGGGGGCTGGGGGGGACACTTGGAAGAACATGCTCAGACGCTGCCTACAGTGAAAAAGTTGCCCCAGGGCAGGCAGCTCAGTTCAACAGATTAGCTCAACCAGCTGAATCCAGTATACAAGCATCAAATTGAGAAAAGAGAAGATTCAGCCTCAGGCCATAACAGCTCAAACACTCTGGTTCAAGAATCAACAGAAGGGCAAGTTTATAGTCTACAGGGCAAAAAAAAAGTGAACAAAATAGAATAAACCAGAGGGGGGAAAACCTACAATTGAAAGCTTCTATGGGGGTAAGGACCAAAGAGCAGAACCAATCCACAAGGATGAGATCCTGGGAAAACAAAGCAAAGCCTCAAAAAAAACCAGGGAATTGGATGCAGGCTTTAGGGGAGCTCAAAAAGGAATTTCAAAATCAAATGAGACAGGTTTAAGAAAAATGGCAAAAGGAAAATAGTAGCCTAAAAAGAAAAATAGGTCATCTGGAAACAGAGGGACAGGTTTGAAAGCCAGAACTCACCTGCTGGAAAATGATGCAAAAAAAATCAGAAGAAAAGAATGACTTGAAATGAAGAATGGACCAAAAGGAAAAGGAGAATCCAAAGGTTGTGTCAGAAATTCGGTCTTGAAAAGGTAGAATTTGTCAATTAGTATCTAATGACTTCATGAAATACTAAGACATGAACAAAAAGAAAAAGAAAAAACAACCCTAGACATCATATAACAGGATATTATCCAATAAAACTTCTGTGAAATTCTTGAATATGAGGGTAAAATAGTTGAAAAAATCCACAGATCACCTCCCGCATTAAATCTCCAAATGACAAGTCCTAGGAATGTTATACCACAGCTAAAGAATTCCCAGGCCAAGGAGAAGATATTACAAACTTCTTGAAAGAAACAATTTAAATATCATGTAACCCCAGTTAGGATTACACCCTGCTGTCTGTGAGTGTGTGCTAACTTGTCTGGGCTTTATTTTAAGTTAGGTTGGGTTTGGGGTTCCAACCCAGGGTCAAACCCTGCAGAGTGAGCTCTGTCATTCTGAGCCACTGTTAACAAACCCTTGAAACCAACTTTTGGGAGTAAAAAGAAGGATTTTTAGCCAGGCAGATCTTAGACAGATTTTTGGGTGACTTAGATCAGGGAGTGTCAGCCAGCCTCAAGTAACCGAAGAGTTTTGTCTTGTGACAAACATAGCACGGTGGAAGCAAGAGAAAAAATTTAAAAGTAGGGTCCCCTCTTTCCCTAATACTCGCCTCCTAATATAATTTTAATTAAAAAGACATTTTTTATATATCTAAATATCTCATTGGTTTCAGGGCCTTGCACATTACTGGCTCAGTGAGTGAAAGTGGGCATCTGCTTCACTTTCACTAGTAACAGCTGAGATACCCAGAAAATTACAGCTGGGTATCTAGACAGTTTTCTAGGCTAAATTAACACCTTTGTCCCCTTTCACTAATCTATTTTTTCAGGCCTAAATGCAGAACTTTTAGCCTCTGTATTCTTAAGACAAATTAAAATCTCTTCTAGGAAGGATTAACAAAAAAATAGGAACAGTTAAAATATTTGGTTTATTGGAAAGAATTGCCTACTATGATTTAAAAAAATTTTTTTAAACCCTTACCTTCCATCTTGGAGTCAATATTGTGAATTGGCTCCAAGGCAGAAGACTAGTAAGGGTAGGCAATGGGGGTCAAGTGACTTGCCCAGGGTCACACAGCTGGGAAGTGTCTGAGGTCAGATTTAAACCTAGGACCTCCCATCTCTAGGCCTGGTTCTCAATTCATTGAGCTACCCAGCTGCCCCCTCTACTATGATTTTTAAAGAATACAACCAGAGAAAAATGAGATTGCCCCTTTGACTCCTCCTTCCTATGTCAAGTCCAAGAAGGATCAGTGCAAAGAAAGAAATGAGGAACAGAAATCAATCCCAACCTCTGCTTTCCTTTTAATAATCAACTCCCAGTTAAATGCTTGGGAAAGCCTAACCAATAACAAAGAAGTGCTCCTACAGGACCCTAATATTAAAGGAGATATGAGATTAAGGATGGGAATAGGGTTTACTACACTTAAAAGCTAAGGGCAAACCACAGGGACAGGGGAAGGACTTGACTACACTCTCCTATGATCTAAGCAAGACAGGGCCCAAAGAAAGCTGTAGTGGAGTCACAAGGAAAAGTTCCTCCAAACCTGGTTCCAACCAGGTTTGGTCAGTTTAGCTGAGGACCGGAGGGTGGCTTTACTTGGGATCTAACAGCTAATCCAGGGATGGTTTCAGGATGCCAGGAGTCAACTCCACCAGAACAGGTGTCCCAAGGTATCCAGGTAGGGAGAGAGAGTTTGCAATGCTGTCCACCAGATCACAAACCACTTCCCTACTCAGTGCTGCTCTGCTGGTCTGATGTCCTCTGCTGTAAGCCTTCACCACTCTCAGGATCCCAGGGAATCTGGATAGAACTCCCCTAGCTCTGAGATCTCCCAGGGTCAGCAACAGTTTTGTGCCAACCACCACGGAGTCCTTCTCAGGCACAAGCCACTTCCTCCTTCCCCTGCATTCCATTCAGAATGTCCATGACCTCCAGCTAAGGCTTTTCCTAGCCTGTTTACACACCCACTTTTAAACTTATGCCTCTTACATATAATACCCATAGATTCAGTTAAACTCCTTAATTAAACACATATTAATTTTAAGTCCAGGATCCTTTTCTCTGAGTGTTCTGTATTTACTGTCACATTTCACTTTATGTGTGATCTGATACAAGGCTTCTCATAAACCTAGACTCCCACATTTACTATATATAACTAAACCTATAGATTCCTCCTGAAAGTAATTTGATTTCTTTCATTTGTGCTGTGATCAAAACCTCATTTAAAAAATAAGAATTTTACTTTTACTTTTTCCTATTTCAACATAAAAGAGCAAAGCCTATTCCAGCATTTGACACTTGTGGAATAGCTTAGCAGATGACTATAATAATAATAATTTAAAAAATCATACAAAGGGTTTGAATGGTGACAGCCTTTGAGCACTCATTCCTAACCTTGGGATCATAGCAGCAATAGATTTTTCTCATCTGAATTTGGGAGATCGGCACCAAATACAACAGCTACTATTTCATACATCTAGTGCTCTGGACACTGTGGCTTCTATGGTTAAGGAAAATTTAAGGAAAATTAACCTGTGCTACAATTAATCAATCACATTGACTATATATATATATATATATATATATATATATACACATACACACACACATACATACATATATAAACTATTTAGGAGATACCATCAATGATACTGAAAATAATTATTCAGATAATTAGACAGATAGTACAACACACTCTTCCACGAAACCACCAATGCTCTGTATCCTGTCCAAGAAAGTTCATCTGGAAGAACAAAAGATCGAGAATATCAAGTGTAAGAAGCAAGGCTAAGCCAGGCATTTCTGGAACCTTGAAAGATGGAACACAGAGGAAAGAAGATCCAGTGGCAGTTTGGCTGAAGCAAGGACTTCTGGGAAGGAGAGCCAACTGATTCAGCTTTGGGGTTTTCAGTCCTTGGGCAAGGAGGTTGTTTTAGGGCTGTGTGACCCTCAAAGTGAACTTTGGAGGTTTTCCTCAGACTTTCAGAGAAGATTTTCTCATAATCTATATTGGTTCCTGAACACACTTGAATTACAACAACAGATTCTTCAGTGTTGGCCAGGGGTGTCTGGACTTCTGTGGGGAGCCGACCTCTGGGACCCTCAAATTGCCTTGGAAATTGTCCCTCAATATTCCCTCTAGTTAATAACAAATCTTAGCTGTAGATTACTAGTTTGGGATTTGGGTCAGTGAAGCTGTGATTTGGAGAACACAGGAGTAAATTCTGTTGGTATCCAACACAGTCAAGGACTGAAGGGGACTTAAGGAATTACCTGCACCCCCTTTGTGTACCCCATCTTTATTTCCCTTGATTATTTGTTCCTGTAATAAACTCTTTCAGTTTTCCTTAGTCAGATCAGAGTGTACTCATTGGTGGGAGGCAGAACGAGGAGGATTGAGAAAGAAAGGCAAGCAGACCACCATTTTTATCCTGATTTCCTTCTGTTTGTCCTGGCCAGCACAAACATCTTATTGGGGTTACACTCATTTCTCCTTGTGGAGATAACATCTCTTCAACATTTACAACCTGGCACGATTAGCAGAAGTCCCCTGTTTTCCTCTGGGAACCCCATTTTGTCTCCCAGTAGGGAGGGGTGGCAAAGAGGGAGAAGAGGCCCTTCCACATCAATGTAGGGGGTAAACAACTACACCTCAAACCTCCTGATCACTCCCCTTCCTACAAGTGGCCAGCAAAGAGTCAGAATCTGAAGAAAAAACAATTTTAATGGGGAAAACCTGTTTAGGGGATAGACGGCAGCCATCACGGGTGGGGCTCACTACAGCAGCTCTATAGGACAAACCTCTTGAAAAACACTGCACTAGGCATATTTAAAGGCACAGGCAGCAATTCAAAGGCATGGAATGTGCAATGGGAAGAACTCTTTTCATACTGTTTAGTAGCTCCTTGCTGATCTATTCTTTTTGGTCTATGTTTATGGGCTTTGGGTTAAAACCGTTCCATACTACCTGCTCCAACTCATACACTTAGTAGGCACATATCAGTGGCTGAAACTGGAACTAGAAAAAGTATGTGCATTTATTCCTACAACCATGGCTGTCCTAGCATAGTTTCTATAGTTTTATTGGATTTAAAAAAAGCTTATGGGGCAAATCTTGGGGTACAAGGCAGAAGAAAAATTAACCTTAACTATACTGAAAGAATTGGCCAAGATGATTGAAGCAGAGATAGGGAAACACTTAAAGGGGGGGAAAAGCACAAGAATCAGAGACTATAATGCAATTAGTGGACACAGAGGGTACAAGCCAGTAGGGAGCCAAGACAATAGATAAATCTGACAACAGTAAAAGGAGCAGAGGCAACAGTTCCATTCTACCTTTACAAAACTGAACTATTCTATAAAAGAATGCTGGGATAGTCCATTTAAAGACCTATAAGCCTTTCTCTAGTGGGGACTTAAGAGATCCTAAAAAAAGTAGGCCTGATTGGTACAAAAATCCTCATAAGTGTGTCAAAGAGTTCAAGCATGCCCTGAGACTTTATGATCCATCATATACAGATGCTGAGATTCTTTTAGAACTTTTTTCACCTACACAAGCCAAACAATTCATCCAAGAAAAAAGAAGTAGATTGTAATTGTCATTACAATCTAATATTATGGCCGGAGGTGTACTCAGACCTCAAATTATCTAATCCAGGGAATCATGCTTTCTTAAAGAGGTGCAGAAAGGATCTCACTGAAGCAATGTTCCACTATGCAAAATGCCCAGACTCATGGGGAAAATTTGAGGCCATAAAACAAAAAGCAGGAGAAAATCCTAGTACCTTTTTAGACAGGGTTGTGGAAGCTGGAGAATCTTTTCTCGGGTTTAGTAACTTAACAGAACCAAACCTCCAGCATATCAGGAGGCAGTTAATAAAGGGGAGCAGTTTGTTATTCAAAACTTATTTTACTCTCCATTGTCCTGCATGGGAGGATTTATCCCTAGAAGATTTAAGAAGGAGAACTTCATATGTTTACTCAGGTTCAAGCAGTGCAAATGAAAAAGAAAAGCAAACAGAGAGAAGCAAAGATGAAACCATTGCTGATCTCAAGAAATAGCTTAAAGAATCAAAAACAATGATCAAGAAAAAGGAAATAGAGGAGATAAAGAACTTAGCCACCTTACAACCTAGGATGGCGAAGAGGGAGAAGAGGCCCTTCCACATCAATGTAGGGGGTAAACAACTATACCCCAAACCTCCTGATCACCCCGCTTCCTACACAAGGGAACTAATTTTTAAAAATGTGAAAGATAGTGGCCTAACTACCATATCTTGAACTGTGCTATGAAGCAGTGATCATCAAAACAATNTATAGAAGGAGATATATAAAAGATAATAGGGTTGAAAAAATGTTTAAAAAAAATAATATAGATATAGGTTTTGAGCAATGATACACATAAAACAGTGTAATTGCTTATTGGCTCAGGGAGGGGGGTAGGAGGGGAGGAAAAGAACATAAATCATGTAACCACGGAAAAAATATTCTAAATCAATTAATTAAAATTTTAAAATTTTAAAAATTAAAAAATTAAAAGAAATATAAAATAATATAAAAATTTTAAGAGCTTATATAAAATAAATGAGTATTAATGCTTGTATAGTATAAAATGAATATAAAATATAAAATGAATATATTATATAAAATAAAACAAAATAATTAAAATTTAAATTAAAAAAAAAAAGACTGCATGCCTTTTGACCCAGCTATATCACTACTGGGTTTGGATCCCAAAGAGATAATAATGAAAAATATTCATACAAAAATATTTTTATCTATGCTTCTTATGGTGGCAAAAAATTGGAAAATGAGGGGGCATCCATTGGGCAATAGCTGAATAAAACCATTGAATCTGATGGGGATGGAATACTATTGTGCAGTAAAGAATAATGAACTGGAGGATTTCTATATGAACTAGAAGAACCTCCAAGAACTAATACAGAGTGAAATAAGCATAACCAAGAGAGCATTGTACACAGTAGCTGAAATGATGAGGGATAATCAAATGTAACTGACTTTCCTACTAATAGCAATATAATGATCCAAGACAATCCTGAGGGACTTGTGAGAAAGAAGGCTATCTATATACAGAGAAAGAACTGTGGAAGTAGAAATGCAGAAGAAAAGAATATGATTTACCACATGGTTTATGGGTATATGATTGGCGATTTTGATTTTAAAAGATCACTGTTACAAATATGAATATTATGGAAATGGGTTTTGAGCAATAATACATGTATAACCCAGTGGAATTGCTTGTCAGCTCTGGGAAGGAGCAGAGAAGAGGGGAGGGAGAGAATATGAATCATGTAGCCATGGAAAAAATATTCTAAATACATTTTTTGAAAAGTTAAAAAAAATAAAGGAACCAAAATGAAAAATATTGAGAAAGCAACAGGTTAGATAATCCTGCTAAGTTCAAGGTAAATGATTCTCATTGGACAGGAAAGACTTAAAGTTTCCATATGTTAATTGCACTCTAAATTCCTGACAGTTTAATAATATTTGAAATGCAGACCTTTTCCCCTCACCCAGAATTCCTATCCTTTTTTTTCTGCTGAAAACATACCTTTTCCTCTCTGTGCCCTCACCTTTTCTCACCCCAAACTTCTTCCAAAGCCTCCCTGGCAGGACTGACTGGTCTGTCCAAACCTGAAGTCCTGCAGATTAGGAGCAGAGACTGTCCCTGGGCCATCCCTGGAATGGTGGGACACAGAAGGCATCCTTCTCTGATGGAAAGTGTCACACTCCAGGGTGGACGAATAAATGACTGTGTTTAGGTCTGTCTGTCTGGAACCTGGGCTGGCTCATCTAGGCAGGGGCTACAGAGGCTGAAAAACCCCAGAACACAGTTGGGGATTGTGGATCACACTGACAGCAAGCAGCGGTGGCCCCCCTGGAGGCTTGGGAAAGACAGAGGTCTTAGTTCCTGGGGAAGCTTGGCCAGGGCTGGGGATGGACTGCACTCACCTGGGATGGGGGCCTCTGGTCCCCAGGAGCCATTCCTTCAGACTGTGGTCCTTCAGGAGGTGGGAGCCCCAAGGTGGGGAAGACTTCCTCCTTGTACACCTGTGGGGAATTAGAGAGGGGGAGGGCTCAGAGGAGCTCTCAGAGCCCTTCCCTTGGCCTTGAGGGTCAGGGTTGGAAAGGATCTTGGACTGGACAGGAAAAAGCCTCCCCACCCTCTCTGCTGCTCTTTTTGGCTTCATTCCAATCAGAAAATGAATTGGGTGCACAGCGTGGATTGAGGGAGACTCCTAGAAGAGGTTGCTGGGTAATGAGGGGAAGGGGGGCAGGAGAGTCTGGACCAGGAGACAGGCATCAGGTTAGGGAAACGTGTTGGCATTTTGTTCTGTGCCAGAGATGGGAGCTCCTTCCATGGCCTGTGGGGACCGGCACTGCCCCCCACCCACCCACCCACCCAGGCTCATGTTGACGGCTTCTCCCCTTGGACCTTTGGGGAAGGGCCCGGACCAGCCCCGCCTCCATCCTGTCAATGCACCTCCCTCCCGCACCCCGGATGGAAGGAAGGTAGGAGCCCATTCTCTCCTCCAGGGAAGGGAAAACCCCGCCGTGGCTCCTGGTCCAGATAGAGCCGTCCATGCCTGACACCAGCACTTACATATTTCTTCCCCTTCTATAGTAGTTTAAAGCAATTAACTGACACAGAGACCTCCCAGGACACACTCTTACACCCCCACAAAACCCTCCAGCCCGGCCTCTCTGGTTGCACCTGAACTTCCCCCTTCCCCCCTCCCCCCACCACAACTTCCTGGCTCAGTTACCCACAAGTGCTCCACCCGCGTCTTCTCTGGCCCCAGGAGTTAGCGAGCAGAAAGTCTCCGCTGTTGAAGCCTCGGCTGCAACTTTTGCCTTGACTCCCTCCCCTCCTCTCTCAAGAAGAAAGTGCCAAAACCCACACTTGAGAGCGAGCACTCCAGGAGCAGACACAGACCTCAACAAATTCCCAGAATGCCTTGGGACTAAACAGGGAAATGCCAAGACTTGGCTGACATCAAGACTCAAGCATTCTGGGAAATGGAGTCGTCCACAATTGGAGTGCCCCTGCTTGGAGGATCTCATGCCAGAGGCATTCTGGGAAATGGAGTCTTACTTCCTATCTCTGGAGTCCTGGTGGAGGAGGGGCCACGCACCAATTCTCCCCAGTCTCCCTGGCTGCAGCCTGGAACTTTTTCTTTCCTTTCCTTTCTGGTAGTTTCAGCTTTGATCCTCCTCGGCCTCCTTCCAGACAGGCTGGTCCTTGTCCTAAATTAGGGGCGGGAGGATGGGTGGTTCCTGTGCCGTATTGATGCTAATAGCAGGGCCCTGGAGTGGAAAAGCCCCAATTCCTGTATTTTAGGAACAACAAACTATGTATTTCTGTCAGACCGGGCTCCGAGATTCCATCTAGTCTAGGCTTTTTGCACTTCCTTTGTCCTTAAACATCCTAAAGAACTTCTTCCTCTTTAACAGAATTTGGTGACTGAGTGAAAGGGGAAAAGAGGGTTTTTAGGCCTGAGAGGGAACCTTCCAGTGTCCCTGTGTGTGAACAAAGGCTGAGGGTTGGCTGGACCATCTCCTCATCAGACATTCACCAGTTCAGGGTGTCTTGGGGTGCTCCAGGGAGGGGCTGAATAAGAAGCTCCTCGAATTCTCTGTTAAACTTCCTGAGCAAAATCTGGGGTCTCTGGACACTGACCTCCATGGCCTGTCCCAGGGCTGATGCCAGCCTGACCCATACAGGGACACTTCTCACCCCAAATCACTCTCTCACATGAATTCAGTCCTGAAATTTGTGTATATACTGGATGGTTGATGTTGTTAATGGTGAGATACCGTTTAGTTGACTCCTTGGTACCCCACAGGAAAGGGACCTATGAGCCTCCTCACAGGGCCAGTGTACTGCTCAGACTCTCAGACAGATTTCAAACCAGGACTGGGTTAATTTTGAACCAAGGTAAGATGGAAGGGAGGATTAAGGAACTAGGTTTCCCTAAAACTAAGAGTTCTAGCTAAATTCTCACCTCTATAACACCCTCATGGGGATTTCTTCTGTTTTCTTTCAAGCTCCTTAAATCCCTTCTCTGTCTGTCTAAAATTCCAGGCTTTCTGACTACCTGATGCTATTAATCCTCCCAGATAACTTTTGGTAAGATATATAGTCCTTCAGAGTAGTTTTAGAGTGAACCCTTTAAGGCAGGGTTCAACCCTAACAGGGTTAGGCCTGTGATGGCTTCAGGCCTTCCCACCACGGACAAATATACTAGCTTGCTGGCACAGATCTTCAGAGCAGAAGGGAACACTCAGTAGGCAGGAAACACTTTTGGATCTCAAGGGATGGATTTCTCCAAACAGGAACACCAGACTTGTTCAGGGATAGGTAACCAAAATCCCTCCTCAGCTCAAAAGTAGATAAAAATTCAAAACAATTCTATTCTAAACTAAAACCTTATTATTATTACACAAAAATGAAACTGTTACATAGAAATGTGCATTTAACTATTCTTTATAAAGAAATTAATCAGTATCAAATATTAACTACATACACAATTTCTACATATAAACATATAATACATACATTATATGTGTGTATGATGTACATATATACCACATTTTCATACATGTTACATACATTCATATACTTATATACACATGCACACATTATAATAAAATTTTATCAGCCACCTAAGCATGATACATGCTATTTACATATATTTGGAATATGTAATGTAATGTGTAATATATGTTGTAATGTATGTTGTGATATAATTTACTACCCTACCTTAACTTATCAACCTTACCTCTAATCTATCTAACTACATTCCTGTATACTTCCTAATATCATCAAAACAGAACATCTGAACTCAGAAATCCTATCTTAATGAAATCTCCTAAAAACTATCCTGTCTACCTATGCTACTACTATTCTAACCCACCTAAAATCTAAACAGTATCCATTTACCTACAGGGATATTCATATATAACTAAATCCTATAACAAGTAACTATTCATTGATTCACTACTTGAATCAATGTATCCTAAACATGTTTATGTTTTTATATTTATGTTATTGTGTTATGTTATGTTTCTGTTGTATGCAACATACCTTCCAAAACTTCAGATTCTCCATCTTCTCATCTTGTCTGAAGAAATCTTTTCTTCTCCAAAGTCCATGGCAGTAAAATGTACTGTTCAATGCATTATGAAAATATGCTATGTTACATTATATAAATTCATACAAATATTTATCCATCAATCACCTGATCCTCTTCATTGAAACATCATCTTTAAATTCTCTATCTGCTTGTCAGCTGAAAATCCTTCAATCCTGCACAATTTACTCTGTTGTCTCTGGATTATTCTCTTCCACAGGAACCATCCTTTCCTTACTGAACTTTTTGCCTGCAGTCTCAATTTGACTGATGAAATCTCAGCTTTTTGCTTCACAGCTATTCTCTAACTCTTCTTCTTCTTCTCCTACAATTTCTCCTTCTTCTACCTCCACTATTCCCACACTTTTATAATCAATTCTATGCACTAATTTTACACGAGAACAATGGAACCAAGAATCTCTTTCTTAATACTTTCATTGATGAAGGTGAAATTAGCACAGTATTATAAGGACCAAACCAACTTTCTTGTGTAACTAATGTTTTGGCAAATTTTTTCACATATACCATATCACCTGGTTGAAAATTATGGAGACAATAATCCAATGGACCAGATTGGATCAATACTCCCATGTCATGCAATTCTCTAAGCCTTTGTTGTTAAAGCAACTAAATATGAAGCAATTTGACCATCTCCCCCCAAGAGAGAAGTATAGACAGCTTTTCAAGTTTTAGCCTGCAATGGAGCATGTCCAAATAGCATTTGATAAGATGATACAGGCAAATCTGCTCTAGGTCTTGTACACTGGAAAAACAAAGCTACGGGAAGAATATCTGGCCATTTTAGATGAGTATTAGCACAAATTTTCCCCATCGTAGTCTTGAGTTCCCTGTTCAAACATTCCCCTTGACCTGAACTTTGTGGATGATAAAAAACATGAAACTTAGGTGTTATTCCTAGATTCTTATAGACTCTTTTCAGAATATCTTGAGTAAAATGAGATCCTTTATCCAAATCTATGGTAATTGAAACGCCAAAAGTAGGAACAATCTCCCTAAGCAACACTTTCACCACAAAGCTAGCTATATTTGTAGTAGATGGAAACGCTTCAGGTCCCTTTGTTAAACAATCTACAATTAAAAGGCAAAACTTGAATCTTCCAACTTTTAGCATGCGTATATAATCTATATGCAAACTCTCAAATGGGCAGTATGCCAAAGGTCTACCACCCAAACCTTTCTTTCTGAATGCACCTTGATTGAACTTTTGGCAAACAGAACAGCTACTATAGATCCTATTTGCAACAATACTAATTCCTGGTGCTACCCACTGTCTCTTAACAGAATCCACTATAGCTTGTGTACCAAAATTACCTTTTTTATGAATAGCTTGACATAAATAAGTGTTAAAATATTTTGGTAAAAGTGGTTTCCCAGTGTCTACAACCCATACGCCATGTTCTTTCTTAGCTCCAAACTTCTCCTTCCATGTTTGAATCTCTGAGTCTATATAAACTTGCTGTAAATCAGCAGACTCAATAGTTGAAAGATTCATAACATACACTGGAGCATTTGGGGCTGTATACTTTGCAGTTACATAAGCTCTATGATTTCCTTTAGACAGAAAGTCTGAACCTGGTTTTGATTTTGGGTAAGGCCTGAGGAGATCTCTAAGGTCTGGTATCATTGATTTCAAAGGCATTTGGGGGAGAACTTTGTCCTGCCAGGCAGTGTAGAATTCTGCTGGAGCTGTCACTCAAGTGAGCAGCTGAGTGGAATTCTGACAGAGGCTACTGGAGGAGAGACGTCAATCAAAGCTAGCAGCTGAGTGGAACTTTGAAAACATTTTTTTTTCCTCTCCCAGAAACTTTAAAATTACAAGGTGGCTGTAAACTTTATAGAGCCATTGTTGCATAAGATCTTGTTCGCAGATTATTTTTGCCTAACAGGATTCATGGTTATGTGAATTATGGAAGTGGTGTATGTTAATATGTTACTAATATCAATTTTTTCCCCTAAATTTTATCCCTGAATGGTGTTTTTAAATTTTGGGTTGGGATGTGTTTAAACCTATAATGAAATTGACTATGCAAAGAGTGTGTTCCTATATACTGGTAGTGTTGTTGATATTAGGCTTTTTGTACGAATTTAAGTGGATTTTTGTGGCTGTTGTAACTAAGATCAAAGCAACTGTTTCTATTCTATTTAGAGATCTGGAGTTAAAACAACTAGTGATATTGTAAGGGTGAAAAAGGGGTTTTATGGGTTCAGTATATTAAAGATGGTCACCAGAGGATTGAACTATTATCAATCCTCAATAAAGAATAATCTCAAATCAAAATTGATCTTTATGGAAGTTTATTTTCATGAGAGAAGAGAGAGAGGAAGAAAATAAGAATCTATCTCACTAATTAATCCAGGTAGATTTTAATCCTCAGCCAAGGGTTAAAGAGCCTGAGGCCCAGAGTTGAATGGAGCAAACTTCATTCACAGAGTCTATAAAAGAAGTTTCTTAATAGAAGTTCAGGAAGATTCAGTCTTTAAACTCACCACATGGAACAGTCTCAGTCACAAACCAGTAAAGCTCCCTCAGGTCTCCTTCACCAAACCAGAAGCAGCCTCACTTACTCAACTCCCTCTTTTATTTTCTTTTTAATTTTTTAAACCCTTAAATTCTGTGTATTGACTCCGAGGTGGAAGAGTGGTAAGGGTGGGCAATGGGGGTCAAGTGACTTGCCCAGGGTCACATAGCTGGGAAGTATCTGAGGCCAGATTTGAACCTAGGACCTCCCATATCTAGGCCTGACTCTCAATCCACTGAGCTGCCCAGCTGCCCCTCAACTCCCTCTTTTAAAGGGGTTACGTATGTGTCACTTCCAGTGCCTTCCCCTAGCCTGCATGTCCAATCACAATAGACACTTTCTCATAGAAAGCAAAGGGGGCAGTCAGTCGTTGATTCTGATTCGTTACTCACTTTAGCACATGTGGGTTAGGACCTCCCAGAATTGGAAGGTGCTCTCACCTTGGTGATTAAATCTAAAGATGGGGAGTATAGACTTAATCTAATTATCACATATTGTTGCAAACGGAATTAGATAATATGGAGAAATGTTACTGTGCTGGTATTGTTAATGGCAATGTTATTCATACTGGTCAACAAGTAGAAGGGGAGACTGGAACATTGAAAAATCTTACTAGGTTTGAAAGGGAAACTGAGGCACTGGATACAAAACCTGGTTCTTTGTTTCTTTTGTGAGATTTACCCTATGTTACTACAGACAGTAGGATTCTTCATTTAAAATCACATGAGCAATTTTCATCTGCAAAATTAGAGTCAATTAAAAGGAAGTCTCTTAGATTTTTTTGATGAACCCCATAAGGTAATATGGGATTTTAAAAGGGCAATTAAAATTTTCATCCCAGAGTTTGCTGACTTCTCTCTTCTGATGGAGGAACTACAAACTAGGAGAGAGAAGGAGCAGTTTGTAGAAGAAACCTGTATAATCCTCTATTAACTGTATGGCCAGATGATTTTGAGGAGCTTGAATTAAATTCAATCCATAATTATAGAATTTTAAAGCAAGCAAGAGAGTCATTTATAGAAGTAATGAAGGCAAATGCAAAAAGACCTGACAGCTGGTTGAAATTTGAGCGTATTAGGCAGGAGATTGGAGAGTCACCTGCAGCATTCCTAGATAAACTGATGGATGCAGCTGAAGTGGAATTAAGTTTAGATGTACTATCAGAGGAGATCATTGTACATATAAGGAGATTGTAAAAAATGCATGTAGTGTGGTAAAAAATTTTTTAGGAATTTCTCTGATTGGGAAACACTAAGTCCAGAAGAGTTGAAAAGAAAAACTTATGTTTATTTAGCTGATAATGATAAAAGTGCAGATGAGAAAGATCATATTAGTGAAGATTTAAAGAAACAATTACAGGAAACAAATAAGAAAGTAAAAGACAGTGAAATCAAGGAAATAAAAGTGGTAGCTGCATTGAGATCTGTACAGCCTAAAAATCAATATGTCACTAGGGAAAGAAGGTCTGAAACTCCTAGATATTACTTATGCAATAGATTGGGTCATTTTATTATAGATTGTCTCTATAGGGGACAATTCTCTAGATAATTACAAAAGAATAATGGATTTAATAATGGCTGGAGGCAGAATTCTTATGGGTGGAATAATAATAATAATTTTAATAATGGAAATAATCAAGGACAGAGTAATGCAAATGGTTGTCCAAATGCTTGCTGTCAAGGGGTTCAAGCACCTGATTTAACAACATTGCAGGATTGGATAAAGTCTGGAGACAGACCAAAGTTTAGCCAGGTAGTTGGATCTGGCTTTCAGAAGGGAGATCAGAAGAAAGGTACATGTTCATTATGAAAGTGTACCTGGAGTGCTCAAGTGTTGGGTGAATCAATGCAAAATGGATTTAAGGTTAATGATATTGGATGTAATGAGGATAATATGAATGAATCTGTGAATAATGTAAATAAAACTAAAAAAAATGTAATTAACGTTAATGAACATGGGGAACAAAAAAATTTTGATGTAAAAATAGCTGAAAATTCTAAGGATCATGTAATAATGGAAAATAATGGAGAAAGTAAAATAGATAAAGAAAATGTGAACAATGGAACTAATGTAGAAGTTAAAGGGACCAATGAGAGTAGTGTTAAATCTAAGGAATGTGATAAAGATGTAAAATCCTGGCAAAATCATGCAATTCAAGCAGATGTGTATAGGGATGGACAGGAGATGACTGAGCTTTACACTGATGTCACTGTGTTAGCTCCAGTGTTGGAAATGTTTCAACCACCAAATAGCACAGAACCACATGTGTTTGTTACCATTGGAGACGAGATTTATGATTTTCTGGTTGACCCGGGAGTGAGTAAATTGGTGTCACAAACTCCTCCTGAATATTGTAGATCTATTGGTACAATGGAAGTTGTGGGATCTACTGGAGAACCACAAAGAGTAGCAAAATTGCAATCAAAGATGATTACTTAGGTCCATTATCTGTAGAGCATCCATTTCTTTGTATGCCAGATTGCCAATTGGGCATACAAAGAAATGGATGCTCTACAGATCTCTTGGGAAGAGATTTATTGTGTAAACTGAGGGCAACAATCCATTGTACTCAAACTGGAGGAATTTCATTACATCTTCCAGAAGAATCTTTGAAAGTCTTTCCAATGCTTTTCTTAGATTCAGTGAGTACAGAAGGGGACTCAGGTTCACTTTTTCCAATACCTGATGACATAGCTAAGGATCTCTGGTCAAAGTCTTCTACAGATGTGGGACTTTTAAAATCTGCTACTCCAGTCAGGGTGAGAACTAAGGGAGGACCAGTTCATTGTGTGCCTCAATATCCCCTGACCAAAGAAGCAATTGAGCAAATAAGACCAATAATAGAATCCATAATCCAACAAGGGATCATATTCCTTGCTTCTCAGATTTTATTTCTGCTAATCTTCCTATTAAAAAGCCAAAGTTAAATGAGAATGGCAGATGTATGTATCATTTTATCCAAGATTTAAGGGCTGTCAATGATAATGTGATAAAAACTCATCCTATTGTACCAAGACCAGCTGTTATAATTTCTTCCATTCCAAGCCAGGCAAGATATTTCACCGTGGTAAATTTATGCTCACTTTTTTCCTCTAATCCCATTCATAAGGATTCCCAATAGATCTTTGCTTTTACATGGGAAAAGACACAATGGACCTGGACTCAATAAAGACCTTAAAAGTATAACATTCAAGGAGAGCAAATAGGTGCATTCTGTGGACAATATTCTCCTTGTGTCCCCAAATGTAAAAGTGTATCTTAGAGATAGTAGGATTCTTTTTCTGGTGTTGTATAAGCATGGGCATAAGATCTCCAAGACAAAATTACAGTGAATTTTGCCTAGAGTGCAATATCTTTTTTGTGTTATTAGAGGGTTCAAGGAATATCACCAGGTTCAGACTTTCTGGCTTTGCCAAAACTGTATTAGAGTGCTATTAGAGATGGGATCTGATGGATAGAATTGGGCCAGTATCAGGATGTTAACTGAGGTTTGGGAAGGCCAACAGAACCCATTCCAGGCAGAGCCTGGTCTGAGACCAACACACACAGACCACTTAGTAATGCGATAATTGCATTTATTCTAAGAGGAAAGGATAGATGGGAATTAGGATGACCCTGATACTAATACCAACTAACTAAAATCCCCCAGATATAAATGTCCCTTCACAGGGAGTCTTCAGAGAATTTGATCTACACTAACCCTCACCTTTCTGACATAAAGAAAACCCAGTCCCTGATCTATTTAAATCTGCACTACTGGGGGCAGCTGGTGTTATATTCATAATCTGGGAAATGATGGATGCCACCTTGACTGACAGGGCTGGAAGTTGGAGAGACTCAGAATGTCCCCAGGTGCTGTGAGCCAGGGGCAAATGTCAGTTGGCCCCATGGTATAACTACCCTGACAGCCACTTTGAGGGAAGGCTCTCTGGAGGTCTCTGGACAGGAGTCTCTGGACTGGGAAATCTCTGAGTGGGTGGTTGAAGGGTGACAGGGAGGTCTATGAAGAAGAGGGTAGGAATAACTCTGAAGCTATTTCCTGATAAACCAGTGGTTCCCAAACTTTTTTGGCCTACCACCCCCTTTCCAGAAAAAAATATTACTTAGCGCCCCTGGAAATCAATTTTTTTTAAATTTTAATAGCAATTAATAGGAAAGATAAATGCATCTGTGGCCATCACTGCCCCCCCAGATGGCTGCAGCACCCACCAGGGGACGGTAGCATCCACTTTGGGAATCACTGTGATAGACTGTGAGAGCTAGTGCATTACCAACACTGGTAGTGAGAAAACTGAGAGAATAAGATCATCAATACAGCTGCATCAATAGCTTCCCTATTCTCTGGCTTGGCTGTGGCCAGGTCGGGCCAGAGGTAGTGGGAGTGAGCAAATCTCCAGCTTCCACCTGATCAATAGCCTCCAGTCCTGATTGTCAACTAGTTTATAGATAATAGATCAATAGGGTCTCCAATCCCCAATCCTTGTCCTTGTTGTCCTTTCCCTGAGTATAGATAAAGAATGTTCACAATAAGTACCTTCCTAAGTAGTCTGTCTATAACAGCCTTGGGGAAGAGAGACAAATGCAGTCAGATCCTAAATGTTATCCAATGCAAACCATTAGCCCAATACTAATCTATCCAACCCCAGCTTGGACCTGGGAAGGTTCCCCATCTATCTAACCTCTCAAGGGTCCTTGCTTGGGCAGCTGTTAGAAAGAAGGGGTAACTTATAGCAGCAGTCAAGGATATTAGGAGTAAGTGTTCCTCCATCAACTGCAGCTGAGGAGAGTACAGATAGATGCATCAACATCATTGTTCATCTATACATCTCCTTTGGACCTTTTATTTATAACCCTGGGTACCTCAGTGGATTGAGAGAAGGCCTAGGGAAAGGAGGTCTTCATTTTATTGAATCTACTAATACCTGAGTGCCAAAATGTCCTTTATTATAAATGGTATGACATATATGGTAGTAAAACTCTTTTGGCAAGATTGGTTTTCCAGTGTCTGTGACCCATATGCCACTTACTTCTCTAGCTCCAAACTTTTCCTTCCATGTTTGAATCTCAGAGTTCTGATAAGCTTTTTTTAGATCTGTTGACTCTATGATGGAAAGTTTCATAACATAGAATGGAGCTTTTCTGGCAGCATATTTTGCTGTTATATCAGCCCTATAATTTCCTTTTGACACTGGATCCCTCCCAAAGTATGTCTTCAGCAATGTATCACAGCTCTTTGTTTTGGCTTCTGGATAGCTGCTAGCAATTCTGTTATTATTTATGCGTGATATTTGTTTTCCCCCAGCTGTTTTGAACCCATGGTTTTTCCGAATTATACCCATTGCATGACAGATAGAAATGCATATTTTGAGTCAACGTAGACATTAGCTATTTTGCCCTCTGCAAGAATGCAGGCTTGCTTCAATGCAATGAGTTTGGCCTGTTGTGCAATTGTGTTTTTGGGTGGTGAGGCATACCACAGACTCTCAAATTTTGTGACTACTGCAGCTCCCGTGTAATGGATACCATTATGCATGTAAGAAGAACCAATGGTAAATAGAACAGTCAGGATTTTCTATAGGTGTATCTTTTAAGTCCTGCCTTGGTTGCTCCACCAATTTTATAACTTCTTCACATTCATGCTTGTTAAGTCAGGTAGTAATGATGCTAGATTTAACACACTACACCTCTTTAGTTCTATGCTCTCATTACCCAAAAGAATTATTTTGTACCTAGAAATTCTCTGGTCTGAAATTCCTTGGGTATAAATCTGCCTCATAAGTGACTCAATTTGATAAGCACAATAAACTGTCAATGGGCATCCCAAAACTAAATCAGCTGGCTTCTGCACTAACACAGCAGCTGCTCTGAGATGAGGGACTGTCCCTGTATCTATTGGATCAAGTTGGCAACTGTAATAGCCTATAGAACAGTAATTTTGTCCTAGAGTATGTGTTAGCATCCCAGATAGAATCCCTTTGCATTCATTTATAAAAAGCTGAAATAGTTTTGAATAGATTGGGATCCCAAGTGTTGGGGCAGAAAGAATAGATTCTTTCAGCTTTGCAATGGCTTGCAGAGATTCTGCTTTGAGCTCTAAAGGTTCAGGTTCTGAGTTTCTTGTCAAGTCAGAAAGACACTTAGTTATCTCACTGTACCCAGGGATCCACTGGTGGAAGAATCCCATTGTCCCAAGAATTGTTCTCAGTTGCTTTTTAGTTTTAGGTGCACTCAGTTTTTGGATATCTGCAGTTCTCTTCTAGGTAATACTTCTAGAATCTCCCAATAGCATGAACCCTAAATACTCAACCCTTGGTAAACATCACTGTAGTTTTGCTTTGGAAATCTTATGTCCCATGCTTATATAGTTGACATAAAAGAAATTTGCTGTCCCTCACAAAAACTTTTGCATTCAGGGAAGCTAGCAAGATGTCGTCCACAAAATGCACCAGGTTGCTCTCCCTAAATTTGATTGTTTTAATGCCTTTATTAAGGATTTGGGAGAAGAGGGAAGGGCTTTCAGAGTAACCCTGGGGTAAACAAGTCCATGTATAATTCCCAGGTAAAAGCAAAAATCTTTTGTGACTCTTCATGAATTGAAAAGAAAGCTGAACATAAATCCTTTACAATGAAATATCTAGCATGACTTGGGATTGAGGAGATGATAGTTGCTGCACATGATACTACAGGGTGACTTTTTATAATATGATGATTTACAGCTCTTAAATCTTGGATGAATCAGTAGACTGGTTTCCCAGATTCATCTAATTTTGGCTTTTTATTGGAAGGATAGCAGTATTATATTCAGAGTAATATGGCATTATTATTCCTTGTTGTATTAGGGATTCGATAATTGGTCTGATTCACACAACAGGTTTTTTGCCAAGTTTGTATTGTGGTATTCATGGAGGAGGTCCACCTTTATTTCTCACTTTAACTGGTTTTGCTGACTTTAATAACCCTATGTCTGTAGAAGACACAGATCAAAGACCTTTAAGGATGTCTTCTGGTATTGGATACACTGATCCTGGGTCTCTCTCTGCCTCTACTGAATCTAAGAAAAGCATTACAAAAGCTTTCAAAGATTATTCTGGAAGATGTAGTGCCATATTGTCAGAGGGTGATTTTCCAGGTTAAGATGGTGGCAAAGTAGAAGCAGCTACTTAACCTTTCCTAATCCACACATATAGGACTCCTAAAGAGGACATAAAAACAAATCCAGACAAACAAAGGGACCCCACAACAGGGCTCAGCATTGAAGGTACGTGGGATTGGGGCATTTCCACGCTATACGGGGGTGAAATAGCTCTGACTAAAATGTGAGCTGAGCAATGGTCTCCCCCCCCCCACCCACACACACACCACCTACAGGGCCAAAGCCAGCGCACAAGAGTTAGAGCAAGTTTGGGGTATTCATTAAGTTCTTGGCAGCTACCTGAGATCACCAGGGCCTGCTCCTGAGAGCAACAAGACTTAAGACCCCAAAAGGCTAAAGAACCGGACTTTGAACACAGACCTTGAGCACAGGCGCAGACATTGAGCACAGGCACGGACCTTAGGTGGGGACGCAGTGCAAAGGGGTGCATGACTGTGAAAGTAGCACCCTGAGACTGTTAAAGGAGCTTCGGACAGAGGAACGAGCAAGGGGACCACCAGGTGCCTTGACCCTGAGAACAACTAGACTTGAGACCTCAGAAGCCTAAAGAGGAGACTAAGCTATCACTCTTTGCAGATGATATGATGGTCTGCTTAAAAAATCCTAGAGAATCAACTAAGAAACTTGTAGAAATAATCAACAACTTTAGCAAAGTGGCAGGATACAAAATAAATGCACATAAATCATCAGCATTTCTATATATTTCCAATACATCACAGCAGCAAGAGGTAGAAAGAGAAACACTATTTAAAATCACCCTAGACAATATAAAATACTTAGGAATCTATCTACCAAAACAAACACAGGAATTATATGAAAACAACTACAAAACACTTTCCAAACAATTAAAACTAGATCTAAACAATTGGAAAAACATTGATTGCTCATGGGTAGGATGAGCTAACATAATAAAAATGACCATTCTACCCAAATTAATTTACCTATTTAGTGTCATACCTATCAAACTACCAAAAAACTTTTTTACTGAATTAGAAAAAAACTATAACAAAGTTCATTTGGAAGAACAAAAGATCAAGAATATCAAGGGAAATAATGAAAAAAATTTGAAGGAAGGTGGCCTAGCAGTACCAGATATTAAACTATACTATAAATCCGCAGTCATCAAAACCATACGGTACTGGCTAAGAGACAGAAGGGAGAATCAGTGGGATAGACTTGGGGTAAGTGACGTCAGCAAGACAGTGTATGATAAACCCAAAGAGCCCAACTTTTAGGACAAAAATCCACTATTTAACAAAAACTGTTGGGAAAATTGGAAAAAAATATGGGAGAGATTAGGTTTACGTCAATATCTCACACCCTACACCAAGATAAATTCAGAGTGAATGAATGACTTGAATATAAAGAAGGAAACTATAAGAAAATTAGGTGAACATAGAATAGTATACCTGTCAGATCTATGGGATAGGGAAGATTTTAAAATCAAGCAAGAGTTAGAAAAAGTTACAAAATGTAAAATAAATCATTTTGATTATATTAAATTAAAAAGGTTTTGTACAAACAAAAACAATGCAACCAAAATCAGAAGGGAAACAACAAACTGGAGAAAAATCTTCATAACAAAAAACTCTGACAGAGGTCTAATTACTCAAATACACAAGGAGCTAAATCAATTGTATAAAAAATCAAGCCATTCCCCAATTGATAAATGGGCAAGGGACATGAATAGGCAATTTTCAGATAAAGAAATCAAAACTATCAATAAGAACAAGAGAAAGTGTTCAAAATCTCTAATAATTAGAGAAATGCAAATGAAAACAACTCTGAGGTACCACCTCACACCTAGCAGATTGGCTAAAATGATAGCAGGAGAGAGTAATGAATATTGGAGGAGATGTGGCAAAATTGGGAAATTAATACATTGCTGGTGGAGTTGTGAATTGATCCAAGCATTCTGGATGGCATTTTGGAATTATGCCCAAAGAGTGCTAAAAGAATGTCTGCCCTTTGAGCCAGCCTTAGCATTGCTGGGTTTGTACCCCGAAGAGATCATAGATAAAAAGAGTTGTACAAAAATATTTATAGCTGTACTTTTTTTAAATAATTTTTTAAACCCTTAACTTCTGTGTATTGGCTCATTGGTGGAAGAGTGATAAGGGTGGGCAATGGGGGTCAAGTGACTTGTCCAGGGTCACACAGCTGGGAAGTGTCTCAGGCCAGATTTGAACATAGCACCTCCTGTATCTAGGCCTGACTCTCAATCCACTGAGCTACTGAGCTGCCCCCATATAGCTGACTTTTTGTGGTGGCAAAAAACTGGAAAATGAGGGAATGCCCTTCAATTGGGGAATGACTGAACAAATTGTGGTATATGCTGGTGATGGAATACTATTGTGCTCAAAGGAATAATAAACTGGAGGAATTCCATGTGAACTGGAAAGACCTCCAGGAATTGATGCAGAGTGAAAGGAGCAGAGCCAGAAGAACATTGTATACAGAGACTGATACACTGTGGTAAAACTGAATGTAATGGACTTCTGTACTAGCAGTAATGCAATGACCCAGGACAATTCTGAGGGATATGTGGAAAAGAACGCTACCTATATTCAGAGGAAGAATTACAGAAGTGGAAACACAGAAGAAAAACAACTACTTGAACACATGGGTTGATGCGGACATGGTTAGGGATGTAGATTTGAAAGGACCACACTAATGCAACTATCAATAATATGTAAATAAGTCTTGATTGATGACACATGTTAAAACCAGTGGAAATGGGCATTGGATATGGGCAGGGGGTGAAGGGGCGGTGAAGGGGAAAGTAAAAACATGAATCATGTAACCATGGAAATTTTTTCTAAAAAAATAAAATATTTAAATCTTAAAAAATATTTAAGGTTTCCGGGTTAAGATGGCGGCAGAGTAAGAAGCAGCTCTTAACCTCTCCTGACCGAAACACACAAAACTCCTCAAGGGGACATAAAAACAAGTCCAGACGAACGGAGGAACCCCACAACAGGGCACAGCGTGGAAGGTACGTGGAATCGAGACAGTTCCAGGCTAAAAAGGGCTCTCACTCACTCAAACGCGAGCTGAGCAACCGCCCCACCCCCAACCCCTCCACACTCACCTATAGCTCCGAACCCAGCTAAAAAGAAATAGAGCAAGTTTGGGGCACCCATCGAGTCATCGGCAGCTCCGGGACCTGTTCCTGAGAGCAGCAAGACTTAGGACCCCATTAAGTCAAAAACACACGCGAAATCTGAGCGCGCGGGAGCAGAGAGTGGACGCTGGGCGCGCGCCCGCTGAACAGAGGCGTGGGTGCCGGCTGAGCAGAGGCGTGGGTGGAGGCAAACACAGCCAGGAACTAAAGCCTAAGTGGGGAACTAGTGCAGACGGGTATACGACTGTGGAAGTAGCTCCCTGAGACTTGTAAAGGAACCCCCTGCAGAGGGTCAAGCAAGGGAATCCACCAGGGGGCTTGACCTTGGAAAAAACTAGAACTCAGACCTCAGGAGCCAATAGATCTCAGACAGACACAGAGAGCGAGGATAAAGCTGAGAAGCTGCTGGGCTAATGATGGCTAATCAGTTACAGGAAATTCAGAAGAGAAAGAATAATAACAAAAAAAAGAAGTCTTTAACACTCGACAGCTTCTACACAGAGAAAATCCAGACAACCGAGCAAACAGAGGAGGAGAACAAACAACCATCCAGACCCTCCCCAAATAAGGAAAACTCCTCACAAGCTATGGAAGAGTTCAAATCTGAGATTCTGAGGAAAATGGAAGAGATCTGGAAAGAAAATAACAGCTTAAAAGGTAGAATCTTGCAACTGGAAAGCGAGGCTCAGAAACCAAATGAACTGATAAGCAAATTGAACACAAGAAATGACCGGATTGAAAAGGAATACCAGAAGATTATGGCCAAAAACAAGAAGATTATGGCCGAAAACAAGAAGATTATGGCCGAAAACCAAAAGATTATGGCCGATTACCAGAAGATTATGGCCGAAAACCAAAACATTATAGCCGAAAATCAATCCCTAAAGGCTAGAATTGAGCAAGTAGAAACTAATGATCTCTCAAGACAACAAGAACAAATAAAACAAAGCCAAAAGACTGAAAAAATAGAAGGAAACATGAAATATCTCAATGAGAGAGTGACAGACCAAGAAAACCGGTCTAGAAGAGACAATTTGAGAATAATTGGTCTTCCAGAAAAACCAGAAATTAATAAAAACCTGGACTCTATACTAACAGAAATAATTCAGCAAAATTGCCCTGAAGTCCTACAACAAGAGGGCAATATAGACATTGAAAGGATTCATAGAACACCTGCGGCATTCGATCAAGAAAGGAAAACACCAAGAAACATCATTGCAAAATTCAAGAGTTTCCAAGCAAAAGAAAAAATCTTACAAGAAGCCAGAAAGAAACAATTCAAATATCAAGGAGCAACAATCAGGATCACACAGGATCTGGCAGCCTCAACACTAAAAGACCGCAAGGCGTGGAATACAATATTCAGAAAGGCAAGAGAGCTGGGCCTGCAACCACGGATCAACTACCCATCAAAATTGACTATATATTTCCAAGGGAAAGTATGGGCATTCAACAAAATTGAAGAATTCCAGGTATTTGCACAGAAAAGACCGGGGCTAAATGGAAAGTTTGATATCCAACCACAAAAATCGAGAGAAACCTGAAAAGGTAAATAAGACACAGAGGGGAAAGAAAGAAAACTTATAATTTTTAAATTTGCCTTTTTAAGGGCCTCAGTGAGATCTAATTATCTGTATTCCTTTGTAGAGAAATGTTATGTTTAATTCTCTGTAGTGAACTCTATTCACTATTATAATATTCACTATTATAGTAATCAGAAGAATAATTAACAGGGTGAGGGTGGAACACTAAATAATCTAAGATGGCATGGGGGATGGGAAAGAGGGGGAGAATAGCATGGGACACCAAGAGAAACTTGAGCGAATAAGAAAATAGAATATTCTATTACACACAAAGAGGGCATGGGAGAGAGAGGGGACAAATACTATTATAAGAAGGAGAGGAAGAGAGCATAAAGAGGTAATAATCAAACCTTACTCTCAGTGTAATCAACCCGGAGAGGGAAGAGTAGCTATACTATCCATTGGGAAATAAAACTCTTATCTTACCCTTCTGAGGAAGTTAGAAGGGATAAACCAAGGGGAGCAGGGGAGTGGGGAGAACAAAAAAAGGGAGGGGAGAAGGGGGAGGGAATTCATAAGACCTTTAAAAACAAAAAGGAGGGGGGGAAATAA
>NC_058132.1:9565501-9586442 GCF_016433145.1 Gracilinanus agilis | reverse complement strand
TAGTCAAAATCAGAAGGGAAACAACAAATTGGGAAAAAATCTTTATAACGAAAAACTCTGACAGGGGTCTAATCACTCAAATATACAAGGAGTTAAAGCAATTGTATAAAACATCAAGCCATTCCCCAATTGATAAATGGGCAAGAGACATGAATAGGCAATTTTCAGGTAAAGAAATCAAAAGTATCAATAAGCACATGAGAAAGTGTTCCAAATCTCTAATAATTAGAGAAATGCAAATCAAAACAACTCTGAGGTATCACCTCACACCTAGCAGATTGGCTAAAATGAAAGAAGGGGAGAGTAATGAATGCTGGAGGGGATGTGGCAAAATTGGGACATTGATGCATTGCTGGTGGAGTTGTGAACTGATCCAGCCATTCTGGCTGGCAATTTGGAATCACGCTCAAAGGGCTATAAAAGAATGCTTGCCCTTTGATCCAGCCATACCATTGTTGGGTTTGTACCCCAAAGAGATCATAGATAAACAGACTTGTACGAAAATATTCATAGCTGTGCTTTTTGTGGTGGCAACAAATTGGAAAAGGAGGGAATGTCCTTCAATTGGGGAATGGCTGAACAAACTGTGGTATATGCGGGTGATGGAATACTATTGTGCTAAAAGGAATAATAAACTGGAGAAGTTCCAGGCGAACTGGAGAGACCTCCAGGAAGTGATGCAGAGCAAAAGGAGCAGAGCCAGAAGAACTCTATACACAGAGACTGATATACTGTGGTAAAATTGAATGTAATGGACCTCTGTACCAGCAGCAATACAATGACCCAGGACAATTCTGAGGGATTTATGGTAAAGACGCTACCCACATTCAGAGGAAGGACTGCAGGAGAGGAAACATATAAGAAAAACAACTGCTTGAACGCATGGGTCGGGGTGGACATGACTGAGGGTGTAGACTCGAAACTACCACACCAATGCAACTACCAACAATTTGGAAATTGGTCTTGTTCAAGGACACATGACAAAACTAGTGGAAACGCGCATCGGCCAAGGGTGGGGGGGGTGCGGGGGGGGGTTGAAGGGGAAAGGTGGAGCATGAACCATGTAACCATGTTAAAAATGAATATTAATAAATGTTAAAAAAAATGAAAAAAAAAATTTAAAAAAAATTTCCAGAGGGTGTGCATTGGATTGTTGCTCTAATTTTGCAAAACAAATCCCTACTCATTAAATTCATTGGGCAGAAAGGCATTAACAGAAATGCATGGTCCACAGACAGGGGACCCAAAGATACCATTTTAGCTGTAATTTTGCTACTCTCTGAAGTCTACCCACAGTTCCAACCACTTTCATTGATCCTATAACCCTGCAATCCTCAGGAGGTGTTTGAAACACTGACTTACTAGTCCCCATATCAACTAGCAAATCATAAATCTATTTCCCCCACTTTCAGTGAAATGCATGGTTCCATGCTGTTTGGTGGTGAGAATGTTTCTATAACTGGGACCAACACAATTGGGTCTGGGAACTTTATCTATACCCCGGGGTCATCAAATCCCATCTTCTCATTTGCTTGCCCTGCCAGGATTTTCTATTTTGCTTTCACAGCACTTAGTAATTTCCCCACAGCTTCCTTCAGCTCCTATTCCTGTTTCATTGCTCACATTTATACTATAGCCTTTAAATCTTTGCTTTCTTCCTCACTGTTTACTATTACATCCTTGTTCACACTAGCTACTGTTGTTAGTGTTGCTGTATCTATTTGTTCTTCTTCTGTACACTCAGTACTATTTGCAATATTGTTATTTTGTATTCTGTTGTTCCTATCATTTTCCCCCATGTGCTAATTCCTGTTGCTTTGTTAGTTCCTTGTCTGTGCATTGCTGCATACACCTTCATAAGAAACCTGGCTCTTTTTGTTGTTAATATGGTTTCTGGCGATATCCCCCTGCTACCTGAGAAAACTTGGGTCTTTCACCAGACCTAATTTAGTCCTGCATGATGTATAGGTCTGGAACTTGCTGTGACCCATGGCAGCAACTATGAGAACAGCAATTTGACTGCTCCTGTCTCTGGTATGGTGCATATCTGGTATTTCCATTATTTTAGCCATAAGAATTCTGCCTCCACCCATTGCCATTATAGAAATCTCTATTCCCTCTGTTTGCCTGGTTAGAGAATTGCCCCCTGAAACAGCATTCATGCTGTTTCATAGGAATCTGTTACATAGGAAGCATCTGGGTGGGTTGGATCTTTCCTGCCTGGGTGTATATTCAGTCCTTTGTTTGTAAGACCTAAGTGCTGCTACTGCTTTCACTTCCTTAATCTCACTTTCCCTCATTTCTTATTAGCCTCTTGCAATTGCTTCCAAAGGTCCTCTATTAAATCATTCCTTTTCCCTGCATGTTTTTCTTTGTCTGCATGGAAAATATAGCATGCATTTCTCCTTAGCTCTTCCAACTCCATAATCTCCCAGTTAGGGCAACTGGTCCTAAAGTTTTTCACAGCACTGCAACTATTTCTGACAAATTGCCTTCCAATATGGGCAATATTTTCCTCCATGAGATTTTCATTCCAAGAAGATTTTGCCCAGCCTCAAATAACCTAAGAAAGTTGCAGGTTTCCCCCCAACTTCCTGTCTAAGACTCTAAAACTTAGTTCAGGTGTCTGGTCTCTTTGAATTGGCCTTCATTGACTCAAATATAGATTCTCTAGCTTGATTTAAGAATATATAAGAATCGACCAAATTAAATTCAACTTCAGCATTTTCTATCAGCCATGATGTCAAATTGGGGTTCCTAATTGTCTCATCTATAAACTGCTGGCTCTCTCTTTTTGTCAATAGTTCCTGTATCAAAAATTCAAATTCAGCAAAATCTGGGTCAAAAAATTTTATGGCTCTTTTGAACTCCTTGATAACTTTATGGGGTTCATCACAGAATTGGGGTGTCCTTCTCTTAATCAAATCAAGATCCTCAAATGTAAATTGCTTGTGGGACCTAACATGAACAATTCCCACATCTGGTGTTACATAGGCAACATCTCTTAACAGAAGCAGATTTGCAGTTGTATTGTCCATAGCTCTGGTTTCTAACTCAAGCTAGGTTGGTGCTTGGGTTATGTCATCTCCCTGCTTTGTTAGTTGCTTTGGTTCTAGTTCATTTCTTAATTCTTGTTTCCAAATAGTAATCTTCTATTTGGTTTCATTTCACTTGCATTGCTAGAACAAGTTGCTTTAATTCATTGTCAGTAAAACTCAGATATCCATTTGCATTCAGTTTGCAGAAGAATGCAAGGAATATTCGGTAACCTTGGTAAGTGCAGCCTGTTAAAAACAACACTATAGGGACATATGATATTATCTTTCTTAATGACAGATCCAGGGCAGAACTTATAGCCTGACACCTCAAAATATTGTAGCACTGATCTGGTATTTCCACCAGTAAAAAGTAAGGAAGCATAATAATATAGTTGTAAAACATCTCCATTATGGCCATCATCCTTGTTGAGTAGCAGTTACTATCTAATATTAGTATCAGTAAGGTTTGTGTAGGGCAAGATTGGTTTACTGCCACTTTAAGATTTTAAACTGTGTTTCACAAGAAAAAAAGCTTCTGCCTCTCTGCTTGAGTGACAGCCTTGCTGATATGTTGTATCACTTTCTCAGTGTTCTTTTGCTTCTCTGAGAATTATAAACTGGCCCCCACCAACTACTTTCTCAGAGAATCTACTCTCACACAGGCTCTTGAGTGTCCAAGTAGGCCCAGAATGGTAGTTTGACTCAGAAAAGTCCCAGATCTTTCTGGTTCTTCCCTTTTCTAGCTCTGCCAACTGAAATATGTGGATATTCTGGAAGGTTGATGTTAATGGTGACATACCAAGGTTTAATCAACTCCTTGGTACCTTACAGGTACAATCCTACCAGGAGGAAGCAGCAGAGGCAGTTTGGAAGCCCAAGTTGGCCAGTTCTGAGCCTGGCCCGATCTAACCCAGCTCCTGCCTTCCTCTCCTCTTTATCTGCTCAGATTAAACATGAAGCCCCTCCAGTGCCAGCAGGTTTTCTCCATCTCCTTGCACGAGCACTGCCAGGAATCATCCTTACTGCAAAAAGCAGCGTGTACACAGGGAGTGAAGGCTGGCCCAGCATATTACAGAGATTTTCTCCCTTCATCTTCCCCTCCACCCTGAGAGGGAGCTGCTCCTGTTACCTCACTGTGAAGAGAGGGAGCATCAGGGAGAAGCAAGTGAAATGACTCACCCAGGGTCACTGAAATGGGAATTGTAAAGCCTTCAGCACAGTGCCTGGCACCCAGAAAGCATTCTCTAAATGTGAGCTCTTCTTGGAGATGGAGTCCAACCCCCTCACTGGTCTGGAGGAGGAGCGATCCCCTCTGATGGTGGGGGAGGGGAGGAAGGGCCTGCCTGAGGAGGAGGGACAGTACAGAGTGAGGGGAATGGATCCCTAAGGATTGGGGGGCAAAGGGAACCTGGGGATCCACTCAGAAGAGCTCCAGGGTAGGGGGGAGAGTGGGACATATGGGAGGGGAAAGGGGAGAAAGGGTAAGGACAGGGTGTCTGGTGGGGGACCATGAGGAGGAGAGAAGGGCAGAGAGGTATCAGGGAGAAGCCAGGAGGTCACTCCAAACCCTCCACTCCTCTTGCTAATCCCCTGACCCCAGAAGGCTAGTCATTGCCTTGGCATCTAGACCTTCCTGGTCCTGAGCAGCCCTGTCCAGCTTAGCCCTCTGTCCACTCCCTCCTTCTAGAGCCCAGCTTCTCTCTGTCTCTCTTCTCCCTAGGTTTCAGGCAGTATTTTTGTATCCTCATTCCATAGGAAAGTAAATCATCATAGCCAACATCTCTATGGCCCCCAGGGATTCATCAAAAGCACCTTACTGGGTTGATGCTTCATTTTACAGATGGGGAAAGTGAGGCAGAGATGAAGTGACTTTTCCAGGGTCATACAGGCACCAAATGTCTCGAGTGTGATTCTGTTGTGGAAGGCTTGAGGTGAACCCCCTGAGTCTTGAAGGGTAGCCTTTGCAAGAATGTAAGACTCCATGACTTAACTTAGAAATAAAAAGAGAAATTTATTACTTTAGAATTCATGTTGAATTTGGCTGGGAGGGCAGCATAGATGGAAAGCTGCCTCCCAGAGGACATCAGTTCTGGGTTCTTCATCCTCTTTACAACAGGTGATAAGTGACTACAGGAGGGGAATGCACTCAGGCACAAGGGGAAAATTTGTCATCTAACTGGGTGACCCCTATAGTTAAGGGGACAAATAGATGTCTTAGATACAACCTGAAGGTATCAAAGCATAGCCTGGAGGAGTATCTCTATGTCCTTCTTGAAACCAGGGGACATTCCAAGGAGGATAATTCTCTCAAGGGTCTTTCTTATTATTAGCCTTTGCAGTCCAGGCCGACACTTTCTTTAGCCTTAAATGGAAAGCAAGGAAGCAAAGGAATATCTTGCCTATAGTTTGGCCTGAAACAATTCTATAATTTGGGGGTGCTAGGTAAACCTAGGGTCCTGACAAGTTCTGCCTGACATATTATTTGTGGGTCAACAATCCAGGATGAGAGAAAAGATTTGTGGGATTACAGGAAGGTCAAACCACCAGACTGACAGACCAGACACTGCTGGGCAGTGACAAAGTTGAATGAGTTGGGGTCTACGGTTTATAGAGTAACTGACATAGGTAAAGGGATTAGGTAATCTTCATTCAGAAACAATGATAAGTAATGATTTTCAAGGGATTCTCAACAGGAGTTTTTATAGGTAATAGATCACAGGTAAATGTGTAACGATGTAGTCCAGATTCTCAGGGAAATGTTTGACTTCATTGGTGTGAAGATAAGATTAAGTCTCCAAGTGTATAAGAACGTAATACCAGCCTTTTTATAAGATGAATATGTAATATGGAGAAGATTTTGTATGATCTAAAATTGGGGTTTTTTTTATAAGTAAAAATGTGGAAAAGCTGGACTGAAAGAGATAGTTAATTTCTATTAACTATTTCCTAATTGCTGTTTAGTTTGAGTTAGAACACATATACATGTGGATTTGAAAGATAACAACCTAATTTTTAATTATGCTTGTTGAACTCAGTGTAATTTCAGTCAGGATGAAAAAGTTATAATTTAGTGTTACAAAAGGTTTTCTTTGCAGCCTTAGGTTGCATTGTATTCTGCTCTTTAGCATGGAGTATGTTTTCATCATAGAGGTTTAAAAAGTGAATAAAAGGGTTTTATTGGATTTTTGTTTAACATTATCATAAATGTTTTTCACCTGAGTATATTAAAATTTAACTAATGTCTTTCTTAATCTTGAAAATAGATCACCAGCCAGCTTGTTGAGGAGGCTTGCTTTAAGATTCATAAGTGGTTAAGCAGCACTTAAAAGGTTGATATTTTTTAAAAAAGGGCAGCTGCTTAATGAAATAATGATTCTATAACTTATAGTGACATAGACTTAATAAAGAAATAATGAGGAAGCTCTCACATGTTATGAATGGAAAGGAGAAAATTTGAAATCTGTAAATTTGAAGTGAAACATGTATCAATAGTTTGAAATGCTATCGGAATTGTTTTTGAAACATGGTTGTTATGAATTGTTACTAAAATATGTATCTTTAGAATAAGAATGATTTTATTTTTTAATGTAAATGCAAGCTTGATGCAAACTGACTGTATCAGAATTTGTTCAATCATAAGCAGTTAGTTTGCCAAAATTGTACTATGGACTAAAATTAATGTATGACATGTATTGGTTAAAAGGATATGCTAAAGATTATGCTAAAGGATATGCTAAAGGTTAAAAGGATATGCTTAAGTGATGCAATCTTCAAGGAAAATAATAATCTGGATTCTTTTGGATTATTAATTAGCAAAGATAATAATACATGGTAGAGAGAAGTGTATCTGAATGATGGTAAAAATGATAAATTAAAATAGGAAAAACAACTATATAAAAGCCTATTTGAAAGTTAAATTTAAAAAAAAGAGCAAAGAAAGGTTCTGCCTCATGGTAGTGGGCCTGAGAGAAGAATGGGACTTAATTTAATGCCACTTTTAGCAAGAAGTATTAACCTTTTCCTAATTTAGGGAAAAAGAGAAAGCATATTAGTATTAATTTGAATATCTAGCCATTGACTGTGTTAACTAGGAAAAACACAGAACCACTAAAATGATTTTAAAAATCTTTAATCAGGTAAGAGACAAGTTCTTAATATTTGGCCACCACACAGAGTCAAGAGCTTAAAAATCACACAGAGCAAAGTGTTCTGGGACTCTGAGAACATTGTCTCTAAGAGGTTTGGTTGAACTCTCTATTGTCACCAAAGGAGGAAAATCACCACCTGTGCCTCAGTAGGTCTCCTTTTCCTGACGATATCCCCATTTATTACTGTGACTGAGATTTCCTTGTTATGCCACTTACTTTTTAATATTGATTGGTGTATTGCCTTCCAAACTACCCTTATCAAACCTGAACCTAATATTTGTTGCATTTACCTGATTAAATCACCAGTTTCACAAGTCTCATAAACTCTCCACAAGATTTCTATTGAAGGACTTACCAACTCCAATAAAAAGATGACTTGTTCCTGGCTTCCCCTAGAACTCTCTCAGTGCGGATGCAAAACATCCCAGGCACCAGGAAAAAGGATTTTCCCCAAGGAACCTTTGCAGGACCTGCCAGTATCCAGGACCAAGAAACAGGAGCGTTCTGTACCAGCATCAGCTGGCTATTCACCCCAGAGTTCAATTTTTGGGGAATGTATTTGTGCTTACTGCAGCTTCTGTTGGGAAAGATGCTCCCTGCCAGGGGTTGCATTTCCCTAATGCTCAGTGACTTCAGCTGTTGCTGCTAGGACATTGAATGCAGGCTTCCTTAGACCAGAGACTTGTTAGAAAAATGGGAAATGGGAAACATCAGTGTCACCTTTAATCCCCACTTGATCTTCATCTATTTTAGGGAATTCTTACATGACTGTAAAAATATGTAAAAATCTCACTGTTTCCTCCCATGGTGATCTTGAGTTGAGGAGAGAGTTAAAAGGAACTACCATGGTCTGGGGGTTCAGGAACTGCAGTGGTTTTTGAGTTCAGACTTTCTTCTGCTTAATCTAAGTAACCAAGCAACTAAATTTTTGTACTTCTGAGAAAAAGAACTGATTCAGTTCCAAAAATAGTGGCTGAAGAAGGTCCTGGGGAAACTCTTTACTTCTAAAAGCTAATAAGGAATATTTGGGATTCTAATACATTCAAGAAGGAACATGAATTAAAGAAGGTAAAAATTATAACCTGAAATTTCTTTGGGTATACATGTAGATAACCTGGAATCTAGTGGAATTAGAGATTAGAGCCAATAGAAGAAAATACGAGAAGTTCTTAAGTGTTTTACACCAATTAAAACAATATCCAGTAGATTTATCACTGTTTTTTCTTTGCCTGTTAGCAGATCTTCATTATTCCAGGCAATCATAAATTTGTCTAGTGGAGAATTCACTGGAATTTCTCTCCTAGTAAGCCTAGAACCCATTTTAAAGGACATTCCCTGTCAGGGCTGCTACCTGGAGAAGAGTAACGTTAACCAGTTGGACAGACTAGGCTGCTTGCACTGCCCAAAAAACTGTTCACTGTTGGGGACCTAAGCTTGCACTCGTAGCCGTAACTTTCCCACGCCAGGGCCCTGCTATTAGGATCAATACGGCACAGGAACCACCCATCCTCCCGCCCCTAATTCAGGACAAGGACCAGCCTGTCAGCCTCAGTTTGGTCCTCCCTGAGATGAGGAGGTCGGGCTCAGGGGCTTCTTGGGTCCCTTCTCACCCGAGATCTGTGCTCTCCTCCGAAATGCTTCCGTGTTTCTTTCCATGGCTGCCTCCTATATCACAAGAAGGAGGCTGAGGCGGAACAAAGCTAAAACTAGCAGAAAGGAAAAGAAATTAAAAAGACCAGCTGCAGCCGGGGAGACCCGGGAACACTAGGTGTGTGGCCCCTCCTCCACCAGGGCTCCGAACCTAGAGGTCCAGGAAGTAAGACTCCATTTCCCAGAATGCCTCTGACATAATGTCATCCCTTCGTGGAAGACTCCATTTCCCAGAATGCTTGGGCCGTGACTTCATCCAAGTCTTAGCACATTTCCCCCCCCCCCCAGGGTATTCCCAGGGCATGCTGGGAATTTGTTAAGGGCACTGTCTGCTCCCGAAGTGCTCTCAAGTTTGGGATTTTGGACTTTCCTCCTCGAGAGGTAGAGTCAACGCAGCAGAGACTTTCTGCTCCCTAATTCCTGGGAAGGGAGAAGACCCCAGTGGATCGTTGCGGGCCATTGAGCCTGGGAGTCGGGATCGGGGGTTGGGGAAGGGAGAAGCTCGGGTGCACGTGTAACCAGAGAGGCGGGGCCAGGGCCGTGCGCCTGAGTGTAAGTGTGTGTTTGTGGGGGGAGGGGAAGGTCTCTGTTTGTGTCTCTGTGTCTGTTCTTCGCTTTAACCTACCATAGAAGGGGGAAAGATATGTAAGTGCTGCTGTCAGGCAGGGACAGCTCTGTCTGGACCGGGAGCCATAGCGGGGCTTTGTCCTCCCCCCAGAGAAGAGAATGGGCCCCACCTTCCCCTCCCTCCCCCGGGGAAGGGGAGTGAAGTCACAGGATGGGGGCGGAGCTGGTCCTGCCCTTCCCCAAAGGTCCCAGGGGTGAAGCAGCCAACTCGAACTTGGTTGGAGTTGGGGGGGTAGATGCCCGAGCCCACAGGCCATGAAAGGAGCTCCGATCTCTGGCACAGAACAAATGCCAACAGGTTTCCCCCCAACCCCCACCTGATGCCCATCTCTCTGTCAAGCGTCTCTTGCCCTCCTCCCCCCAATTACCCAGCAACCTTTCCTAGGAGTCTCTCTCAATCCACCCTGTGCACCCCGTGCAGTTTCTGAATGGAATGAAGCCAAAGAGAGCAGCAGAGGGGGTGGGGAGGCTTCTTCCTGGCCAGTCCAAGCTCCTTTTCAAGTCTGAGGTTCCCTGTTTCCTCTGGTTGGGGAGAGTCTTCCCCTGAGGTCAGGGGAAGGAGTCTGGGAGCGCTTCTGAGCCCTCCCTCTCTCTAATTCCCCACAGGTGTACACAGAGGAAGTCTCCCCATCTTGGGGCTCCCACCCCCTGAAGGACCACAGTCTGACCCAAGCAGAGACCCTGGAATTAGAGGGAATGGCTCCTGGGAAGCAGAAGCCCCCATCCCAGGTGAGTGCAGTCCATTCCCAGCTCTGGCCAAGCTCCTCCCAGAACTAAGACCTCTGTCTTTTCCAAGCCTCCTGGGGTGCCATCACTACTTGCTGTCAGTGTGACCCCAAAGGTCACCCACAATCCCCAACTGTGTTCTGGGGGTTTTTCAAAGGGAGGGCTAAAAAGTCTGCTTTTCAAATTAAACCATTATACAGAAACTTTAGGTCTTTCCTTTTCCTATTCAAATCATTACCTTTAATCTAACACGATTGTCTAACTCGTCTCTCAATATTTTTCATTTTGGTTCCTTTATTTTATTTTATTTTTTCTGAAAAAATCATTTAGAACATTTTTCCATGGTTACATGATTTGTATTGTCTCTATCCCCTCTTCCTTCCCCCCTCCTGAAATTAACAATTCTACTGGGTTATACATGTATGATAGCTAAAAATCTATTTCCATATTATTCATATTTGTAATAGCATAATCTTTTAAAACTAAAACCCTCAATCATATGGCCATAGAACCATGTGATAAATCATATATTTTTCTTTGGAAGTTCTACTTCCATAGTTCTTTCTCTGGATGTGCATTGCCTTTACACTGCTATTAGTAGCAAAATCAGTTACATTTGATTATCCCTCATTGTTTTAGCTACTGGGTATGATGTTCTCCTGGTCATTTCACTCTATATTAGTTCTTTCAGGATCTTCTAGTCCATATAAAAATCCTCCAGTTCATCATTCCTTCACAATAGAATTCCATCACCATCAGATACCCCAGTTTGTTCAGCATTCCTCAATAGATGGGAACTCCCGTGTTTTCCAGTTTTTACCACCACAAAAATCACAGCTGCAAATGTTTTTGTACAAACATTTTTCATAATTAACTCTTTGGGATAGAAACCCAGTAGTGGTATAGCTTGATCAAAGCGGCGCATGCAGTTTTAAAAAAATTTTTAGTTTGATAGTTTTATTTATTTTTTTTAAATTTATATTATATATTCATTTTCTTTATTTTGTAGTTTTTTAAAATTTTATATCATGTAACCTTTAATACTTATTTATTTTATATTATGTAAGCTTTAAAAATTTTTATATTCAATATTTTATATTTATTTTCCCATTTTTTTATTTTTAAATTTAATTAATTAATTTAGAATATTTTTCCATGTTTACATTTTTCTTGTTCTTTCCTTCCCCTCCATCTTCCTCCCACCCCCACCCCCAGCCAAGAAACAATTCCACTGGGTTTTATGTGTATCATTGCTTAAAACTTATTTCTATATTATTAATATTTGCAAGAGAGTGATCATTTAAAGTCAACATCCCCAATAATATCCCCATCAAAACTTGTGATGAGTCTTATGTTTTTCTTCTATGTTTCTACTCCCACAGAACATAGATCTAAGGTTAGAATGGACCCAAGAAGCCCCTGAGCCTAACTTTCTCATTTCAGAGAGGGCCAAAGTGTGCCATATTGATTCTAATAGCAGGGCCTTGGAGTGGAAAAGCCCAATTCCTTTATTTTATGAAAAATTCCTATGTATTTCTCTGTCAGACCCAGCTCTTAGATTCCATCTAGTCTATGGCTTTTTGTATTTCCTTTGCCTTAAGCATCCCAAAAAACTTCTTCCTCTTTAGCAGAATTTGGTGACTGAGTGAAGGGGGCAAAGAGTACTTTCAGACCTGAGAGGGAACCTTCCTGTGTCCCTCTGTGTGTGTGCAAGGGCTGAGGGTTGGCTGGACCATCTCTTCATCAGGCATTCACCAGTTAGGGCTGTCTTGGTTTTTTTTCTTAATTGGAAAATTTTATTTAATTAATTGATTTAGAATATTTTTCCATGGTTACATGATTCATGTTCTTTCCCTCCTGCCTACGACACCCTCCTATAGCCAACAAGCAATTCCACTAGATTTTACATGTGTCATTGAACAAGACATATTTCCATATTATTAATATTTGCATTAGGGTGATAGCTTAGAGTCTCCCAATCATGTCCCCATTGACCTGTGTGGTCAAGCAGTTGTTTTTCTTTTGTGTTTCTTCTTCCACAGTTTTTTCTCTAGATGTGAACAGTGTTCTTTCTCATAAATCCCTCAGAATTGTCCTGGATTATTGCATTACTGCTAGTAGAGAAGGCCATTACATTCAACTGTGGCACAGTGTGTCCGTCTCTATGTATATGGTTCTCCTGGTTCTGCTCCTTTTGCTCTGCATCAATTCCTGGAGGTTTTTCCAGTTCACAATGAAATTCCTCCAGTTCATTATTCCTTTTAGCACAATAGTATTCTATCAGCAACAGATACCACAGTTTGTTCAGCCATTCCCCAATCAAAGAGCATCCCCTCCTTTTCCTATTTTTTGCCACCACAAAGAGCACGGCTATAAATATTTTTGTACAAGTCTTTTTCCTTATTATCTCTTTGGGGTATAACCCCAGCAGTGGTATGGCTGGATCAAAAGGCAGACAGTCCTTTAAAGAGTTAGGGCTGTCTTGGGGTGCTCCAGGGAGGGATTGAACAGCGAGCTCATCAAACTCTCTGTTAAACTCCCTGAATAGCCTCCAAAGAGGTTAGGCCCCAAGGAAAGGTAACAGCCAGCTTATATGAGGTTAGATATATGCTAAGGCTACGCCTGAGGGGAGGGGAGAGAAGCAACAGGCTGGACTGGAGACAACTGGCTATCCTTGTTTACAGACCAGAGGAGGAGGACACAGACACCCCAAGGTTGGGGCAGAAGGGAGGGGTGAGTCAAAGAGGACTGTCGAGGAGGAGCTGGAGGCAGTGATGGTCCTGGGATCCAAGGCCAGGACCCAGCAGAGGAGGGAGGGGTCAAGGGGAAATATGGGATGGGCAGCAGGTGGCTTGTATGAAGGTAAACTATTGGACTAAGGGAAAGAGAAGGAGAGTTTACCTCTGAGGCTGTATTTACAGGCCCACTTCTACATGGCAAAGCTTATGATTCTGACTCTATGGCTTAAATCAGAGATCTTCTAGGTAGACTGCTCATTTCTTCTCTCAAGTAAATTATGAATTCAATATGTCTTCAAGATTAATTATAATAATATGGGGAACAGGCTTCTCTGGATACCCCAAGTTTCTAAAGGCACCCCAGGTCAAAGAGTATGTGAGGAATTCCCCTGCAGTGTTGGCTGAAGGAATCCAACCCCAGTAGCAGCAGCTATGTGACAAAAGATGTTTCTGAGAGATAAGTCTCCTTAGCCTTTCCTCAAGCTTTTGGTAAGCTTCTACTCTAGGTGTTCTTAGTTGATGAGCCCAAATATGTACCTTCCATTTACCGTCCTTACCTTCTCACTTAGAATCAATACAAAGTATGGTTTCCAAGCCAGAAGAGTGATAAAGAGTAGTCAACTGGGAGGACAGATTTGAACCTAGGAACTCCCATCTCCAGGCTGGGCACTCTTATCCATGAGCCATTTACCACCCCCTCAGAGACCTTTCTGTGGCTCTCTTTTCTGCCTGGCATGCTCTCCCTCCTGCCTCTACTCTGTCTACTGGCTTCCCTGCCTTCTGCTTTCACTCAGATTCCATCTTTTATGAGGATCCTTTCCAAATCCTTCTCTTTTCTAGTGACTCCCCTCAATAATTATTTCCCATCAATCCTATGTAGAGCATTCTTTACAGTGCAAGGGTTAAATTTAATTGTTGGATAATAATTTTATGAAATTATATGGTTGCCAATATTTATTATATCTCAAGTCAGAAATTTATTTACAGTTATTTACAAAATGGAGAGGAAACAAGAAAGTAGAGAAATGTGAAGAGGTTAGAGAGGTTATCCTATCAACCTAAATGTTTACTCTGGATCTGCTTAATTCAGGCAGAAATTAATTAGCTCTCAACCAGGAAGGCTGGAGGTGAGTCACCACAAGGCCTCCTCCAAGATGGAAGCCAGTCTCTTATGAAACTAAGAAAGGAGTCAGCTTTTCACTCACCCAATGAAGTAGTCCAGGAGTCAGAGTCTAAGTTGAAGCTGAGCTCTAAACCCAAGCTTGGATCCAAGCCTGAGTCTCTAGTGAAGCTCCCTCGAAGACTCTCCCCAGTCAGAAGACTATCTCCAGAAGACAATCTCTTCAGACTGTCTTCTCAAAGAAGATCTCTGATCTCCCGGGGCTTGCTTTTATGGTGACCTCTTGTCCCTGCCCCTCTTCACAGGGGCCGATCACAGTTTCCAAATTGTCTAGTACTGCCCAGGGGGCAGTGTCTGTGGGATCAACTTCTTACCTTCTGAAGGTTAAGTTCTTACTGTCTGGAGAGGTGAATACTCATCCTGGCTGAGTTTCTGAGGGTGTGAATTCACTAAGTGGTTTCAAGCTCTACCACCTAGTTCAAACTTGGATTGTTTCGATCAAAAGGTAGACAAAGGAGAATTAATCCTGTCTTCACAATCTAGTGAGATACTTAAGTTGGTGTTAACTGAGGATAGATAATAGAGTAAAGAATTCTCTTTTGCAACAAGTATTTGTTGGTGAGTTTGCTTCTCCATTAGATGGTATGCTACCTAAGGGCACAGACTGTCTTTTATACCTCTTGTATCCCAAGTATTTAGATCAGGGCTGGCAAGACATGATGCATTTTGATGCAATTTGAGAGTGTGCCAGACCAGCCACCAGGAGGGTTGGACAAGATGAATTCTGAAGACTCAGCTCTGAATCATGATACTTTTGCTGGTTTAGGGGTCAATAACATTCAAGGATGTGGCTGTGGACTTCACCCAGGAGGAGTGGTGCCTGTTGGACCATTCTCAGAAAGAGCTGTACAGGGAGGTGATGCTAGAGAATGTGCAGAATCTGCTTTCTGTAGGTAAAGACCATTCACTCTGCTAACTTTGTTTTGAAGGCATCCAAGGAATGCCTTCATTCCATGTCATATGTGAAGCATTTTGAGCCTTTATCATAGATTATCAAAGCAAGTGCTTTTCTCTGCACAGAGTCCTTCTACTACCTGGTTCTCATTTTAAAACATGTCTTTGATCTATGTGATGGGAAGCTGGTACTTTGCTTTGATGCTTATGAAATTATCTCACTTCTAATTTAGGTAGCTTCAGGTCAGATCTTAAACCACTGTTAGAGATTCATATTCCTGAATCTAATCTCAGAAGTCATCTAGTCTAGTCTCTAACTGGATCTGAATTTTGTGTGCAAAATCTCAGTTAATACCCAGGCAGCTTTTCCTTTCAGATGGGCATTGAAGGGAACACTATCCTTGCCAACGAGCCTCTTCCCTTTGGAAGATATCATTAACTAAACTGGACAGTTCATCACTGCATAAGGCACCATTAAAGAGTTTTTATGTGTGACTCCTCGGACATCATCCTAAACTTCCAGAGATGTGTAAATTTGAGCAAGTCACTTCATCGCCAATTTATTTCCCCATATCTAAAATGGAGCATCAACCCAGTAAGGTGCTTGTGATGAATCTCTGAGGGCCATAGAAATGCTGGCTGTGATAATTTCCTTTCCTGTGGAATGAGGAATACAAAAATAGTGCCTGAAACCCAGGGAGAAGAGAGACAGAGAGAAGCTGGGCTCCAGAAGGAGGGTGTGGACAGAGGACCAAGATGGACAGGGCTGCTCAGGACCAGATGCCAAGGCAGTGACCAGCCCCCTGGGGTCAGGGGGTTAGCAAGAGGAGTGGAGAGTTTGGGGTGACCTGCTGGCCCCTCTCTGATACTTCTCTGCCTTTCCCACCTCCTCATGGTCCTCCCTACCAGACACCCTGTTCTTACCCTATTGGCACTGAAGTAGCTTCATGTTTAATCCAAACAGATACTGGAGAAAGAAGAGAGGAAGGCAGGAATGGGCTGGATTGGGCTGGGCTCAGAACTGGCCAATTTGGGCTCCCAAACCGCCTCAGCTGCTTCCTCCTGGTAGGACTGAAGTCATGGGAGAGTGATTTGGGGTGAGACATGTCAGTTTATTGGTTAGATTCGAGTATGAGTCAGGCCAGCCTCAGCCCTGGGATGGGCCATGGAGGTCAGGGGCCTCCCCAGTGACCAGAGAGCCCAGATTTTGCTCAGGCAATTTAACAGAGAGTTTGAGGTGCTCTTTATTTAGCCCCTTCCTGGAGCACCCCAAGACATCCCTACCTGGTGAATGCCTGATGAAGAGATGGTCCAGCCAAGCCTCAGCCCTTGCCCACACACAGAGGGACACGGAAGGCTCCCTCTCAGGCCTGAAAACCCTCTTGGCCCCCTTCACCCAGTCACCAAATTCTGTGGAAGAGGACGAAGTTCCTTAAAATAATTAAGGCAAAGGAAGTACAAAAAGCCATAGACTAGATGGAATCTCAGAGCCGGGTCTGATAGAGAAATACATAGTAATTGTTCTAAAATACAGGAATTGGGGCTTTTCCACGCCAGGGCCCTGCTATTAGCATCAATATGGCACAGGAACCAGTCATCTTCTCAGTCCTAATTCAGGACAAGTGATATGGGGAAGGAGAACCCCTGGCTTTGGGAAGGATGCTTTTCTCAAGAATGAGAGGACTCCAAAACTTAGCTTAAAAGTAAAAAATAGAAATTTATTAATTATATAGAATTATTAGTCAGCAGGACAGCATGAGTGGAACAACCCTGGGGAGTTGTTCTCCAAGACAGGGCACAGCAGGATGAGTGGAACAACTATAGGCGTTGCTCCCCAAATGCTTCAGTTCAGGGGTTTTTATATTCTTTACAATAGTGAGTATTGTTATCAAAAAGTAAATAAGGTAATCTGAGTGGGTCAATGAGGTAATTTGGGTGTGAGGAAGGATAAAGGGGATATAGGTGATTATAAGGTGATTGGAGGAAGAATGAAGGTAAGGGAAGGTATATAGGAGATAAAGGAAATGGGGTATGTAGAAGAGGACAGCTCAAACAGGTTTATTCCCAGAGACTTGAGACAGAGAATCCAGGGAGGAAACTAGGGCCAGTAAGAAATGTTTAGGTTTGGCTGGAGGGTTTTTCTTGTTAGTTTCTAAAGTCTCTTGAGGGAGGAGTCGAGAGGGCCCCTCCCTGCTAGTCAAACTGATGGCTGGAGGAAGTCTCAGGTAGGTACTTACTGCCAAGATGGATGCCCCCAGTTCTCTCAAGATAAAAAGAAAATGATTCCTTCCCTCTTTAGCTCTTGTCTCAATTTTCGATACAATGATTCACCAGAGGCTTTGAGTAGGTAACAAGGGGATTTATTAATCTTGGGTTATTCAGAGGGAAAGAGGTTCAGGATTTTCTAACTGCTATTAGGGAGAGGGGTGATGGTGTGGGATGGGTTGTGGAGAGGTTTAGACTGAGAGAGCTTGCTCAGATTCGACTGCCTTTTCAGTAAAGTCCTTATTGAATCACTAAAACTAGGGGTAACTTATTTGAGGATACTCTAATTGTCTATAGAAACTAATACCCACAATGTTCAATCACCAAGCCTTCCTTTCCACCCAGGACCCAAAGGAAATTCAGGGGAAGGGAAGGGAATGTGGATGGAGAGATCAGGGAGAGGTCCAGAGAAATGAGATAGGTTTAAATTTCCCCAAGACAAATAAGCACAGGCCAAGGCCAAAGCAATTAGGCCAAAGCCAAGCCGAAAGGCTGCAGCTAACAGGCTAAGCCAAAGCAAAGCCTCCAGCCACAGCGAAAGCCAGAAGGCAAAAGCCTCGTCAGTTGGAACTTCACCTCTATTACTAGTTTCAAGTTCCAACTGACTTTCTGAAGATTCTGAGACTTCTAACTGACTTTTTGTGACTGTTAGAAATTACAGAAGCAAAAAGTTTCTGTTAGCCACCTTGCATTACAGTATGTGAGGTTATGTTATGGTGCGGACATGACTCTAGAGTCCTAAGTACTCAGGTATTTGGTGGGGTGAGGGGTCTGCCTGAGACCCTCCTGGCTTCAGCTATCAAGGGTCTCTGTCTATCTCAACCTAAAGGACTATCCAAGGATAATAGTCTTATAGTGGCTATCAGATGTTCTTTGGCTTGGGAGTCACAAGCACAGAAAGGGGGAAGGGAAATTTCCCTGTCTAATACAGTGCCATCTCTGTGCTATGCCCATGTCACAAGGACCAGCCTGTCTGCCTCAGTTTGGGCCTCCCTGAGATGAGGAGGTCGGGCTCAGGGGCTTCTTGGGTCCCTTCTCACCCGAGTTCTGTGCTCACCTCCGAAATGCTTCCGTGTTTCTTTCCATGGCCGCCTCCTATATCACAGGAAGGAGGCCGGGGAGGATCAAAGCTAAAACTACCAGAAAGGAAAGGAAACTAAAAGGACCAGCTGCAGCCGGGGAGATTGGGGAGAACTTGGTGTGTGGCTCCTCCACCAGGGCTCCAAACCTAGAAGTCCAGGAAGTAAGACTCCAGGAAATCCTCCTCTGGGAGGACCTCATCCAAGTAGTGGCGCTCCCAATGTAAAAGACTCCGTTTCCCAGAATGCCCCTGGCATTAAGTCCTCCAAGCCTTGGCACTCCCATTGTATCAGACTTCACCCACATCTTGGCACCTCCCCCTGTGCAGTCCCAGGGCATGCTGGGAATCTCTTGATGACAGTCTGAACCTAGAGTGCTCACACCTGTGCTTTTGGGGACTTTCGGGCTCCCCACTCTGGCAGAGGAGACTTTCTGCTCCCTAATTCCTGGGGTGAGGAGACCCGGATGGACCAGTTCCAGGTAACTGAGCCTGGAAGTCGGGGTTGGGAAAGGGAGAAGCTCTGGAGCGCCTGCAACCAGAGAGGCGGGGCAGAGGTTGTAGGGGGGGGCTCTAAGTGTGTAGTGGGTGGAGGGGGAGGGCTCTGTGTCATAGTGTCCTTATGTCTCATGTGTGTCTCTGTGTCCATCCCTTTGAAGGACCATAGAAAACGGACAAACAAGGAAGTGTTCGTATCAGGCAGGACGGCTCTCTGGACCAGGAGCCATGGCGGGGCTTTGTTTTCCCCCAGAGGAGAGAATGGGTTCCCCCAATGTGGGGGGGAAGGGGTGCAGTCACAGAATGGGGGCGGGGCTGCTCCTACCCTCCCTAAAGGTCCAAGGGGGAAGCAGCCAAATGAGCCAAGTTGGATTGGGGGGATGCCTGTGCCCACAGGCCCTGGAAGAATCCGATCTCTGGCACAGAACAAATGCCAACACGTTTCCCCAACCCCCACCTGATGCCTGTCTCCCTATCCAGTGTTTCCTGCTCCCCCATCACCCAGCAACCTCTCCTCTTAGGAGTCTCCCTCAATCCCCGCTGTGTACTCAATGCATTTTCTGAATGGAATGAAGCCAAAGAGAGCAGCAGAGAGGGTGGGGAGGCTTCTTCCAGGCCAGTCCAAGATCCTTACCTAACCTGACAATCTTTGTCTCCTATGGGGAGAGTCTTCCCCTGAGGTCAGGGGAAGGAGTCTGGGAGCCCCTCTGAGCCCTCCCCCTCCCTAATTCCCCACAGGTGTATAAAGAGGAAGTCTCCCCACCTTGGGGCTCCCACCCCCTGAAGGACCACTGTCTGACCCAAGCAGAGACCCTGGAGTTAGAGAGAATGGACCCCGGGACCCAGAGGCCCCCATCCCAGGTGAGTGCAGTCCATCTCCAGCCCTGGCCAAGCTCCTCCCAGCTGGAATCAAATAGAACTAAGACCTCTGTCTTTCCAAGCCTCCAGGGGTGCCATCACTGCTTGCTGTCAGTGTGACCCCAAAGGTCACCCACAATCCCCAACTGTGTTCTGGGGTTTTCCAGGGCCTTTGTAGCCCCTGCCTGGTGAGCCAGCCCAGATTCCAGACAGGCCCAAGTGCAGTCATTTATTCACCCTGGAGTGTGACACATTCCATCAGAGGGGGATGACCGTGTTTCCCCAGCATTCCAGAGATGGCCCAGGGACAGTCTCTGCTCCTTACCTCCAGAATCTGGGGTTTCGACATGGTCAGTCAGGCCTGCCAGGGAGGCTTTGGAAGAAGTTTGGGGTGAGATCAGGTGAGGGCATAGACAGGAAAAGGTGTATCTTAATAGAAGAAAAAGGATGGGAATTCTGCATGAGGGCTAAAAGGTCTGCTTTTCAAGTATTATTAAACTATTAGGAACTTAGAGTGCACATAACATACAGAAACTTTAGGTCATTCCTTTTCCTATTCAAATCATTTATCTTGAACCTAACAGGATTATCTATCCTTTTGCTTTCTCAATGTTTTTATGTTTTTCATTTTAGTTCCTTTATTTTATTTTATTTTATTTTATTTTTTTCTGAAAAAAATTTATTTATAATATTTTTCCATAATTACATGATTTCTGTTCCCTCCCTCCCCTCTTGCTTTCCCCCTCCCAGAGCTGACAGACAATTCCACTGCGTTATACATGTATCATTGCTCAAAATGTATTTACATATTATTCATATTTGGAATAGAGTGATCTTTTAAAACCAAAACCCCTAATCATATACTCATAGAACGAAGTGATAAATCATGTTTTTCTTCTGAGTTTCAACTCCCACAGTTCTTTCTCTGGGTGTGATTTGTCTTCTTTATCTTAAGTCCCTCAGGATTGTCCTGTTATTAGTAGCAAAATACATTAAAGTTGATTGTTACACATTGTTTCAATAATATTTTTTCCCCAGAACACACAGTACTTACTATCTTCTCACTTCAAACTTCAAAAAAATGTTTTTTTTTAACATTTATTAATATTCATTTTTAACATGGGTACATGATTCATGCTCCTCCTTTCCCCTTCAACCCCCCCCCCCCCCCCCCCCCCCACCCTTGGCCGATGCGCATTTCCACTAGTTTTGTCATGTGTCCTTGATCAAGACCAATTTCC
>NC_058132.1:9541730-9560578 GCF_016433145.1 Gracilinanus agilis | reverse complement strand
TTCTACTTGCTCAATTCTAGCCTTTAGGGATTGATTTTCGGCTATAATCTTTCGGTGTTCGGCCATAATCTTCTGGTTTTCGGCCATAATCTTCTGGTTTTCGGCCATAATCTTCTTGTTTTCGGCCATAATCTTCTGGTATTCCTTTTCAATCTGGTCATTTCTTGTGTTCAATTTGCTTATCAGTTCATTTGGTTTCTGAGCCTCGCTTTCCAGTTGCAAGGTTCTACCTTTTAAACTGTTATTTTCTTGCCAGATCTCTTCCATTTTCCTCAGAATCTCAGTTTTGAACTCTTCCATAGCTTGTGAGGAGTTTTCCTTATTTGGGGAGGGTCTGGATGGTTGTTTGTTCTCCTCCTCTGTTTGCTCGGTTGTCTGGATTTTCTCTGTATAAAAGCTGTCGAGTGTTAAAGACTTCTTTTTTTTGTTATTATTCTTTCTCTTCTGAACTTCCTGTGACTGATTAGCCATCATTAGCCCAGCAGCTTCTCAGGTTTATCCTCGCGCTCAGTGTCTGTCAAAGATCTATTGGCTCCTGAGGTCTGAGTTCTAGTTTTTTCCAAGGTCAAGCCCCCTGGTGGATTCCCTTGCTTGATCCTCTGCAGGAGGTTCCTTTACAAGTCTCAGGGAGCTACTTCCACAGTCGTATACCCGTCTGCACTGGTTCCCCACTTAGGCTTTAGTTCCTGGCTGTGTCTGCCTCCACCCACACCTCTGCTCAGCAGGCACTCTGCGCCCAAAGTCCTGCTCCCGTGCGCGCGCTCAGATTTCGCGTGCATTTTTGACTTAATGGGGTCCTAAGTCTTGCTGCTCTCAGGAACAGGTCCCGGAGCTGCCGATGACTCGATGGGTGCCCCAAACTTGCTCTATTTCTTTTTAGCTGGGTTCGGAGCTATAGGTGAGTGTGGAGGGGGTGGGGGTGGGGCGGTTGCTCAGCCCGCGATTGAGTGAGAGCCCTTTTTAGCCTGGAAATGTCTCGATTCCACGTACCTTCCACGCTGTGCCCTGTTGTGGGGTTCCTCCATTCGTCTGGACTTGTTTTTATGTCCCCTTGAGGAGTTTTGTGTGTTTCGGTCAGGAGAGGTTAAGAGCTGCTTCTTACTCTGCCGCCATCTTAACCCGGAACCTACTTCTCCAAAAAAATGTTTTTATCAAAGCAATTCTGACACTTGTGATGAGGAGGGATTTCAGATCACCTTCTCTCTTCTCCACAGAATCCTTCTTCCCTAAAAGAGCACATACCCTCTCCCTAATTCAATAAGGAAAAGCGTGTTAGAGTGAGACACTTCTCCAAGTTTTACTCCTCCAAGATGATTCTCACTTCAGACACAAAATGCCTTTGTCAGTAATGACTGGCCCCTTGTGTTGGCTCTGACATTCTCCAAGAGTTTGGGGTGAGTCCCTTGTGTGCTTCAGTTTCTTCAGGTTACTTGATGAGCCCCGGATTGGATGAGTTCTTCAGGCTCATCTATAAATCTTGTGACTTTTGCTGGTTTAGGGGTCAATAACATTCAAGGATGTGGCTGTGGACTTCACCCAGGAGGAGTGGCACCTGTTGGACAATTCTCAGAAAGAGCTGTACAGGGAGGTGATGCTGGAGAATGTGCAGAATCTACTCTCTGTGGGTAAGGACCATTGCCTCAGTTAATTCTGAATCTGCCGTTGAGGGAATGTCTTTATTCCATGCCAAACGTGCAGGATTTTAAGCTTTTGTCATTGATTAAAAAACTAAAAGCTGATATCTGCATAGGGTTCTCCTCCTGCCTGGTTTTATTTAAAAAAAAAAAAAAGTCTTTGAATTCTCTGATGGGAGGCTGGGACTTTCCTTTCTTGCTCCTGAAATTGTCTTTCTTCTATTTTAGGTAGCTTCAGGTGAAAACTTAAAACAGTGTTTACATTCCTGAAGCTAATCACAAAAGTCATCTAGTTGACCTTCTAATTAGACTTGAATTTTGCGGGCAAATTCTCTGTTACTACCAAGGCAGATTTCCTTGCAGATGGCCATTAAAAGGGACACGTTACCTGCTAAGGCAGCCCCTTCCCATTTGGGATGCGTCTGGTCTTTAGAAAGGATTCCTTGTTAAGAAGTATTCATGGGGGAGGCACCGTAGCAAAAGCTGGAATCACCCTCGGAATTTCAAACAAACCTTAAAGAGTTTTTTTAAGTTCTTAAAAGAGCTTCTATAACTCTAGAGCAGTGATTCCCAAAGTAGGCGCTACTGCCCCCTGGTGGGTGCTGCTGCGATCCAGGGGAGCGGTGATGGCCACACTTTTTTTGTATTACATTCTATTCTGAGTTCAATAAATAGTTTCATAATTTCCAGGGGGCACTAAATAATATTTTTTTCTGGAAAGAGGGCAGTAGGCCAAATAAGTTTGGGAACCATTGCTCTAGAGTCACAAAATGAAGAAGGCAGAATAAGGTGAGCCTCTTCAGGAAAATCAGTTGAAAGGTAGGCACAAAGGGTCTTATTTCTGGAGACAAAAAGGAATTGGAAATAAAACTGGGCAAAGTAGAGTGCAAAAAATCCATCCCCTAAGTACTGCTCCACATCCTGTACCTGGGCAGAAGCCAACTTCAAGACCCTGGACCCTTCCTTCATTAGCTCATCCCATACTCACCCCTTGAAGGTAGAGATACAGAGAATAAAGCAAAGGGGATGGAGGAGAAACTCTTGGGCTTCAAGTAAAATAAGAAAAGCATGAGAAGCAATTATGAACTCAGACAAAAGTAAAACAAAAATAGATCTGATTAAAAGAGAAAAGGGTGATAATTACATCTTGATAAAAGGTAGTATAGACAATGAGGCTCTAGTGGTTCTTTTTTAAATTTAAATCCTTATCCTGGAGTCAATACTGTGTATTGGCTCCAAGGCAGAAGAGTGGTAAGGGCTAGGCAACGGGGATTAAGTGACTTGCCCAGGGTCACACAGCTAGGAAATGTCTGAGGTCAGATTTGAACCTAGGACCTCCTGTCTCTAGGCCTGGCTCTCAATCCACTGAGCTACCCAGCTGCCCCTTATATTAGTTCTTAACATATATGCATCAATCGTTATAGCCTCCAGATATTTAAAGTAGAAATTATAGGAAAATATGGAAGAAATTGCCAATAAAACTATACTGGTAGGGGATCTCAACTTTCCCCTGTCAGAACTCTCACCAAAAATTAAACAAGAAAGAAATTGTATGAAATTTTAGAAATGTTACATTTAATTCATATCTGGAGAAAACTGAATGGAATAGTAAAGGAATATATCTTCTTTTCAGCTGATGACAATGATGTCATAAAAGGAATGACAATGTGGAGACAACATATCAGAAGTTATGGAATGTAACCAAAGCAGTACTTGGAGGAAAATTTATACCCAAGCATACTTATATCATTAAGATAGGGAAAAAAATTAAAAAGAACAAATTAAAAGTCCCCAAGTAAAGACTAAGTTGGAAATCCAAAATAATCAAAGGAGAAATGAATAAAATTGAAAGTAAAAGAATTTTTGAAATAATAAATCAGAGTAGGAGTTCATTTTTAAAAAAAGCTAATATAATAGAGCATTATTCTAACTATGATTTAAACGATTTAGCAAAATAGGAAAAGGAGTCCTACAAAATTTTTAGTGTGATGCAAATAGGATGTTGATGGATGAGGCAGGAGGAGGAAAAACAGAAAGAAAACTATAGGTAAATTTCCCTAATGAACTGCAAAAATTTTAGATAGCACACAAAGTTTATCTCAATAGATGAAGAAAAGACCTTTGATAGTATATAATACCCATTCCTCTTAAAAAACATTAGAAAGCAAAGTAATAAAAGGGCCATTCTTTAAAATAATAAAAAACCATCAGCAGGTATCATGCAATGGGGATCAGTTAGAAGCCTTTCCAGTGAGATCAGGATTAAAGCAAAGATGTACATTATCACCACTATTATTTAATATTGTATTAGAAATGTAAACTTTAGGTTTGAGTGGAAAAATAATTTTGAATAAGTTGTTTTATTTTTTCTCTCATTGCATGTAATAACAATTTTTAACTTTTTTCCAAACATTTTGTGATTCCAATTGTGTCCTTCTCTCCCTTTCTTCTCTCCTCCCTCAGATGATAAGCAATTTGATCCAGGTTTTACATGTATGAACCCACAAAACATTTCCATATTGGTCTTGTTGTGAGAGAACACTCTTATCAACATTCCATAACATTACCCTAAAATAAAAACACTCACAAATAAAATAAATTGAAGAACAGTCTGCTTTGATCTGCATTCAGACCCCATTTGTTCTTTCTCTGAAGGTCAATGGCATTTTTCATTACAAGTCCTTCAGAATTTTCTTGGATCATTGTACTACAGAGTGAAGTCTTTCACAGTTGACCATCATACAATATTACTGTTACTGTGTATAGAGTTCTCTCGGTTCTGCTCACTTCACTTGTATCAATTCATGTAGATCATTCCAGGTTTTTCTTTTTTTTTTTATTAAATTTTTTTTTATTCTTTCTATAGTTATGATTCATGTTGTCTCTCTCACCTCTTCCCTCCCCCATTCTGGAGTAGACAAGCAATTGCACTGAGTTATTATTTTTATTTTTATATATATGTATATATATAAATCAAAACTTATTTCTATATTATTCATTTTTGTAATAGAGCAGTGTTTTAAAACCAAAACCCATATAAACAGTGATAAACCAGGTGTTTTATTCTGGATTTCTACTCCCACAGTTCTTTTTCTAGATGTAGATAGCATTCTTTCTCATAACTCTCAGAATGTCTTGGATCATTGCATTTCTTTTAGTAGTAATTCAGTTTCTTTGTACACTTAATGCCCTGCTATTGGATTTGTGAAGTGATCCATCCTTTCTGGAGAGCAATTTGGAATGACTCCCAAAGGCTACAAAACAATGCATATCTTTTGATCCAATAATACCACTACTAGGTTTATGCCCCGAAGATATCAGAAAAAAAGGGAAAGGACCTAATTGTAGGTAAATATTTGTAATTGCTCTTTTGGTGGTAGGAAAGAATTGGAAATTGAAGGGGAATGACTTATCAGCTGACAAATGGCTGAACAAATTGTAGTATGTGAGGCTGATGGAATACTATTATGCTGTAATAAATGATGAACAGGATAATTTCAGAAAGAGCTGGGATGACCCAACTGATTCAGAGGGAAATAAACAGAACCAGGAAAACATTGTACACTTTAACAATAATATTATGAAATGTTCAACTGTGATAGCTTTGGTTACTTTCAGCAATAGAATGACCCAGTATAATTCTGAGGGACTTATGACAAAGAATGCCTCCAGAGAAAGAACTGTTGGAGTTGGAATGCAGATGAAAGCATATAATTTTCCACTTGTTTATTTGGATTTTTGTTTTGAGGTTGTGGTTTTATATGATTATTCACTTCTAAAAATAAAAAATATGGAAGTAAAATTAAAAAAGAAGTATGAAACTGTAGCTCACAGCCCCTAATTCTGCCTAGTCTAGCAAGTTTATCCATATTCTGCCTTCATTCTTCCTTCAAATTCCAGGCCTGGTGATAGGAATGAAAGGGAAAACAATAAGCATTTTTAAATACCTGCTCTATATCCTCTACTGGGTAAAGGAATTCAGAATTATCATTAATTTCCCAACATCCCTGTGAGTTTAATAGTCTTATTATTCTCAATTGATAGTTGAGGCAACTGAATTAACAGAGGTTAAATAACTTACCCTAGTGCACCCACTTACCATCTCTCTCTTGGGCTGCATTAAATTAGTTTTTCTGACTCCAAATTCTGACCTCTTATCCCTTCACTACCAACTACCTTTAATTTCTAGATAATAGAGATTATGGAATGTGCATATCATTCTATTACAAGAGGTAGATACAGATGGAATTTTGTGATTGCAAATGTGTTCCATGATCTCTACCCTCCTGCAGATATCCCAGTAATGAACACAACAGAAATTATTCTGTAGGCCTTGCTTGCATGTTCCCTTTCTGTTGAGAGGAACAAGTTTTTAAATTTTCTCTCCTGATCTATTCATCCTTCCTCATGCCCAGGGCTTCTAAAAGTTCTAAGAAAAAATTTTATCTCCTGTTTTCAATGAGGGGAATCACCATGGCTACTAGAGCAAAAAGGCCCAAAGATGTCCTGTCCAAGGGAGTGAAGTAAAATCAGGTGTATAAGGGCTATTACCCCAAAAGACTTTTATCTGCTGTAGTGAAGGGAGGGCTAGGCTTGGGGGCTGACAGACCAACCCAGAATTATACTGTTCATTTCCCGAGAGATAGATGATGGATTCAGTATAGAATATGAGACATAATATATAGTAGATTGTAAAATAAGATGAATATTGAATATGTTTGCACTGAATGGCATAATATCTTTGCATCTGTAGAGAAAAGAAGATATTTTATATTCCACTTTGAAAATTACTGCATTAGAGTTAAAAAGAGTGAAGTTGTTTCTCAGCTTAGCATATAATATTTACGAAGAATGTCCATGTTATCCGAATGTATCCAAATGATGTATCCAAAATGATGGGAACAGAATTTCTGGAAGGTTATCTGAGACTGACAAAATTATAAGATTAATCAAAGAGTGACTTTTAAAGGAAAGACAGAGAGGGCAATGGACAAAGATTGTTCAATACTATGAACAAAGAATACTTATGTACAGGGTTTGAGTTCTAGTCTATTTGCAAGGAAATTGGTTGGGTCACTTCTATATTCTTTATTTATGACATGACTTATAAAGAATGATAAGAATCTTGGTCCTGTCTGTGTCACAGATTCTTTGTGAGGTTTCATTGTTGTTGTATATGAAGTTATTTTTCTTTTTTCTTTTTTAACTTTTTTATTAAGAAAATTTTTCCATAGTTACATGATTCATGTTCACTCCCTCCTCTAGTCCCACACCCCTCCCATAGCCAATGAGCAATTCCACTGGGTTTTACATGAGTCATTGATCAACACCTAGTTCCATATTATTAATATCTGCAATAGAGTGATGATTTAGAGCAGTGATTCCCAAAGTGGACGCTACTGCCCCCTGGTGGGTGCTGCAGTGATCCAGGGAGGTGGTGATGGCCACACTTTTTTTGTATTACATTCTATTCTGAGTTCAATAAATAGTTTCATAATTTCCAGGGGGCGCTGAGTAATATTTTTTCTGGAAAGGGGGCAGTAGGCCAAAATAGTTTGGGAACCATTGATTTAGAGTCTACATTTCCAATCATGTCCCCACCAAACCATGTGATCAAGCAAATGTTTATCTTTTGCATTTCTTCTTCTACAGTTCTTTCTCTGGATGTGACTAGTGTTCTTTCTCTGGATGTGAATAATGTTTTTTCTCATAAGTCCCTCAGAATTGTCCTGGATCATTGTATTGCTGCTAGTAGAGAAGTCCATTACATTCGATTTTGCCACATTGTATCCGTTTCCATGTATAAGGTTCTCCTGGTTCTGTTCCTTTCACTCTGCATCAATTCCTGGAGGCCTTGCCAGTTCACTTGGAATCCCTCCAGTTCATTATTCCTTTTAGCACAATAGTATTCCATTACCAATAGATACCACAATTTCTTTAGCCATTCCTCAATCAAAGGGCATCCCCTCATTTTCCAATTTTTTGCCACCACCAAGAATGCAGCTATAAATATTTTTGTACAGTTCTTTTTCCTTATTAACCCTTTGGGATATAAATCCAGCAGTGGTATGGCTGGATCAAAGGGTAGGCAGTCATTTAAAGCCCTTTGGGCATAGTTCCAAATTGCCATCCAGAATGGTTGAATCAATTCACAACTCCACCAGCAATGTATTAATGTCCCAATTTTGTCATAACCCCTCCAAAATTTATTAATTTCCTTTACTGTCATATTGGCTACTCTGCTAGGTGTGAGGTGGTACCTCACAGTTGTTTTGATTTGTATTTCTCTTTCTAATTATGAGAGATTTAGGACACTTTTTCATGTGCTTATTAATAGTTTTGATTTCTTTATCTGAAACCTGTCTATTCATGTCCTTTAGCTTGAAATGAAACTGTTCGATAAACCTTTTTTTTTTTTTTATTCTAGCTTTTGGGGCAAAAATCCACTATTTGACAAAAACTTCTGGGAAAATTGGAAAACGGTATGGGAGAGATTAGGTTTAAGTTAGCATCTTATATCCTACAACAAAATAAACTCAGAATGAGTGAATGACTTGAATATCAGAAAGGAAACTTTAAGTAAATTAGGTGAACATAGAATAGTACATATGTCAGATCTTTGGGAAAGGAAAGATTTCAAGAACAAGCCAGAGACAGAAAAAATTACAAAATATAAAATAAATATTTTGATTACATTAAATTAAAATAATTCTATACAAACAAAACCAATGCAACCAAAATTAGAAGGGAAGCAACAAATTGGGAAAAAAATTTTTATTACACAAACCTGTGACAAAAGGTCTAATTACTCAAATATATAAGGAGCTAAATCAATAATACAGAAAAATCAAACCATTCCCCAATTGATGAAAGTATTTCTAAAATGCTCTATCTTGCAGTTATGACGAAATGGTGTATCCAAATGCTGGTTCTGATTAAGTTTGAAAACTCCTTTTGTCCTTAGGAAATAGAATAAAAATCCATTTACTCATTGCCATCAGAGTATGTGTGTGTGTATATGTCCTCTTTCCATCTGTGTTTATAACATTTGTTTTCTTCAGAGGCTGAGATTAATTTTGAAGTGAAGGTGATGTCTACAAAGCTGAGCCTTTTTGTGGAAGGATCTGGCCCCCAAAGAGATATGAATCAGAGTTCCTGTGACTTCATTTTGAGAGAAATCTGTGACTCTAACATCAAGGTAAATAAAAATCCAAAGAGTGACTATGAATTTGATGAAATTGTAGAGAAATTCAGCCAACATTCAGTCCTAAATCAGTATATGAAATTGACCTCAGGAAATGACTGTTGTGGGGATAGTGAATACACCAAATGCTTTCCTGAAAAAGTAGGATTTAATCAGTCACATAAGAAACCTCCTGAAATGCCCATGTATCAAGGTAACCAAAGGAGAATCACCTATGGCTTGAGTTTAGACCTCACAACACATCCAAGGAGTAAACATGTAGAGGTGAATTCTATGAGTAATAAAGGCATGAGAACTTTCAGTCAGAATTCTGAGCTTGGTTCATATCAAATAATCTACTCTGGAGAGAAACATCATGAATGTAAAGAATATGGAAAGGTCACACACAAGAACAATGTTGCTGCACATCAGAGAATCCACCCTGGAGAGAAACTTTATGAATATAAACAATGTGGAAACACTTTCAAACAGAGGAGCCATCTTGCTGAACATCAGAAAATCCACAGTGGAGTGAAACCTTATGAATGGAAACAGTGTGGAAAGGATTTCACACAGAGTGGTTCTCTTGCTGCACATCAGAGTATCTACACTGGAGAGAAACCATATGAATGTACCCAATGTGGAAAGGCTTTCACAAGGAAGGGTGATCTTGTTAAACATCTCAGAATCCACACTGGAGAGAAACCTTATGCATGTGAACAATGTGGAAAGGCTTTCACGTGGAGGGTCAGTCTTGCTATGCATCAGAAAATCCACACTGGAGAGAAACCTTATGAATGTAAACACTGTGGGAAGGCTTTCACACAAAGGGTCTCTCTTGCTGCACATCAGAGTATCCACACTGGAGAGAAACCTTATGAATGTACCCAATGTGGAAAGGCTTTCACAGAGAGGGCCTCTCTTGCCAGACATCAAAGAATCCACACTGGAGAGAGACCTTATGAATGTAAACATTGTGGAAAGGCTTTCACAGTGAGGGCCCACCTTGCTGCACATCAGAGAATCCACACTGGAGAAAAACCTTATGAATGTAAACAATGTGGAAAGGCTTTCACATGGAGGGGCAATCTTGCTATGCATCAGAAAATCCACACTGGAGAGAAACCTTATGAATGTAAACACTGTGGAAAGGCTTTCACTCAGAGTGGTTCTCTTTCTGCACATCAGAGTATCCACACTGGAGAGAAACCTTATGAATGTACACAATGTGGAAAGGCTTTCACAGAGAGGGGCTCTCTTGCCAAACACCAGAGAATTCACACTGGAGTGAGACCTTATGTATGTAAACAGTGTGGAAAGGCTTTCACATGGAGGGTCAATCTTGCTATGCATCAGAAAATCCACACTGGAGAGAAACCTTATGAATGTAAACACTGTGGAAAGGCTTTCACACAAAGGGGATCTCTTGCTGCACATCAGAGCATCCACACTGGAGAGAAACCTTATGAATGTACCCAATGTGGAAAGGCTTTCACAAGAAGAGGTGATCTTGTTAGACATCAGAGAATTCACACTGGAGAGAAACCTTATATATGTAAACTATGTGGAAGGGCATTCACACAGAAGGGCTCTCTTGCTGCACATCAGAGTATCCACACTGGAGAGAAACCTTATGAATGTACACAATGTGAAAAGGCTTTCACAAGGAGGGGCGATCTTGTTAGACATCAGATAATGCACACTGGAAAGAAACCTTATACATGTAAACAGTGTGGAAGGGCATTCACACAGAGGGGCTCATTTGCTAAGCATCAGAGAAGTCACACTGGAGAGAAACCTCATGAGTGAACCTGAGCTTATAGTTGCCACTCTTAGCTTATTTAATAGAAGAGTATCCACACTAAAGAGAAACCTTAGGAGTATGATCCATGTGGTAAGGCCTTCAGGCAATAATCATCTCTTATTCCCAAGGAAGAATTCCTTTTGGATAGAAATCTTATTCCTGTCATGAATGAAGAAAAATATTGAAATGGAGAGTCCAGAGGTTTTTCAGTATGAGAAAATATCTTCTGAACAGGCCAGTTCCAGATAGACTTCCTGTAGGAAGGCTTTCATTCAGAGATCATTTCTTACTTCATATCAGAGGATTCATAGTGCAACAAAACTTAATGAATGTGCTCAAGTTTATGTGTTTTCCTCAGGAGTAGCGTGATCACAATCATTTGGAGAAATGCAAATGTAACATGTCTAAGGGAATAACTCACATCTATTAGATTGATTATTATGACAGAAAAGGAAAGTGACAAAAGTTGGAGGAGATATAGGAAGACTGAAAAATGAATGAACTTTTGGGGTTGTTGTGAACTAATTCAATCATTCTGGAGAGGGCAATTTGGAACTATGTCCAAAGGGCATTAAAAAACAAAAAGGAAAAGGACCTATATATATTAAAAATACAAAACTCTTAAAGGTACTCTTTTTGGGGTGACAAAAGTATTGGAAATTAAGAGGAAACTCATTAATTGGGAAATGGCTATGCAAATGGTGGTATATGATTGTAATGGAATCCCATTATTTTATCATTAATGAAGAGAAGGAGGAGCTCAGAACAACCTGGAAAGACTTGAGAACTGATACATACTTTTAAATTTAATATAATCAAAATTATCCATTTTACATTTCGTAATGTTCCCTTTCTCTTTTTTGGTCTTAAATTCCTTCCTTTCCCATAGATCTGACAGGTTTACTATTTCATATTCTTCTAATTTACTTATAATGTCAGTTTTTATGTTAAGTCATATACACATTGTGAACTTATCTTGGTATAAGGTGTGAGAAATTAATCTAAACCTATTTTTTCCCTGTATATACTGTTTTCCCAGCAGTTTTTGTCAAATAGTGAGTTCTTCCTAAAAGCTGGGATCTTTGGGTTTATCAAACACAACTTGCTTAGTTCATTTGCTTAGGTCATTTACCCTTAGTCTATTCTATTGATCTACCCTTCTTTCTCTTTGCTAATAGTATATTGTTTTGATGATCACTTGTTTTATATTATAGTTTGAAATCTTGTAAAGCTCAGCCTCCATCCTTTACATTTTTTCATTATTTCCCTTGATATTCTTGATCTTTTGTTCTTCCAAGTAAACTTTGCTATAATTTCTGCTAATTCTAAAAAAAAGTTTTTTTATAATTTGATAAGTACAGCACTGAATATGTAAATATTTTATATTGTCCAGAGTGATTGTAAATGGAGTTTCTCTTTCTAATTCTTGCTGCTGATTTTTGTTGGAAATACATAAGAATGTTGATGATTTATGGGGGTTTATTTTTATCCTGCAACTTTGCTGAAATTATTAATTATTTCTACTAGCTTTTTAGTTGATTTTCTAGGATTCTCTAACTTCATATCATCTGCAAAGAGTGATAGTGTAGTTCTGGATCAATATTTGTCTCCATCCAAAGGCCTGATCAAATGTTTTGTGTTCATTCAAATCATGCTAGGCAATATAAAGTATTTTAAGAGTTGTATGATCAGTAGTGAACACCATTCTTTCTATAATGAAGGGGTGCAGGAAATGATTATAGGAAGGGCTTCATCTTGAGCTCATACTTGACTATACACTGGAAACATTAATGCTTGAGATAAGATTCAATGTCTTGTATTCACTAGGAAAGTTTTTCTGTAGCCCAGTCTTCATAGACTATCCCACAGAAGAGCCCTCATTAAACACTCCAAATTTCATACTGTACCAAAAAATACGACAATGATAAAGACTTTTTCTCTGAAATCCTAATGCTCATCATTCTTCCTCAATATTTGTCAGCATTCTTCTATTACAGTTTTTTTAGCCATAGTCATTGCCTAGTTAATTGGCACTCACTAGTTTCCTTTTTTTTGCTGGCACATATAGGTCTTTCCAAACAAACAAATAAGAGGTAATGGGGAAGATGTGGAAGGGATAGAGGACCTGATCCATACTCTTAAGTCCATTCTATCCAAGGACTCAGGCTCATGATGCAGTTGGCTGATTTCTGGGACTAAGTATAAATCCTATCCCTCTGATGAAATAAGAGAGCATGTGAGGTGTGCAAATCCACCTCGTCTCTCGAAATATCAGCACAGGTTTGAGAGAGTCTTACTAAAACATTAAACTGTCTGCAGATTTCTTAACCTTTTTCTGGCTCAAGGAAAAGAAAAAAGCATATGAACTGGGAAACGTCCAACTAGTATTAGTTTTTGCTGAATTTCTTTTCTATTTTGTAATTTTTTCATTGGAATTCAAGAAATATGTGTTTCTCACTACAAAAAGGAAAACGTTGGAGGAGCTAATGGGGAACAAATCCATGTCCGTGAAAACTCCCAGATAAATAAATTGTGATAGTCTGGGGTAAAATCCTATCAATTAGATCCAGTGTAGTGTTGAGATTCTGTGAGTACTAAAATATAGAAAGAGAGAATAAAGAAAATAAAGAGTGGATGATTACTGTATGGGAAGGCTAAAGGGGAAAACTTTTTCTCCATAAACTTATAAGACTTTAGGAAGTCAATTGAGTGGGCAAAGCAATCAGCCTTGCAAAACCTGATCTTGTTTGGATTATGGGATTTCTAAACAAGGAAATGGGGTCATTAATGATGTATTAATTTGACTATGGTACTGCAATGATTTGTAAGAACTGATCTTTATACCAGGATAAGTTCTAAGTTAAAAAAATTAAATAAAACAATGGAATGAAATATCTTCTCTGCATATTAATCCTGGAACATTTTTTACTCTAAGCTGTGAGTGGTAAGATTTGCCGTTTGAGTTAAAAGTTTTGGAGATTGTAACTAACATTTTGAGTCCTGAGTTTAGGTATAATTGTCTGGTGGATCATTGATCATGAAGTTAGTAATCCATCTTTCCAGAGAAAAGCCACCAAGTACTCAGAAGGAATGTGATCTCAAACACTCATAGGTGGAGATCTTTATCTGGCAGGAGTCACAAGGATGATTCTCAGCACATATGAGAGTAGGATCCCTTTTCAATTCAGGATCCCCCATTTTGTAATTTCCTTTTTTTTTTTTTTAATTTTATTTAATTAATTAATTTAGAATAGTTTTCCATGACTATGTGATTCATGTTCTTTTTCTCCCCTCCTCCCACACCCCTTCCATAGCCAGTGTGCAATTCCACTGGGTTTTACATGTGTCATTGATCAAGACCCATTTCCATATTATTAATATTTGCTAATATTAGGGTGATCATTTAGAGTCTACATCCCCAATCATATCTGAGGGACTTGTCATTTCCTTTTAAGTGGGAATGTTTTCCACCTGATTATTCCTGATCTGGGTGTAAAGTGGAATTATTACTGTCTGATTGACACATCCGACTCTTATGTAAAGTCAAAATAGTGTTGAATCTACCATGCACTGAGGCTGATGCCTAAAAGACTACTGTTAATGTGGTTATACTCTTTTATCTGCTTTTTCTTTGATGGAAAATGTCTATAAGATGAGCAAGTGGCCATGGAAATGTAGGAACATAATGCAAATTGTAAAATATGACTGTTGCAGTCTAATGTGAGGTCATTCTGTATCCCACAGAACCAAGTGAATTGGTCAATCGACTGTCTGTTAATGCTAATCATATATGAGATCAAGGCCCTCATAATTTGTGTAATACCTTCCCATTTGAATGTAGTGAACAATGAAGTTTATTTTACTATGGGCACCTCAATGGATCTACAGTTGTCTAAATACAATAGGGAGTTGTTGAAGTGTATTGGCATCCCACCCATGTCCCCCCCTTTTTTAACTTTTAAGTTTATTTTATTAATTTAGAATATTTTTCCATGGTTACATTAATTATGTTCTTTCCTTCCTCTCCTCCCACCTCCCTCCCTCAGCCAAGAAGCAATTCCACTGGGTTTTACATGTGTCCTTGATCAAGACCTATTTCCATATTATTAATATTTGCACTAGGGGTGTGTGTTTCCTTTTGCCTGAAGTAAAAAGCCTTAGATTTTTCTTTTTTTTGTATTACACTGATATCATTTTTCCTTCCTAATCTTTAGGACACCCCACCCTTTAGCCCTGGGAGATCCTAGCCAATACACACTAGGGTAGCACCATCTACAGACAGGAAGTAAAACTGCCAGCAATTTAGGAATTTAATAAAATAAATAAATTTATTAATAAAATTAAATAGAATTGAACATGTCAAACTTAATTGAATCAAGTTGACTAAAATTTAAATAAAATAAATATTAATAAAACCAAGTTAATAAAACTGAACTAAATTAAATTAAGTCAACCTAATTCAATGCAATAGTAATCAACCTAATACACTAATTCAGTGTTTCATTATACCAAACATCATGATATTTTTCTTCTCAATAATAATAATGTTATTATTTGTATTTAGTAGTAGTAGTATTGCCTTGCATTGGTTTCTCATTTAGTCCTCCTCTAGTATAGTAGTTTTCTACAATATGTCAGTGTGAAATCTGGATGCCTCAGTTTACCAACTGCCCTTTCGAGAAAACCCCAGTGCCAGGCACCCTTGTTTTGTATATAGTGAAACGTTAAGTACTTTTTTTGCTTTTGAGGCTTCTCTATTGGGTTAAAGTTTCTTATCAGGAAGCCCAGTTTGACCTTTGCATTTGATTTGTTACAGCTGACCGTTCCTTAATACCATAGCTGTAGGCTGCAAGGAGGGTTACACACCCGTTTGTGGTTAGTCTCTGTAGGCTTCCCAAAAGGGTATAAAGAGACTCTCAGGTTCAATTTCCCTTTGCATTTGGCATCTAGTATCGTGTCTTCTCCCAGGGGACTTGGCACTTAGTACAGCACTTTCTCCCAGGGATATGGTTCCCAGAGTCCCAGAGCCTTTAGTTCTGTGTGATATTTAGCTCATGACTCTGTGGTGGCCAGAATAAATGAACCTATCCCTTTTTCCTGATTAAAGAATGGTTTTTCTGACTACTTGTATAAGGATGAAATTTTGAGGAGAGGAGGTAGAAGCAAAGGAGAAGAAGACAGTTGTTGGCAGTTGCAACCAGCAGGGGATTCTGGGAATTTATCCCAGGAGGAGGAGGAAGAGTAGTCTTTGGGTCTGTCCAGAGGCCTTCCTGAGGATTTTTCTCTTGCAAATTGAAATCCTGATTCCCTGATCACAGCCACTGCGACACAACTCATCTGTCAAGACTAGAACCATCCAGTCAACTAAGATTTTGGACTCCACTGGGAGCAATCTCTTAGACCCCCTCACTCATTACCTGTCCTTGCTAAGAGACCCTTTCAGACAACTACAATTATAGGAAAAGATTAGAAATAGAAATAGAAGGGGAAGCAGGGGAGAAGCTTAGGAGTTGGAACTGCCTTGGTTCCTGCCCAAGTGACAGACCCCGTAGGATTAGTGAAGAGGGCTCCCCCAAATTCCTCTGCCCTTCACCCCTTTCCTCATTCCCTGATTTGTTCATAATAAAAGACAACTAGCAGCCAGATAGAGTTCTTGAGTGCCTCGAAGACAACAAAGGAGAGGGAAACCTCAGCTTGGTCTGGCTACCTTCACCTTTGAGCCAGATCAGCCGCCGTGCAGTTAGCCAACATCAGGGGGAGGCTTGAGTGAGCCACGATCTTATTCAGGATCAGATTGGGGTACCAACTACCTCCTTTTGTAGGGAAGCCTTGCCCTCAACTCTTGAGGGGTGGCACATTCAACTAGGTCACCCAGTTTTGGGGTGATGCTCCCTTAAAGTCTCCACAGCATATTTTTGGCGCCAGGAGAGTGGAGAGGAGAGAGTTACCACACAGACCTCTTTCAATCTCTCTCTCTCTCTCTCCTCTACCAACTTCCATTCTAGGTTCATTTTTATTATACTTGGTAGTTCTGTGTTTTTTCCAAGTTAAAAATGGTGTCAGAAGTGGGATTCGAAGTGGAAATTGCCTGAGGCCCCAGATAAAGACATCTGGATCTGCACTACCCTCAGAGCTCATTGGGAGCTCCAAGTAAGGGAATTAGGTTATCAGGTTTGGCTGGGGTAAGTCCACTCTTGAAATAAAGAACCCAAGCTTGTATATACACTCTCTAATCAGGAAGTGCAATGGGCATTGTGGGTCTGCGATGCCAACTAAGAGTCCTCCCCCCAAGGGGGCTATTAATGAGAATAAAGGCATCCGTAAGTCTGTGATGATGAATGAGAATTTCTTCGGGGAAAATGTTACAGAAAATAAGGGCTGCTTTAATGCTAAGGAGCTGATCCAAAGTCCCCCTGATGGGACAGCTTCGGAATATATGTTTTCAGAGCATGGGCCTGGTACATGAAGTAGCAGAAATTAACAATCTGAGCCCAAGGTAAGCTGGCCAGAATGGGGATCTTTTGATAGCAAAAAGATTGTTTTTCTGCCATCTGTGTTGAGTGAAACAGGCTGGAGAATGAAGATAATGAGAAAGAGGCCTTTTAACAAATGGCTGGAAGAATTTTGGACCATAAGGAAATCCAGGTCAGAAAAATCCATGAACTGAGAGAAAGGTAAGGAAAAAAAAGGAGTGGGAGGATGAGAACTCTGTCAAACAAGGAGAGCGGTCTAAGAAATTTCTTCCTAAGGAGGAAAACTGAAGAGCAAATAAAGTAATTACAGAAGGAGGTGGAAGACGTCAAAGAGCTTCTAAAAAGCCATGCAGGCATCTTTCACCCCCTGGACCAAACCTGAACTTAGAGCTAATGGCTAAGGAATTTCCAAAGGTTGGAGAAAACCCCATAGAATTTGGCCCTCACATAAGAGGCTGCATTAGGAGGCCTCACAGTGAAGAGGCTCTGAGGATATAAAGGGGATTTTTCCAGTGGTATCTGCCTCTCCAGTAGGCAACACTCACATTTTGGTTGCTTCCCATCCTATTTAAATTCTAATAGATACTGGCGCCATGATGTCAGTCTTAAACCCCACAGCTTTTCCTAATTCCCTTCCTCAGAGTGACAAGCAGGTTTCTATAGTGGACAAACCACATACAATCAGTTTGTGTCCCAACCTTTCCCATTCATCCTAGGAGGAGTGAGGGATACCCATCCTCTTCTATCCCCAGATGTCCCTCTACACCATTAGTCTATAAACTTTTTTGGCCTACCGCCCCCTTTCCAGAAAAAATATTACTTAGCCCCCTGGAAATTAATTTTTTTTAAATTTTAATAGCAATTAATAGGAAAGATAAATGCACCTGTGGCCATCACTGCCCCCCTGGATCGCTGCAGCACCCACCAGGGGGAGGTGGCACCCACTTTGGGAATCACTGCTCTACACCTTTTGGGTAGAGATGTTTTGGATAAATACAACACCATGATTGAATTTTACCAGGGAAAGAGATCAGGCTGTCCCTGTCCCAACCAAAAGTCCCTCCTACTTTTCAAATATTCATGGCTCCCATAGTGGCTGGTGATTCTCCACAGCTGGAGGAAGTCCCTTACTCTTTATGGGGTGCTAATTCCTCCAATATTGGGAGAATTTTAAGTGTTATTGGAAATTTTAGGGTCCTTATTTCTTACAACCCCCAATACAAGTTCAGTTAGACCCCTCCAAAGCCCTCCCAAGAATTGCCCAGTTATTTCTCTCAGGGGAGACAACTGAGGAATTAGGCCACTAATTAAATAATAATAATAATAATAATAATAATAAGGGCTGCTGTGATGCTACAGATTCACCCAAGTTCCCTATTGGGACTGCTGAGGAGATATAGGTTTTCAAGGTAGGTACCTCATGCTTTTTAGATAAGTGGCAGGAATTAACTAAATCTGACCCCAAGGCACTTCTCAAGTGGAGCTCCAAGGATCAGCAAGGAGCCAGATCCTGGGAGAGATTTTTGCAGCCCAGATATGGAAGAGGGAAAGCTATGGAAGGCATTGCTTCAAGAAATCTCACAGAAGCAGAGGAGAGGCTTCAACAAACACCCGAGGGCTACTGAAAATGGTTAAATATTTGGTTTTTCCTCACTGACTTAGAAGTATTTAGCAGATAGAGAAGTCCCTTTTTCCTGAGGAAACAATTCAGGCCATAAGAAAAGCATAGCAGATTATCAGTGTCAAAAGGGCGG
>NC_058132.1:9418864-9541374 GCF_016433145.1 Gracilinanus agilis | reverse complement strand
GGGGATGATGTTGAATTTATGAGAAGTTAGGAGCATTCTAGTTTGGAGAACTTTTGGAGTTAATTTTAATTTTGAGAATTAAGATCCAGTGTTAAGTAATGACTAAGGACTAATAACATTTAAATCAGACAAATCAAAAGTATATTTTAGTTCTGTGTGTAATGATGAACAAAAATAACTAGAGTCAATAAAATTCCTGTTTAGAGAAATTGGTTATAGATTTCTCCTGTTTTATGTTCTAGCAATTGAACTGTTTTGGGAACCTGCAAACAAGAAAGACTTCTATGATGGAATGAGGACACAAGCTGAGAAAAGAACCCACGGGATTTAAAAGTCTAAAAGACTTTTGGGGGCAATTTGGGGTAAATGCTTAGTTATTTTTTGCCAAACATAGACTGCCTGTCTTTTTGACCTACTGTCAATGCATGGGTATTTGGGGAGTGCCCCCTAATACCAGTTGTCTGTTTGGTTGGGCAGTGGTGTTAGGCCTTGCCCAAAAGGGGGGGGGTGTCAACATGAAATCTGGATACCTTAGTTTACCACTGCCCTTTTGAGAAAACCCCAGTGCCAGGCTCCCCTGTTTTGTATATAATGAAATGTTAAGTACTTTTGTTTGCTTTTGAGGCTTCTCTTTTGAGTTAAAGTTTCTTATCAGGAAGTCCAGTTTGACCTTTGCATTTAATTTGTTACAACCTACTGTTCCTTAAAACCATAGCTATAGACTGCAAGGAAGGTTACACACCTGTTTGTGGTTAGTCTTTGTAGGCTTTCCAAAAAGATATAATGAGACTTTCAGGTTCAATTTCCCTTCAAAGTTGGCATCTAGTATGGTGTCTTCCCCAAGAGGAGTAGGCACTTAGCACGGTGCTTTCTCCCAGGGATATGGTTCCCAGAGTCCCAGAGTCTTTGGTTCTTAGCTCATCACTCTTTGTGGTGGCCAGAATAAATTAATCTATCCTGATCATCAAAGAGTGGTTTTTCTGACTACTTGGTAGTTTTTCCAACTTAACAAAATTTAAAAGTGGTTGTATCTCAATTTTTTTTTTGTTTTAGGTTCCTTTCATTGTTTAAATTGGCCATTCAGCAATAGTCAGAACAGCTCATTACTGAGAATAGACTTGTATCACAGCTACTGATCTCCTCACCAATTCGAGCTAGAGAAGAAGCCTCACTGAGATGGAAAAGAAAAAAAAGGTCCAGGAATTTTCCTAAGCAGATCAGGAAAGAAAGGCTAGAAAATTTTCTTCTAAATCCAGAGTCAAAAGACTAGACCCTATGGGAAATATTGTAACAAGTCAGAGGAAACCAGAAAAAATTCCTCCAGGTTAAACCTTGCATAAAATATTGAATTCTTGGGGTGATCCTAATTTTCCTAAAGAACATGGAGTCTCACAGAAGGAAGCAAAGAAATTGTGCGAAGCCTGGATGCAAAAATCCTTTTGTGGCCTCAGTATAGTTCTTTTGACTTTAAAGTTTTGAAAGATCTGAAACTGACCATTGGCCATAAGAATTCTAAAGACTATGCCTATTGGCTATTGTGGGCAAGAATGGTTGAAAATTCAACAAAACCCACTGAAAATAGCTTGGCCCACTCTGAAAACCCTGACAAACTGCCCTCATTGCCTTCTAGCCAGAAGGCTCTTTCTCTAGATGTAGGCCAGGATTTGACTCCTGCCCCTTTCCCTATCAGACCCCACTCACCTCCCACTCCTCCCATCTCATTTTCTCCCAACCCATCTCTGTACCCTACTTTACCATCTGACCCTCAATCCAACTACCCTCACCTCATTCAGTTTTTCCCTTTAAGCTACCCAGCCCCACTCATCTTCCCAACCATCCTTCTCCCCCTCTCCACCATTCATCTACCTACCCCCCTTTCCCTGATGATCCCCACCCATCCTACCTGATCTCCTCCTCCCTGTCCCCACCTGCACCCCTGCTCAATCTCCTTTCTCCCTGCCCCAAAACTGATCCCTCCTTTCTTTCCTCCTTGCCCCCAACCCTGATCTCAGCCCTCTCTCCTCACTGAACTCTCTTTTTGCCCTGCCTCCTCACCTCCTGACCAGCCCCAACCAGAGCAACAAGCCAAGCAGTAGTAATTACAGACAATTCAAATAAAGGCCTATTCCCACTTAAAATAAAGGAGGGAACTTAGTAAACATAAAACACACCTTTCCAGCCGACATTGAGAGATGCATAGAAAAAAATTCCTTCCTTTGAAGATGAGCCCATTATAGACATAAATATGTTTGAAAGCATTTAAGAAAGTTATAATACTAACTAGATGGAAGTGTCTGATCTGATCCACAAGCTATTAATCGAAAGAGAAAGAAATGAGGTTCTTTCTCTTGTTAATCTGGCCCAGGGAGAGGGAGTGATTCATTGGCCAACTGATGACCCTAAATGGGACTCAAATTCAGAGGATTACTGACAACTATGTCAGGCTAGGAATGCATTACTAAAAGCAATGAGAGCTTATTCTGACAGACTAGGTACTTGGACTAAATTTGAAGATTTATGGTAGAAAGATGAGGAGAAGCCATCTCAGTTTATTGATAGGTTTATTGAGCTGGAAGGCACATATGGACCTAGATCTTCATAGGAAAAAGATGTTCGACACATAAGGACACAATTTGTAAAAAAAACTGCAAGACGGTTAAGAACTATTTTATGACTACATGGATGGCCATGGAAAGATAGAATGCTAAATTAGTGGAGAGATTAGAGGAGACATTAAAGAAGGAAATAAATGCATTAAAGGAAAAAGTTGTAAAAACAACTAAGGCAGAGGTCATAGCCCCTGTATCCACAAAGCAAGGACTAATGTAATTTTTGTGGAAAGGAAGCTCATGTAACTATGAATTGCAGGAAGAGGAATTAAGAAAATAGAAATAGAAGCTTGAGGAATAATAACAATAACAGATCCTCTAACAGGATCAGCAATTGTAATAGAGCAAATCATAACCCACACCAAAACATCCAATATGGGGTTTGTCCTCATTCTGTTCAGTGCAGCATCCCCCCTCAGTGTGGGAGACTCCAGAGGTGTGGCCAGAGGAATCTAGATGAATGATGGTCCTCCTGGGAGGAAGGGACCTTGAAGAGTTTGAGGTGAATTTTAAGCCCTTTCAGACCCCATTGTCTTATTGATGTTACCTTTTCCAGTTTGTTCCCCTTCCCATAGTGAAGTCTCTGTAAGGCAATTTTAAGGTGTATTTAATTTCCAGTGAACTACTCCAATAGCTATCAAAATTGGAGAAAGGGACTCTTGGATTCATTGCTCACATGTTTGAGGAGCTCATTATTCAGCCCCTCCCTAGAGCACCCAAAGACACCCCTAAATGGTGAATACCTGATGAGATGGTCCAGGCAACCCTTAGCCCTAGTCCACACACAGGGGGACTCCTGAAGGTTCCCTCTCAGGCCTGAAAATATTCTTTGCCCCCTTCACTCAGTCATCAAATTCTGTTAAAGAGGAAGAAGAGCTTTGGGATGCTTAAGGACAAAGGAGATGCAAAAAGCTATAGACTAGATGGAATCTCAGAGCCTATGTGACAGAGAAATTCATAGTAATTATTCCTAAAATATAGGAATTGGGGTTTTTCCATTCTAGGACCCTGCTATTAGGATCAATACGGCATAGGAAGGGCGTCTAGGAGGATCAAAGCTAAAACTACCAGACAGGAAACTAAAAGGACCAGCTCCAGCCTGGGAGACTCGGGAACACCTGGTGCGGGGCCCCTCCTCCACCAGGGCTCCAAACCTAGAGGTCCAGGAAGTAAGACTCCATTTCCCAGAATGCCTGTGTCATTACGTCATCCAACCAGTGATATTCCAATCGTGGAAGACTCCATTTCCCAGAATGCTTGGGTCCTGCTGGGAAGCTCTTGAAGGCAGTCTCTCTTCCTGAAGTTGTCCTCCCGCTTGTGCTTTTTGGGACTTTCCTCCTGGAGAGAGGAGGGGAGGGAAGCGATGCAAAAGTCGCAATCCGGGCTTCAGCGAGAAGACTCGGGTCCTTCAGTTCCAGGTAACTGAGGCTAGAAGTCAGGGGTGGTGGGGGGAAGGGAGAAGCTCCGGTCCACGTGCAACCAGAGAGAGGGGACTGGAGAGGTGTGTGGGGGGTGTAAGTGTTTGGAGCGGGGAGGGGGAAGGCGGTCTCTGTTTGTGTCTCTGTGTCTGGACCCTAGAAAAGGGACAAATGGAAGTGCCGGTGTCAGGCAGGGAGGCTCTGTCTGAACCAGCAGCCATGGCGGGGCTTTGCCCACCCTCAGAGGAGAGAGTGGGTCCCCACCTTCCTCCCCCCTGGGAAGGAGGGTGCAGTCACAGGATGGGGGCGGGGCTGGTCCTGCCCATCCCCAAAGGTCCAAGGGGAGAAGCAGCCCACATGAGCCTGGTTGGGGGTGGGGGGTGGGGGGATGCCCGTGCCCGTGCCCCCATTCACCAGAAGTAGTTCCTATCTCTAGCACAGAACAAATGCCAACATGTTTCCCCCAACCCCCACCTGATGCCCATCTAAGCGCCCCCCCCATTACCCACCAACCTCTCCTAGCAGTCTCCTGCATTCCACTCTGCACCTAAAGCAGTTACTGAATGGACTGAAGCCAAAATAGAGCAGCAGAGAGGGAGGGGAGGCTTCTTCCTGGCCAGTCCAAGGTCCTGTCCAAGCCTGAAGCTCCCTGTCCCTCCCCTGTTGAGGAGAGTCTCCCCTGAGGCCAGAGGAAGGGCCCTGGGAGCTCCTCTGAGCCCTCCCCCTCTCTAATTCCCCACAGGTGTACCCAGAGGAAGTCTCCCCACCTCGGGGCTCCCACCCTGCTGAAGGACCACCTTCTGAGCCAAGCAGAGACCCTGCAGTTAGAGGGAATGGCACCCAGGACCCAGAGGCCCCCATCCCAGGTGAGTGCAGTCCATCCCCAGCCCTGGCCCAGCTCCCCAAAGAACTAAGACCTCTGTCTTTCCCAAGTCTCCAGGGGCGCCGTCACTGCCTGCTGTCAGTGTGACTTCAAAGGTCAACCACAATCCCCAACTGTGTTCTGGGGATTTTCCAGGGTGAGCCAGCCCAGGTTCCAGAGAGGCCCAAGGGCAGTCATTTATTCATCCATCCTGGAGTGTGACATTCCATCAGAGGGTGATGGCTGTGTGTCCACAATTCCAGAAATGCCCCGAGGACAGTCTGTGATCCTGACCTCTAGGGTTTGGACAGGTCAGTCAACTCTGCCAGGGAGGCTTTGGAAGAAGTTTGGGGCGAGATCAGGTGAAGGCACCGACAAGAAAAGGCGTGTTTTTAGTAGAAGAAAAAGGATGGGAATTCCAGGGGAGGACTAAAAGGTCTGCTTTTCCAACATTATTAAACTATCAGGAACTTAGAGTGCACTTAACATACAGGAACATTAGGTCTTTCCTTTTCCTGTGAAAATCATTTACCTTGAACCTAACAGGATTATGTAATCTGTTGTTTTCTCAATATTTTCCTTTTTTTTTTTTAATTTGAAAAAGTTTATTTAGAATATTTTCCCATGGTTACATGATTCGTATTGTCTCCCTTCCTTTTCCCTCCCCCCTCCTGGAGCTGACCAACAATTCCACTGGGTTATACATGTCTTATTTCTCAAAACCTGTTTCCATATTGTTCATATTTGGAATAGAGTGATCTTCTGAAACCAAACCCCCCAATCATATACTCATAGAACCATGTGATAAATCAGGTTTTTCATTTGTGTTTCTATTCCCACAGTTCTTTCTCTCAATTGCCTTCTTTCTCACAAGTCCCTCAGGATTGTCCTGGATCATTACACTGCTCTTAGTAGCAAAGAAGATTACAGTTGATTTTTCCACATTGTTTCAGTAATATTTTCCCCCCTAGAATACGCAGTAATTGCTACCTTCTCACAAACTTCAAAAAATGTGCTTACCAGAATAGTTCTGACAGTTGTGGTGAGGAGGGATTTCACATCACCTTCTCTCTTCTCCACAGAATCTCCTGCCTCACTCAGCACATACCCTCTCCCTAATTCCATAGGGAAAAGCATTTCACAGTGAGACACTTCTCCAAGTTTTATTCCTCCAACATGATTCTCACTTCAGACACAAAATGTCTTTGTCAGTATCCCATTGGGCTCTGAATGACTCGTCTCCAGAGCTGGCTCTGACTCTCTTCAAGGTGAAGAGTTTGGAGTGTCTTGTGTTCTTCACTTTCTTCAAATTAGTTGATGAGGACTAGATTGGATGAATTCTGCAAGCTCAGCTCTAAATCTTGTGACTTTTGCTGGTTTAGGGGTCAATAACATTCAAGGATGTGACTGTGGACTTCACCCAGGAGGAGTGGTGCCTGTTGGACCCTTCTCAGAAAGAGCTGTACAGGGAAGTCATGCTGGAGAATGTGCAAAATCTACTCTCTGTGGGTAAGGACCATTTCCTCAGTTAACTCTGAATCTTCCATTAAGGGAATGTCTTCATTTCATGTGAAAGATGCAGGATTTTAAGCTTTTGTCAGTGATTAAAAAAGCAAAAGCGCTGATCTCTGCACAGGGTTTTCCTCTTACCTGGTTTTAATTTTTTAAAAAAGCCTTTGAATTCTGTGATGAGAAACTGGGATTTTTTCTTGCTCCTGAAATTGTCTCCCTTCTATTTTAGGTAGCTTCAAATGAAAACTTAAAACAATGTTACAGATTTACATTCCTGAAGCTAATCACAAAAGTCATCTAGTCAACCTTCTAATTAGTCATGAATTTTGTGTGCAAATTCTCTGTTATTACCAAGGCAGATTTTTCTTGCAGATGGCCATTGAAAGGGACACTCTACCTGCCAAGGCAGCCCCTTCCCTTTTGGGATGAGTCTGGTCTTTAGAAAGGATTTTTTTGTTAGGAAGTATTCATGGGATAAGCAACGCCAAGAAAGCAGCATAACAGAAGCAAAAGCTGAAACCACCCTGAGAATCTTAAAAACCTTAAGAGTACTTCTAGAATTATAGAATCACAGAATGAATAAGGCTCAGAGTAATGTGAGGCTCCTGAGGAAAACAGCTTTAAAGGTAGGCAGAAAGGGTTTATTTGTGAGGATTAAGAGGAATTAGAAATAAAACTGGGCAAAGGGGAGTGCAGAAAAATCCATGGTTGACCATCATACAATATTGCTATTACTGTATATAATATTTTCCTGCTTCTGCTCATTTCACTTGTATCAGTTACTGTAGAACTTTTCAGGGTTTTTTTTTTTTAATTTTATTTTTAAGATTTCTTTCCATAATTACATGATTCATGTTGTCTTTTCCTGTCTCACCTGCCCTATCCTGGAGCTGACAAGCATTTGCACTGGGTTATACCTATATTGTCACTCAAAACTGATTTCTATATTATTCTTTTTTGTAATAGAGTAATCTTTTAAAACCAGTGATGAATCACATTTTATTCTGGATTTCTACTTCTATGGTTCTTTTTCTAGATGTGGATTGCATTCTTTGTCATAAGTTCCTTGGAATGTCCTGGATCATTGTATTGCTTTTAGTAGCAATCCATTTCTGTATACATTGTTCTCCTAGTTCTGCTTATTTCACTCCCCATCAGTTCATGTTGGTCTTTCAAGTTTTTATAGAAATCAATCTATTCATGATTGCTTATAGCACATTAGTATTCCATCAACATCATATGCCACAATTTGTTCAGCCATTCCCCAATCAAGAGACACCCCCCCCCCATTTTCTAATTCTTTACTTCCAGAAAAAGAGCTGCTATAAATATTTTTGTAAAAACAGGTCTTTTCTCCCCACCCTTTTTTAATCACTTGTGGAAACAAAGCTAGCCATGGAATTGCTGGATCAAAGCTCATTTGTTGTTTTAAAGCCCTTTGGCCATAATTCCAAATTGCCTTCCAGAATGGTTGGATCCATTCACAATTCCACCAGCAATGCATTAGCGTCCCAATTTTACCACATACCCTCCAACATTTATTATTTTCCTTTACTGTCATATTGACCACTCTGCTACCTGTGAGGTGGTACCTCAGAATTGTTTTGATTTTTATTTCTCTATTCAGCAGGGATTTAGAACATTTTTTTACTGTGATTATTGATAGTTTTGATTTCTTCATCTGAAAACTGCCTGTTCTTATCCCTTGTCTATTTTTCAATTAGGGAATGGCTTTTTTTTTTTAAATAAATTTGACTTAGTTCTTTGTATATTTGAGAAATTAGATCTTTGTCAGAGAAATTTATTATAAAAATTTTCCCCCAGTTTGTCATTTCCCTTCTAACTTTGATTTCATTGGTTTTGTCTATACAAAACCTTTTTAATTTAGTATAGTCAAAATGATTTGTTTTACATTTTGTAATGTTCTCTGTCTCTTGCTTGGCCTGTAATACTTCCCTTCTTCATAGATCTAAGAGGGATGCTATTTCTTGTTCACCTAATTTAATTACTTACAATATCATTATGTTAAAGTCATATACCCATTGTGAATTTTTGTTGATATAAAGTGTTAGAAATTGATTTATAACTAATTTTTGCCATGCTGCTTTCTAATTTTCCCAGAAATTTTAGTCCAATATTAATTTCTTATCCCAAAAGTTATGATCTTTGGGTTTATGGAACACTAGATTGCTGAGGTGATTTATTCCAAAGCTATTCCATTGATCCACTCTTCTGTCGCTTAGTTAATGCCATATTGTTTTGATGATCACTGCTTTATACTACAATTTAAGATCTGGTATTGATAGGCCACCATCCTTGACATTGTTTTTCATTGGTTCTCTTGATATTTTTGATCTTTTGTTCTTTTAGATCAATTTTGTTATTATTTTTTCTAATTCTATAAAATGTTGTTCTGGTACTTTGTTAGGTATGGCACTGATTAAGTTAATTGATATAGGTAGTATTGTCATTTTTATTATTTTAGCTCATCCTACTGTTAAAAGGGTAAATGAGAGAATCCCTGTGAGGAGTTATATCTGGTGTTCAGGATTTAAGATAACCTGAAATGACAGGGTGTCTCCCTCTATGACAGAGATCAAAATGGATGTCTCTCTGCCCTTTCCTTGAAAGCTGTTAAAGGTAAATCAAGCAGCCCTGCAAGAATATAGCTGGTGACCAAGAATGTTTTTCTTAACTTGTCCTGGCAGGGCAGCTTCTACAAAACTCAGGGAGCAAGTGCCTTTCAGGCTCCCTAAACCGGGTCTGTTTAGCAAGTAAGACAAGGGATAACACAGCAACTGTGCCAGGAAAAGGAAAACACCTCAGGAAAGAGAAATGTCCCTTTGCTGGAAATTTTACTTTTACCCAACTTCCTTTAGGTGTTTCTTCTCTGGGACAGTATGCAAGAGAGAGAGAGAATGGTGGTTGTTTAGGACTTGACTTAGCCAAAGGAAAATAGACTCTCTTTCCCTAAAATATTCCCTAAATCAGTGTCCCCGTATGGCCACTTGATCTGACTGCTATAATCTCTTTGTAAATTGGTTTATTGAAGTGAATGGAGAGTAGATTGGAAAAGGAAGGCTGGTAACAGGAATCCCTATCTATCTTATGCCCTCAGCCACAGCCCAGGCACACCTGAAGATACTCTCTAATTCTACATGGTTCAGTATCTAAACTAATCCCTAGGCTAAGAAATCAAACAAGTCTCTAGGAAGTTGATTGATTAGGATTAGAGGTTCTCAGCTGTCTCAGTGAAGTCCACCCATAGGGCAAAACCCCTCAGGTAGACTGTGGTTGATTGAGTCTGCACTGGTAGATCTCCAGTGACTGAGGATCAGGAACAGGAATTCAGCAGGTCTTTTCACAGGAATCACTTTGGGACAGGAATTGCTGGTTAGATCAGGAGGAAAGGTCCAGAGCTGTCTCCCACACAGAGTTCAAGCTCCAAAAGACCTTGAGGTTTCAACAACTCCTGCCAAATTCCGTTGGCTCTCCCAGAATCCTCTCTCACTAACATTCCATCTCCTCATCTTGTTTTTCCTGCATCTGTACATTGTTTGCATGTTCCTGCAAATTCCTTTCTTCACTACCCAAGAGCAATTAACGTTTTAAAATTAATTACATCTAGTTTTCTTTGTGTAAAAAGAGTTTGTAGTTGTGTTCGTATAATTCCTGTGCTTCTCTTGGCAGATAGATTCCCAAATATTTTATATTGTCTACAGTGACCATATAAAATGCTTGGAAATGATAAGTGCTTGGAAAACTAGAAAACAGTATGATAAAAATTAGGTATAGACCAATAGCTCACACCCAATTTCAAGATATGATCAAAATGGACATATGATTAAGACATGAAGGATGATATCATAAGTAAATTTGGGGAACATAGAATTGTTTACAGATCTATGGAGAAAGGAAGAATTTATGACCAAACAAGAGATAAAGAACATTATATGATGTAAAATGAATAATTTTGACTATATTAATTTTAAACTATTTGAACAAACAAAACCAATGTAGTAAAGATTAGAAGAGAAATAATAAACTGGGAAATACTGTTTTATAATAGAGTTCTCTGATCTCATTTTTCAAACAAATAAAAATCTCTGTCAATTTTATCCAAGAATGCAAGTCATTTGCCAAGTCACAAATGGTCATAGTTTATGAATAAGCATTTTTCAAATGAAGAAATCAAAGCTGTCAGTAACCATATGAAGAAATGTTATTGCTGGCTCTTGATTAGGGAAGTAAATTAAAAGAACTCTGAAGTATCACCTCACCCCTAACCTACTGGCCAATATGACAGTAAAGGGAAGTGACAAAGGTTGGAGGGGATTTGGCAAAATTGGGCACTTAATACCTTGCTGTTGGATTTGTGAACTTATCCATCCTTTCTGGAGAGCAATTTGGAGTGACTCCCAATGGGCTCAAAACAATGCATACCTTTTAATTGTTGAAATAAGTAAATGGGTCAGACTGGTGCCAGACAGGGAATAAAGGCAACAAGGAACACACCCAAACTCCACAAGGGAAAGGACTGAATAGATACACTAAATACACCACACAGGGGATGTGGGGAATGCGTAGTGACAGAGAACTACACATGCTGGCTAACTGACCATTGGCAGTTTAACTGCCCACCAAACTATCCAGGGATAACAAAATTAACTTAATGTGGGTTCTATTGGTCTAGAGGAGAACAACAGGAAGTTTAGAAAAACAAGTTTAATGTTGTAAAGGCAGAGAAAGCAGGTGAGGTTTTGTCTAACTATTAGGGAAACACCAACTGTCATTAGAATGTTAAATAATAAGCTGGCTTCCCTACTACACTAAGTACTGATAGGCAGAACACCCTGGCTGAGGCTGGAGAGGGCTGGAAGATTGGGATTCTCACAACCCTGGTCCAAGCTGATCCTTTGATGAATTCAGGACACAGGAACCAAAATCCTTGCTCAGCCAATAGCTCCAGTGAGGCACTAGGGAGGAGGCTATCTGCTAATTGTCCACCAATTGCAGAGTTGTAGCCTTCACTTAACCTAGGCTCTCTTGCTCGATGGTCTTTCCTATCTTCTATACCAGGGGTTCCCAAACTTTTTTGGTCTACCGCCCCCTTTCCAAAAAAAATATTACTTAGCACCCCTGGAAATTATTTTTTTTTTAAATTTTAATGGCAATTAATAGGAAAGATAAATGCACCTGTGGCCATCACAGCCTCCCTGGATCACTGCAGCACCCACTAGGAGGAGGTGGGGCCCACTTTGGGAATCACTGGTCTACACAATCCCAAAATCCACAGGTTACAGGTTGCAGAGGCTCAGCTGGCTGGATGGCAGCTCCACACTTCTTCCAGCTCTGCCAAGTTCACACTCTCCAACTCAAATCTCTCCCATCATTCTATATTAGAATGTCCACAGTTCTTAGCCAAGGTTTTGCTTCTGGCTGCCTGTTTACTTACCCTAAATCTTAAATACCCTATCAATTACCTATAGCATTGTAATGGTTATAATTAATGGTTGGACAATAAATATATGAAATTATGTGGTCATCAGTATTTATTATATCTTGAGTCAGAAATTTATTTACAAATATTTACAAACTGGAGAAGAAACAATAAAGTAGAAAAATGCGAAGAGATTATTTGTCCTATCAACCTAAATGTTTACTCCAGGTCTACTTAATCCAGGCAGAGATTAATTAGCTCTCAACCAGGAAGGGTGGTGAGTAACCACGAGGCCTCCTCCAAGGTGGAAGGTAGTCTCTAATGAAACTAGGAAAGGAGTCAGGCTTTCACTGAGCTCCAAGCCCACAATCCAAGCCTGAGTCTCCAGTGAAGTTCCCTGGAAGACTCTCCCCAGTCAGAAGACTGTTTCCAGAAGACAATCTCTTCAGACTATCTTCTCAAAGACATCTCCCTCTGAGCTATTTTGGGGCTTTCTTTTATGGTGACTTCTTGTCCATTTCCCTTTTCCCAAGGGCCAATCACATTTTCCAAATTGTGCTAGAGTGCTAGAGCACTGCCCAAGAGGGCAGTGTCTGTGTGATTGAACTTCTCACCTTCTGAAGGTTAAGTTCTCATCAAAAGGATTCATAACTAAGGGTGTGAATTTTCTAAATCTCACCTAGTACTAAGTTGGGTATTCAACCTTTTGTTGATTCAATTTGAAAGTAGACAAAGGAGAGTTCAGGGGTACTTAAGTTATTGATAACCAAAGTGTTAACTCAAAATAGACAAAGGGAATAAAGGATTGTAAAAAAGAAGTGTAAACTCAAAGAGAACAAAGAATTCCCTTTTATATGATCCAGTAATACCACTACTAGGTCTGTGTCCCAAAAAGATCAGAAAAAAGGGAAAGGGCCTACTTGTAGGAAAATATTTGTAACTGCTCTTTTTTTTTTTTAAACCCTTAACTTCTATGTATTGGCTCCTAGGTGGAAGAGTGGTAAGGGTGGGCAATGGGGGTCAAGTGACTTGCCCAGGGTCACACAGCTGGGAAGTGTTTGAGGCCGGATTTGAACCTAGGACCTCCTGTCTCTAGGCCTGACTCTCAATCCACTGAGCTACCCAGCTGCCCCGTAACTGCTCTTTTGATGGTAGAAAAGAATTGGAAATTAAAAGGATGGCTATCAGTTGACAAATGGCTGAACACATTCTGGTGTGTGAGGGTGATGGAATACTATTGTGCTATAATAAATGATGAATAGGAAAATTTTAGAAAGAGCAGGGCCAACCCTCAGGAAGTGATGCAGTGAAATAAGCAAAACCAGAGAACATTATACACAACAATAATGTTATGGAATGTTCAACTGTGCTAGCTTTGGCTACTCTCAGAAATACAATGATCCACTACAATTTTGAGGGACTTATTGTATGGTTTTAATTGTATGGCTGTCCTAAAATCCAGACTTTGAAAATCTTTTGGAGGAATTTTAGGAGAAAAAGCTCTCCAGCACCCTGACTCAGGAAGGGGAATTTTTTGAAGAAGGTGTCATGGAGATGCCTTCAGAAACCACATGCTACATCAAGAGATCCAGAATGAACTGAAATGAAGTGGGTTGAACACATTTATTCTAAATGTAAATTCTTATGCCAAAGGGGAATGCCCATTAATTTGCTTTTTGTAATGTGCCTATTATTGTTTTTGTTTCCTTTCTTTATTTTCCTCTTGTTCTCAGATTGCTGTAATTTCCCCTTAGAAAGTGCAATGTTTTATGCACTGTTACTGGGAGAATCCTAAGAGATATACGTTGGTTATTTGAAATGATTCATTGGGGATACTAGCCATGTTAATCTCCCAAGACCCTCAGTTGAAGAGATTTCAACATGCTCATCTCCCTTTAGAATCCCAGGAGGGATTGTGAGAAGGGAATTTGTATTTTGATTTTATCAGAGATTTGGATTTCCCTTCCATTTCTCAATTCTCAATCAGGGATTTGATCCCAGAGGCACTGCCCCTCCGTTACTGCCAGGCTAATTGAGGAATTGTGATTGTTTCCTGGGAGAGTGATGTAAGAGAGCTAGTGGGTGAAGTAAGGATTTACAAGATGAGACCCAGCAGGAAGCTGTGGGGGTTATTTTTTGAGGCTGAGATTCAGAGGCAGACCTTGAGTTCTTGGGCTCTGAAAATATTAGCCTAGGAAATTCTTCACCTCCTCTCTACATTTCTATCTTATTTTCTTTTTCTTATTAATAAATCTAGCTATTAACAGTCTTGTGACTTAAGGGTTAATTACAATTTTTGGCAACCACCCATTCTAACCATTACATATGACAAAGAATGCCTCCAGAGAAAGACCTGTTGGAATTGGAGTGCAGATGAAAACATAAGATTTTTCACTTGTTTATTTGGGATTTTGTTTTGAGGTTGTGGTTTTATAAGATTATTCACTTCTGAAAACAAATAATATGGAAATAAAATTTAAAAAGACCTATTTAACTGTAGCTCACAGCCCCTAATTCTGCCTAGTCTAGCCAATTTATCCTTATTCTTTCTTTATTCTTCCCTCAAGTGATTGGAATGAAAGGGAAGGCAACAAGCATTTAAAAATACCTGCTCTATGTCCTCTACTGGGTAGAGGATTTCATAATTATCATTAATTTCCCAACATCCCTGTGAGTTTCATACTCTTATTGCTCTCAATTCATAGTTTAGGCAACAGAAGTAACAGCGAATAAATAATTTATCCTGGGGCACCAATTTACCATCTCTCTCAGCATTAAATTTGTTTTTCTGACTCCAAGTTCTGACCTCTTATCCCATCCCTACCAACTGTGTTTAATTTCTAGATAATGGGGGTTATGGAATGTGCCTATCCTTCTATTAAAAAGATAGATAAAGATGGAGTTTTCTGATTGCAAATGTGTTTCATGATCTCGACCCTCCTGCAGATGTCCCAGTAATGAATACAACAGAAACCATTCTGTAGGCCTTGCTTGCATGCCCCCTTTCCATTAAGAGGACCAAATTTTTTGTTTTTCTCTCCTGATCCATTCATCCTTCCTCATTACCAGGGCTTCCAAAAATTCTAAGAGAAAATCTTATCTCCTGTTTTCAATGAGGAGAATCACCATGGCTACTAGAGCAAAAAGATCCAAAGATCTCCTGTCTAAGCGAGTGAGGTGAAAACAGAGGTATAAGGGCTGTTACCCCAAACGACTTTTATCTGTTGTAGTGAAGAGAGGGCTAGGCTTGGGGGCTGGCAGACCAACTCTGAATTATACTGTTTATTTCCTGAGAAATAGATGCTTTACTCAGTCTCGAGTATGAGACATATGGTAGATTGTAAAATAAGATGGATATTGAATATGTCTGCACTAAATAGCATAATATCTTTACATCTGTAGAGAAAAGAAGAAATCTTATATTCCACTTTGACCATTACTGCATGAGAGTTAAAAAAGAGTAAGATGTTTCTCAGCTTAGCATATAAAAGTTACCCAAAATGACTATGTGATAGTGTATCCAAAATGATGGGAACAGAATATCTGGAACATTACTTGAGATTGACAAAATTGTAAGATTAATCAAAAAGTGACTTTTAATGGAAAGACAGAAATGGTTAGGCACAGGGTTTGAGTTATAGTCTGCTTGCAAGGAAGTTTGTTAGGTCACTTCTCCATGCTTTCCTTTTTTTTTTTTTAAACCTTTACCTTCCATCTTGAAATCAATACTGTGTATTGGCTCCAAGGCAGAAGAGCAGTAAGGGCTAGGCAATGGGGGTCAAGTGACTTGCCCAGGGTCATACAGCTGGGAAGTGTCTGAGGTCGTATTTGAACCTAGGACCTCCTGTCTCTAGGCTTGGCTCTCAATCCACTGATCCACCCAGTTGCCCCATCCATGCTTTACTTTTTTTTTTTTAACCCTTAATTTCTGTGTATTGGCTCATAGGTGGAAGAGTGGTAAGGGTGGGCAATGGGGGTCAAGTGACTTGCCCAGGGTCACACAGCTGGTCATGCTTTACTTTTGACATGAGTTGTGAAGTATGATGAGAAACTTGGTCTGTGTAACAGATCTATTGTGAAATTTCATTGTTATTGTATTTGAAAGTATTTCTAAAATGTTCCATCTTGCAGGTATGAACAAATGATGTATTCAAAGACTTATTCTGCTTCTTTAAGTTTGAAAACTTTTTCTTGTCCTTGGGAAATAGAATAAAAATCCATTTACTTATTGCCAGCAGAGGATAGAACTTATATTCTGTGTGTGTATATGTGTGTCCCCTTTCCATCTGTGTTTATATCATTATTTGTTTTTTTTCAGAGGCAGAGACTAATTTTGAAGTCAAGGAGATATGTACAAAGCTGAGCCTTTTTGTAGAAGGATCTGGCCCTCCAAGAGGCATGAATCAAGGTCCCTTTGACTTCATTTTGAGAGAAATCTGTGACTTTAATATCAAAGTAAATAAAAATCCAAAGAGCAGCTGTGAATTTGATGAAATTCCAGAGAAATTCAGCCAACATTTAGTTCTAAATCAGTATATGAAATTGACCTCAGGAAATGACTGTTGTCAGGATAGTGAATACACCAAATGCTTTCCTGAAAAAGTAGGATTTAATCAGTCGCATGAGAAACCTCCTGAAATGCCCGTGTATCAAGGTAACCTAGGAAATAAAGTATCAGTGTATCAAGGTAACCTAATTATTGCTGAGTGTCAGAGAATCCACACTGGAGAGAAACCTTATGAATGTAAACAGTGTGGAAAGGCTTTCACAGAGAGGAGCAGTCTTGTTAAACATCAGAGAATCCACACTGGGGAGAAACTTTATGAATGTACACAGTGTGGAAAGGCTTTCTCACAGAGGGACAATCTTGCTATACATCAGAAAATCCACACCAGAGAGAGACCTTATGAATGTAAACAATGTGGAAAGGGTTTCACAGAGAAGAGCATTCTTGTTAGACATCAGAGAATCCACACTGGGGAGAAACTTTATGAATGTACCCAGTGTGGAAAGGCTTTCACACGGAGGGATTGTGTTGCTTTGCATCAGAAAATCCACACTGGAGAAAAACCTTATGAATGTAAACAATGTGGAAAGGGTTTCACAGGGAGGGGCTATCTTGCTGAACATCAGAGAATCCACACAGGAAAGAAACCTTATGAATGTAAACAATGTGGAAAGGCTTTCACATGGAGGAGCCGTCTTGCTGATCATCAGAGAATCCACACTGGAGAGAAACCTTATGAATGTAAGCAGTGTGGAAAGGTTTTCACCGAGAGGAGCACTCTTGTTAGACATCAGAGAATCCACACTGGAGAGAAACCTTATGAATGTAAAGAATGTGGAAAGGGTTTCACAGAGAGGGGCTCTCTTGCTCAGCATCAGAGAATCCACACTGGAGAGAAACCTTTTGAATGTAAACAGTGTGGAAAGGCTTTCACATGGAGGGGCAGTCTTGCTATGCACCAGAGAATCCACACTGGAGAGAAACCTCATGAATATACCCAAAGTGGAAAGGGTTTCATACACAGGGCAGGTCTTGATGCACATCAGAGGATCCACAATGGAGAGAAACCTTATGAATGTACACAATGTGGAAAGGCTTTCACACGGAGGGATAAACTTCATATCCATCAGAAAATCCACACTGGAGAGAATCCTCATGAATGTACCCAATGTGGAAAGGGTTTTTTAGACAGGGTGAGTCTTGATGTACATCAGAGGATCCATACTGGAGAGAAACCTTATGAATGTACACAGTGTGGAAAGTTTTTCACACAGAAGAGTCATCTTACTAAGCATCAGAGAATCCACACTGGAGAGAAACCCTATGAGTGTACACAATGTGGAAAGTGTTTCTTAGACAGGACGAGAATTATTGCACATGTGAGGATCCACACTGGAGAGAAACCTTATGAATGTGCACAGTGTGGAAAGGCTTTTACACGGAGGGACAAACTTCATATGCATCAGAAAATCCATACTGGAGAGAAACCTTATGAATGTACACAATGTGGAAAGGCCTTCACACGGAGGGACAAACTTCATATGCATCAGAAAATCCACACTGGAGAGAAACTTTTTGAATGTAATAAATCCGGTGTGTAAGTGGAAATTTTATATCCTTTAGACTTCATCTCCCAGAATTCTTATCTCGCCCCAAACTTCCCTTTTTCTGTCTGTTTACATGTATCTTTTATGTGATTGTATATAAGTTTTAGGTAATGCCCTCTTGCTCTCCCACGTGAGTGGCGAGCACTCCCTGTATTCTCTAGCTCTCTAGTTAAATATTAACAAATCTTTATAAATATTATACTTTGGAGATATTGAATATTAATTTTAAAATCTATACCAGATAGTCTTTATTAATGCTCCACATTTCTTTCATGTCAGAAAATCCCCACTGGAGAGAAACCTCATGAGTGATGCTAAGCTTATAGTTTCCACTCTTAGCTTATTTAACAGAATAGGATTAGGAGTATGATCCATAAGGTAAGGCCTTTAGGCAACAATCATCTCTTATTCCCAAGCAAGAATTCCTTTTGGATAGAAGTCTTATTCCTGTCATGAATGAAGAAAAACATTGAAATAGAGAGTCTAGAACTTGTTCAATATGAGAAAATGTCTTCTGAACAGATCAGTTCCAGATGGATTCCCATATCAGAGAATTCATAGTGCAACAAAACCTAATGAAAGTGCTCACATCTGTGTGTTTTCCTCAGGAGGAGGATGATCACTATCATTTGGAGAAATGCAAATGATAACAAGTCTGAGGGACCAGCCCACCTCTATTAGATTGGTTATTATGACAGAAAAGGAAAGTGACAAAAAGTTGGAGGAGATATGGGAAGATTGAAAAGGGAATGAACTTTTAGGATTGTTGAGAACTAATTCAACATTCTGGGGAGTGCAATTTGGAACTATGTCCAAAGGGCATTAAAAAACAAAAAGGAAAAGAACCTATATATGTTAAAAATACAAAACACTTGACGGTTCACTTTTTGGTGTGACAAAAGTATTGGAAATTAAGAGGAAACTCATCAATTGGGAAATGGCTGAACAAATGGTGGCCTGTGATTGTAATGGAATCCTATTATTTTAACATTAATGAGGAGAAAGAGGAGTTCAGAACAAGCTGGAAACACTTGAGAACTGTTGCAAACTTTTAAATTTAATATAATCAAAATTATCCATTTTTCCATTTTTTAATGTTCCCTATCTCTCATTTGGTCTTCAGTTCTTTTCTTTCCCATAGATCTGACAGGTATTTCACATTCCTCTAATTTATTTGTAATATCATTCTTTATGTTTAAGTCATATACCCATTGTGAACTTATCTTGGTATAAGGTGTGAGAAATTAATATAAACCTAATTTTTCCCACAGTTTGCCCAGCAGTTTTTGCAAATAATGAGTTCTTGTCCCAAAAGCTGGGATCTTTGGGTTTATCAAACACTAGCATGCTTAAGGCATTTACCCTTAGTCTGTTCCATTGATCCACCCTTCTGTCTCTTAGCCAATACCATATTCTTTTGATGATCACTGTTTTATAGTATAGTTTGAGATCTGGTAAAGCTAGGCCTCTATCCTTCACATTTTTTTTTTATTATCTCCCTTGATATTCTTGATCTTTTGTTCTTCTAGATGAAATTTGTTATAATTTTTTCTAATTCTGTAATAAAGTTGTTTTGATAGGTGTAGCACTGAATAAGTAAATTAGTTTATTTAGTATTGTCATTTGTACTATATTAGCTCATCCTAGCCAAGAACAATGAATGTTTTTCCAATTGTTTAGATGTAGTTTTATTTGCATGAATAGTGTTTTGTAGTTGTGTTCATATAATTCCTGTTTGTCTTGGCAAAAAGATTCTTAAATATTTTATATTGTCTATAGTGATTGTAAATGGAGTTTCTCTAACTCTTGCTGCTGATTTTTGTTGGAAATATATAAAAATGCTGATGATTTATGTAGGATTATTTTGTATCCTATAACTTCGCTAAAATTAATTATTATTTCTACTAGTTTTTTTTAGATTATTTTCTAGGGTTATCTAAGTGTACCATCATATCATCTGCAAAGAGTTATAGTTTAGTTCTGGATCAATTTTTGTCGCTCAAATGTTTTGTGTTCATTCAAATCACTGTAGACAATATAAAGTATAAGAGTTGTATGATCAGTAGTGAACAACATTTTTTTTGGACTGAAGGGACTAGAATGTACAGGGAATAATTATAGGAAGGGCTTCAACTTGAGCTCATACTTGAGTATACACTGGATACATGCTGGAGATAGGATACAATGTCTTCTGTTTACTTGGAAAGGCTTTTTGCTGTAGCCCAGTCTTCATAGACTTCCCCACAGAGAAGCCCTCATTAAACACCCCAAATTTCATACTGTACAAAAAAATACTACAATACTAAGAACTGTTCCTCTGGAATCATAATCATTCTTCCTCACTATTTGTCGGCATACTTCTAATACAGATTTTTTCAGCCATTGCCTAGTTAATTGGCACTCACTCGTTTTTTGTTTTTTTTTTTTGCTGACACATATAGGTCTTTCCAAACAAACAAATAAGAGGGAATGGGGAAGATGTGGAAGGGATAGGGGACCTGATCCCTACTGTTCGATCCATTCTATCCAAGGACTCAGATTCATGATGCAATTGGCCTATTTTTGGGACTGAGCTAAAGTCCCACTCCTTTGATGATGTAATAAGGTAGGATTTTGACGTCTACAAGTCCACCTTGTCTCTCAAAAATATCAACACAGGTTTGAGAGAGTACTAATAAAAAGTTAAACTGTCTGCAGATTTCTTAACTCTTTTCTGGCTCAAGGAAAAGGAAAAAGCATATGAATTGGGAAATATCCAACTAGTATTAGTTTTTGCTGGATTTCTTTTCTATTTTGTAATTGTTTTCATTGGAATTCAAGAGCTATGTGTTTCTCACTACAAAAAGGAAAACTTGGAGGGCCTAAAAGGGGGGGGGGGGAGTCCATGTCCCTGAAAACTCCCAGATAAACAAATTGTGATACTCTAGGGTAAAATCATATTAATTAGATCCAGTGTAGAGCATTGAGATTCTGTCAGTACTAAAATATGGAAAGAGATAATAAAAAGAGTGGGTGTTTACTGTATGGGAAGGTTAATGGGGAAAGTTTTTTCTCTGTAAACTTATAAGACTTTAAGAAGTCAACTAAAGGGCAAAGCAGTCAGCCTTGGAAAATCAGATCTTGTTCGAATTATGAGATTTCAAAATAAGGAAATGGGATCATTAATGATGTATTAATTTGACTATGATACTGCAATGATTTCTAAGAATGGATCTTTATACTGTGAATATAGGATTAACTCTACCCTGCCTATTTAGAGTTTAGCCACCAGTAATGTGTATACCCCCACTTAATCCTTAAGTGTGTGTGTGGGGAGGTCTGTGACCCATGTGTGCTAGTGACTGTAAGGTTGGTTAATATTAAAAGGTTGGTTGCCGGGGATTGAACAATTATCAGTCCCCAATTAAGAATAACCTCAAGTTAAGATGACTTTTATGGAAATTTATTTACAAATGAGAAGAGGAAATAGAAATAAGGAAGTAAGAGAGAGGATAAGTAATCTAACACAGTAGGTAATTTGCTCTGATCCCCTAGTTCAATCCAGGTAGATCTAATTAACCCTCAGCCGAGGGAAATCTGACCTTGATCCCAGGCCAGGATGATGGCCAGGAAGCCAGAGGCCCAAAGGGCCTTAAAGGCAAACGAAGCAAAAGCTTCAGCTACAGAGTCTCTATTAAAAGGAAGTTCCTTAAGAGAAGTTCAGGAAGAGTCGGTCTTAACATTCACCACATGGAACAGTCTCACTAGCTCCAGACCTCCTCTCAATCCAATCACAAACCAATAGAGCTCCTTCACAAACCAAAAGAGAGGGCCCAACTCACTGAGGTCTCTTTGGGGCCTCTTTTGCGTCACTTCCTGTGGCCTCCTCTTAATTTATGTGTCCAATCATAATAAACTTTTTTTCTAAGGACTGCCCAGGAGGCAGTCAGTAAATTTTGATTTGTTATTCTAGCACATGTGGGTTATACAAACTACCCAACTTGCGAGTTAAATGGAGATATTTTCACCTTTGGTGATTAAATCTAAAGATGGACAGGGTAGATTTAAGCTCATTATCACATGAATGACAAAGACTGACTATCCCCTAGGCAGTCTGAAGCAAAGCTAAGCTGCAAATGGTTCACGTAAAAGTGGAAGGAAGTCACAGGAAGTGCCTGTTCTTTCCCCCTGTAGCCTGTCTTGTAGTTGGCTTTCTTCCCAGGCTACTGATAAACTCTTCTCAGAGTTTTTGAAAATAAGTCAGGAAATCTAACAATTTTATGAGGAGGCATTTTTGTTCTAAGACTAAGTCTAAATGGGGCCTTGAAAATTGGGTGTCTTCTGTGTTGAAGAAATAAGTGTCAGACTAAAAATATAAAGTCAGTCTTAGAGGTTGGTACTGAGGTATTTGCTAATAAAGCCTCAGTTACTCTCCTATCAAGGCCAGTACACACAACTAGTTTGGAGAGCAAGGGTTTCTATACAAATATATTTAATTGTATAAAATAAGTATAAAAACGATAATAAACAAGGAGTCCTTATCAAAATCAAAGGTTTCTAAGCTTTCCCATGCCCTCTGATTGGACTTCACCACCCAGCCTTCTGTTCTTCCAAAATTACACTCTTTAAGGGGCAGCTGGGTAGCTCAGTGGAGTGAGAGTTAGGCCTAGAGATGGGAGGTCCTAGGTTCAAACCCAGCCTCAGCCACTTCCCAGCTGTGTGACCCTGGGCAAGTCACTTGACCCCCATTGCCCACCCTTACCAATCTTCCACCTATGAGACAATACACCGAAGTACAAGGGTTTCAAAACAAAACAAAACAAAATTACACTCTTTGCCCGATAACTATAAGACCCCAAATAAAATACTTATCTGACTAATCTACAACAAAGGGAAACTTATCACTTATTTGTCTATACCTTGCCTCCAAACAAATTGGCCCTGATAGACCTAAAATATCTGGGCCTATCAGTGACTTGGCAGTGAGGAAAATCTCAAATTGCCAGCAAATCAAAGGTTTGTCTTTATTCACTGTCTTCTTGATGGTTTCTGAGGACAGGAACCAGGAAATCTTTTAGAATGGTTCAAATCTCTCTCTCAGACCGATGATGGCCTGGGAAAGGAGTCCAAGCTAAATCTTAAGACAAGTTTAAGATTTTGCTGCCAAAAGGATCTTTCTGGGAATCAGCTTTCCTTCTCTCTTCTTGAATCCTTCTAAGTGAAATAAAACAGGGTTTGCAGTCTGTTCAACTTAGGGAAACACACAGCCAGAGCAATCAGAAAACAGTCCAGTCACAGCTAGTGCCACAACCAAACTGTTTTTCCAGTCAGCCAGTGTTCCTAACTGCCACCAAACAGAGCTGTGCCCACATGCCTTATGTTCCAAACCTTGCTTGCACCCTACAATCTGTTTGAGGACCTAGGAGTTTGCAAAAATTTCCTAATCTTAATTGCCTTACTTCTAAATCAACTACTACAGTTTCTGCTCCCACAGTTCTTCCTCTGGATGTGGATAATGTTCTTTCTCATAAGTCCCTCAGAATTGTGCTGGATCATTGCATTGATGCTAGTACAGAAGTCCATTACATTCGACTGTGCCACAGTGTATCAGTCTCTGTGTACAGTGTTCTCCTGGTTCTGCTCCTTTCACTCTGCATCAGTTCCTAGAGGTCGTTCCAGTTCACATGGAATTCATCCAGTTCATTATTCCTTTGAGCATAATATTATTTCATCACCAACAGATACCACAATTTGTACAGCCATTCCCTTGATTGAAGGGCATCCCCTCATTTTCCAATTTTTTGCCACCACAAAGAGTGCAGCTATAAATATTTTTGTACAAGTATTTTACAACTCCACTAGCAATGGATTAATGTACCAATTTTGGAGTGGACAATTTTCAGAGGAAAAAATCAAAGCCATGTGCAGGTACAGGAAGAAATGCTCTGATTGACTATTTGATGTGGGCAATGCTAATTGGGTCTTGTCCAAGGATGTGATTGATGGCTCAAATGGACTTCAGTGTAGGAAACAAGCTTTATTATAGGAGAATATCCTAACAGAATAGATGGTATAATAAGTAAATAAAGGTGAAGAAAAAAATAAGAGTAAGAATTAGATTAAAATTGAGTAAGAGTGGGTGGGGGCTCTCAGGAAGGTCCTTTATCTTGGTTAGTTATGAGGAAGGGGTCATTTGTTTCCTCAGTTGTTGATCTGTGTTTCCAGGGAACTATTGTAGCCTTACCCATAGTCTACTTTGTTTGCCCCTAGGGAGGTTATAATTGCACAGTAAATGGGATGATGGTAATGGCTGGAAGAAAGGCAATGAGTGTGGAAATGGAACAACTAGCTATTGTTTCTATATTTGTTTTGATAGTGTACAGCTAAGTGGCAGGGTCTGTTGGACATTTCAGTCCCCAAGCTGAAGATTAGAGAAATGCAAACTATTTGAATTACAGCTCAGACTATGTCATCCTAAAGCATGAAAATGCTTATTCAAGGATGTTTACTGATAGTTTAGTCAAGAGAATGGAAAAACCCATTGCAGGCAACTGAATAGCCCTGAGGATGGGGGGACAGTGGAATTGGCCCCTGTAGGATTTCAGGATTCTAGATTTTACTAAGAGTCTGAGTGATTGCTTCCTCCCATTCTTGGAAACTCTCAGCCTTTCCTCAGAATATTCCTTCCCTGAGTGTGATGGGGCTGTTCCAAGCTGAGAAGCAAGGAATGGGTCAGTTAGGGGTGCCAAGATCCCCAATGCACCTATGTGATGTTCTTCTCACAACCCCCTTCCTTTTTGTCAAGACTTTCAAGGTGTTTCGGGTGCTGGGGCGTCTTGCAATCTCTTATAGAAGGGGATGAAGCCAAAACATCATCTGTTCACATTCAGGTTACCTTGGGTCCTCTCCCCACCCCTTTTCAAGCTTGGAATGTCAAGCAAACCCTTATCCACCTGGAGGAAGTACACAGAAAAAGCGTAGGAAGACATCTACATTTCTACATTCTAATTTGCATTATCTGCTATTAAAAAGCATAAGATTTAAAAAGCACCAATAAGAAGAGATTTCAAAGCATTTCTAAGATTTTAAAGCACCATTTAACACTGCCAGCCCACATCACTACTACTTGTCCAGGCTCCCATCATATCTCCAAGACCCTGGAGTGCTATTCCCAGACTTCCCATTGGGTCACAGCTTCAGGACCTTCGTATGTCACCCATCATATTGTGTGGAGTGAGAAATTATCGTGTTATTCTTAAGGTATTAATGTTTATTGATATGTTGACTTGGGAAAAACACAGAACTATTAAAGTAGTCAGAAAAAACCCAAATCTTTTATCAGGAAAGAGATAGTGTTCAGTGCTAAAACCTGCTACACAGAGTCAAGTGCCTAAAAACCACACAGAGTCAAAGACTTTGGCACTTTGACATTATCTCCGAGAGAATCACCAGGAGAGATGATTCTCCAAAGAACAACAGAATTTGGGGAGCTTATATACCAGTTGGAGGACTAAGGACAGGGAAGTATGATTGATTGGCATTACCATGGCTACAAGGAAAGGAAAGGTCCAAGTCAGGATTATCAGGGAGAGACTGATGCTTTACAATGGATACTTTAATAGGTAAATGGAACAGGTAGGGGATTAGTAGGGAAGACACAGGTACAGCTGGGGTTAAATTAGTCCCGCAGCTGGATTGGGGAGATAACAAACTATCACACACTTAGCTGGGGAATAACAAGATAACAGAAAACAAACCAGGGAAAATAGTTTAACTCCACAGTGGGTTCTTATAGTCTGGAAAAGGAGAAATCAAGGAAGCTTAGATAAAAAGATTTTAATAGTTAACAAGGACAGGAAAGGGAGTTAAGAGGAATCAACTGTCACTTAAGTCTATGGGTTAACTGCCAGGGAATGTTGGAATGGGAAAATGGCTTCTCTGCCACTATCTATAAGCAGCTAGCTTGGGCAGGGCTGATTCAGCAAGAGTAAAGGGGTAAGTATCTCACGGAGCAGTCCACTGGATGTTTTCTAGATGTATCAGGTCCCAGGAAACTCAGGTATACAGCAAAGTAATCCACCAAGAGTTAGGGAGAATAGGATTTTCTGTGGATTTCCACCAGCCCAGAAAACTCCTATCTCAACCTGATAACTCCTTGGTCTTGCTTGAAGGTCTTACTGTAAAATCCAAGGCCACCTCCACAGTTCAAGATCCTAATATCAATCCACAGGCTTACCAATCAGTTGCCAAAACCTCAACTCCAAAATTCACTCCCAAAGGCAAACTGCCAGCTTTTCAGTCACTGTGTGCACAAGCACCTGCCAACATTCCAGGTTTGGAATTTTTAGCTCCTGCCAGATTTGCCTGATCTGCGTTTTGCTACCTTATAATAAATCCTAATCTACAATTTTCCTATAACAATACAAAAGGGAAAGAGTCCAGCCAAGGGCGAGGCTACCTGGGAGAGGACTACATCAAATAAGATACAATAATGTCAATCTGGTCCAAATTTTGCTCCCATTATGTTCTTTCATTTTTTTTTTACTATTTTTTAAAAAGTATTTTTGCTCTTCTTTCTGCTATAGGGTTAATAAGAATGCAGTTCTGGAAGGGTGATTTTGTGCTAATTTGTCATTCCCTTTTTCCTTATGTTTCAACTACCATAACTATCTCCTTGATTGATGATAGATATGAATAGTATAACATATCAACATACATGATTTAATTAGTTAAAATATAATTAACTTATGCTTAGCTAGGAAATGATGTTCTTGTTCCTTGCGGATGGCTGAAAATAATAAGTTCCAACTAAGCCATTCCGTAACGAATAATTCTTGACAAGTTTGCTCCTTTGTTTAACCACAGTAAGATAATTCGTAAATGCCAATCATATGATGTTTCAGAAGTTAATATGTGATTTTGAATGTATGGAAAAATCAAAACCTGTATGAGATCATAAAGAAAAAAGGATCTAAAAATAAAAATCAGCAGATGGCAAGAGAGAACAGCCTCTGCAATTCCACTTGCATTCTGGCTTGTTTTCATTTCATTTTCGCAGCCATCCCACCTCCAGAGACCCTCCTGAACAAAAAGCGGGCTCCTCGCACTTCTCCCTATACGGCAGTGGTTTGAATGGAGTCTTTTGAGTTTGTTTGAGAATTTTCTTGAGGCAGGAGTCCCAGGCTGGACTGTTCTTAGAGCCAGAAGTGTCCGTGCTTTGTATTGTATTGTATCTATTGAAGCTTCTTCCAGCATGTCAAGCCCACATGGCTGGGCTAATCCTCACAAAGGCCCTTGCAGATAACCCTCCTCCCTTCCTATAATATTCCTGCCCTTTTATTTCTGGATTAAAACCTTTGTCTCCAACACTTGGCCATTTCTTTAAATTATGAATTTGTTTGAATGGACCCATTGTAAAGCTATTCTCCAATTTCTTGATGTTAATTTGCTTGAACTGTCCAACCTCTTGGAATGTTAATTCTGTTGTATCTTCATTCCCTGTCCACATGCTGGCTTTTGCAATGAGGAATATTCCTGGGAGTATAAGTGTCCTCCTAAAGACAAATGGAGAAAACCTTTTGGCACTGTGGTGGCTTCATTTTTCATTCAGATATTGGAGAAAGAATAGAGGAAGTCAGGAGCTTGGCTGGATCATCCTGGGGCTTAGAACTGGCCACTTTGGGCTCCCAGACTACCTCAGCAGCTTTCTAGTGTTAGGATTGAAATCATCTGAGAGAGTGAATTGGGGTGAGAAGTATCAGTTTATTGGTTAGATCTGTGTATCAGACAGGCTAGCATCATCCCTGGAATAGGACATGGAGGTCAGTGGCCTCTCTGATGACCAGGGACCCCAGATCTTACTCAAGCAGTTTAACTTTTGTCACAAAGGAAAAGGCAGACAGGGAAAAATATTTCCTCCCGTCCCAAAGGACACAGTGAGTGGCTTCATGTACAAGCCAAGGCTGTCACTGACTCATGCCATCATTGTATCACTCAAGGATTAGCAGCCTAGAAGTTCAGGAAGGTCCAGTACAAGTTGAGCCCTGGATTGCCTTTCTAACTATCCTGGGACTTTCTTTCTCCTTAGAGTTCTTCATTGCCATTGGATCCCAGAAACCTTTTTGCCTTAAGACAAGTCTCACTCATTTCAGTGGAGAGAAGTTCTGCTTATCAGCAGATAAATAAATTTCCATATACCTCAAACAAGTTTTTCTCCTACTACTGGGCTGATCACTTGCCCACTCTAAGGATTACATATTTTGGCAATAATTAATATATCACAAACTAGTCACAAAACCTGAATTAAGGAACAGGAGTGTTGAATTCATTAGCTCTATAGTAAATACAAATCAGGGATAGCTCATATCCTGGCCCTAGGCCATCTAAAGGAACTAAGACTAGGTCGGTCAGGAATCTCTCTAGGGTAACTCTCCAGAGACATTCCAAAATCATTTGTGATTTTTCCAAAACCACATACATCAATTTTAGAAATTATCTCTACTAAGTTAAAGATCCAATTATGAGAGCAAAACATCTATCTCTTTCACTTTCTCTTTTTCCTTCAAACCCTCAGTTTAAAAAGCAGAACAGGACTTCCACTCTCCCTTCACAAATCTGCATACTCAAGCTTTATGGACTTTAGATCAAAGTCCCTCTTTCTTCCATATTCAAAATCACCTTCCATTCAGTATCACTTCAATTACTAATACATAACCCAAAAGAATCCTGATTTAAAGGATTACATCATTGAAACACTGTATCTTTAGCATAGTACTCATCAGTTATAAATTTTAGTTCACAGTACAAATTAGTAAACTGAGGTAACCACTTAGGGCTGAAAAAAATCTATGGTACAGTCAGGTTTACCATGAGCTTTTGGTTACATCCACACAATACTTAAAATACATGTTTTAGCAGCAACTCACATATTTCAAAAACTTTTCATAAAGCATTTAGTATTACAGGATCTATTTTAAATTTAGAGATTTTGAAACCTTTTAAACGCTGCAAACCTTAAAGCAAGCCTTTTGACAAGCAGCTGCTTATCTATTTTCAAGACCAGGAAGTTAAATGTAATAATGAAAGTCAGTCAACTTTAATACACAGAGATGAAAGCCATTTATGATCATTTTAAACAAAAACCCATTTTTGGTAAGTTTAAACACTAATTTTTTCCTTTAAACCTCTCATGATGGAAAGATAGACAAGGATGGACTGCAGTCTTCTTGACACTGTACTGCTAAAAAACCCTGTTTTACAAAGCCAATTTCCCTGTTTTTTCCATGATGTTGCTCAGCTGCGCAACACGAGAGAGGAAAAAACCCAAATAAAATTTTGCTCAGGCTGCCCAGGCTTGGTCTCGTCCTAAGCAGAGGGGCCTGTGAGGATGCTTTTCCCTTTGTCTTAGTTGGGTTGGCTCATCCCTAACTGGCTCACACATCGGCCTTGGTAGCCCCTCTGCCCCTGAGGCTTCCCAGACTGAAACTGGAGAAAGTCCAGTGTAGCCACTACCCAAAGGAGAACTTAAACAAATTTTTGTTCAATTTGTAAGTAGAGGATGGTATTCCAATATAGGGTGCCATGGATAGGCCTTGCCTCTTGCTTATCGAAGGTGTAAGATGGCCATTCAGCGAAAAGAAATTAGTTTCTTTTTTCTCAAGCTGTCTAGAGCCCATTTTTTCCAATTCTTAAGTATAGACCCCAAAGGGGAATCTCTTTCTCTGTCTCATTTAGATGCAGAATGGTCAATTCCACACCGTTGGCAACAACTGTGCTTCCACAGAGGTTGCCCGACAGAGAGCACTCAAGTTAGTGAGGTGAGAGACCCCCCTTACACCAGAACGTCTTCTTGTATGAAAAAGGGGAGATGATAGACCCCAAGTCCAGCGGTCAGACTGATGGGAGAAAGAGCGAGAGGGATGACAAAGATGTCACCCACAAGATGGGGGTTTCAGGAGTCCAGGAAAGGCCCCCATCCCAGGTGAGTGCCGTCCATCCTCTCCCTGGCTAAGCCCCCCCCCAAGCTGGAATCCCCCAGAACTAAGACCTCTGTCCTTCCCGAACCTCCAGGGGTACCATCACTGCTTGCTGTCAGTGTGACCCCAAAGGTCACCTACAATCCCCAACTGTGTTCTGGGCTTTTCTAGGGCCTCAGTAGCCCCGCCTGGTCACCCAGCCCAGGTTCCAGACAGGCCCAAATGCAGTCATTTATTCATCCATCCTCCATTGGGACACCCTCTGTCAGTGGGGGATGGCCAAGTGTCCCACCATTCCAGGGAGGGCCCAGGGACAGTCTCTGCTTCTGACCTCTAAGAACCTGGGTTTGGACAGGTCAGTCAGGCCTGTCAAGGAGGCTTCAGAAGAAGTTTGGGGCAAGATCAGGTTAAGGCACAGACAGGAAAAGCTATGTTTTTAGCAGAAGAAAAAGGATGAGAATTCAGGGGAGGACTAAAAGGTCTGCTTTTCACATATTATTAAATTATCAGGAACTTAGAGTGCAGTTAACATACAGAAACTTTATGTCTTTCCTTTTCCTATTAAAATCATTTATCTTGAACCTAAAAGGATTATCTAAGCTGTTGCTTTCTCAATAGTTTTTATTTTGGTTCTTTTATTTTTTAACTTTTTATTTCTTTTATTTATTTAGACTATTTTCCCATGGTTCCTGTTCTCTCCCTCCCCTCTTCCCTGCTCCCTATGGGAGCTGACAAGCAATTCCACTGGGTTATACATGTATTATTGCTCAAAACCTATTTCCATTTTATTCATATTTGTAATAGAGTGATCTTTTAAAACCAAAACCCCCAATCATATACCCATAGAATCACATGATAAATCATATGTTTTTCTTCTGCGTTTCTACTTTCACAGTTCTTTCTCTAGATGTGGATTTCCTTCTTTCTCACAAAGTCCTTCAGGATTGTCCTGTATCATTGCATTGCTACTAGTAGAAAAATCTATTACATTTGATCGTCCCACAATGTTTCAGTTACTGTGTTAGGATCTCATGCAATTTTTTTCTCCCTTCTTTCTTTTTTTCTAAGGACTATTTAAAGGATTATTTGCCTTAGACTTAAAAACTGAATCTTCTTGTTAAGATGGGCTCAGACCTTTGACACATAGAAAAAGTTGAATAAGATAATGGAGCTGTAGGACTTGTTCAGTTGGCATTTCAAATAATTCTGCCCCAGATTTTAACTCTTATTCCTGGCTTAATGACTTTAAGTGAAGTTCTTGACTAAAACAGTTGTTTCCTGTCTCAAAAATTTCTTGCCAACTTCTCAGTTCCATAGCCTAAATTTCTTTAAGGTTTTCTTCTTGCTCTTTAAGACACTGATTTAGAAATGTATATATTTATATTACTGCTTCATAAAGCTAACTTACCCTTTAAGAAATTTGAAGGCTATTTTAAAAATACATATCTATATATGTGGCTTTTTGTTTAAATAATTTCACTCTAATTTTTATATTATTAAAATCTAAGTCGCTAACTGAATTGTTTTCTTAAGAAAGGCTAATCTTTTGGAATAGCTAGTTTACTACTAAGAATAATATAAAATGTACAGACTTCTTCTGCAGTACTACCACAATTTTATCAAATGAATAACTTTAGACTTCCCTCAAAAGCAAATTCTTCCTAGAGTTCATAAATAACAAACACTGAACCCACTTGGATAAGGTCCACCAGACTTCCTACACACATTTCCTCTTTTGAGAAGGAATAGAAAGCACCCAGATATAGAAAAAGTCCATTCAGCTCTGGGAAAGACACAAGTTGACCAAATTCAACTCTGGTGGAGACACAAGACTACTCCTGGGAGCTTCTTTCTATGACCCTGTATGTGACTCACTAGAAATTATAAAGAAAAGGATAGTAACAACAATATATACTGGCATGACAGGACTTGACCCAAAATAGCCTGAAAAAAATCACCCCTTACAACATGGGACATACCTCAGCTCAGAGTGAGCTCTTCAATGAGGAGTCAGAGAACAGAGCATTCCCCTAAAAGAAAAGCTCCTGAGAATCCCCAGAACTTTTTCCTAAGGGATCTCAGAATCCTGACTCCTTTCCTTAGTCACATCATATTGAAAAATGTGAGAAATAAAGAAATTTCTGGGCTAAAGATCCAAACTTTTAATTGTGGCAAATGAAAGCTGGAGATGGCACTTCACCCAGCCTGGAGCAAAGGTCCCAAAAAGATATTCAACAGTATGTTTAATGGGTTTTTCACAGATATTTAGCATGTCATTAACAAAGCAGAAGGCACATAGGATGTTAAGAAGTGTTTACAGTGGTGTTTGGTAACAAAGATTTGGAACATTTGATACAAAGTCCTAAGTACAGTACAGGGTTCAGGTAAGAAAATGTATCTAATCCTCCTGAAGCATCACACTACTTAGGTCACAGGAAACTTTACTATGCATAAATCTTGAAAGGATCAAAAAATACCTGAAGATACCAGAGTAATTTTTGTGTGATCTCATCTGGCCAGTTGGACACTCCCCATTCCCATGACCCCAGTTCCTTCTGCAGGGGTTTCAGCTTCCCTAAATACACAGACCTAAAGCTTTTATTCTTCCAACAGAAATCTTAAATAGCATTAATTGCTATAACATCCTTATATACCAAACTACATCTCTTCTAATATTATGGCCAATATTCTACTATTATAACTGATAACTTACACACAATTAGGGGAATAACTGGGTCTAACTTAAAAATTATCATTGCAGTTACTAATCTAAAGGAATATATGTGATCATGTGTTTCATGATCAATAATATTGTGAAGAGTGAATTAAACTCTCTTTGTTTATCAATCAGCAGCTTTTAAGTTAATCAGTCAAAAACTGTAAGTACTTCTACTTAGTACCTTACCAATCACTAAGTATGAGAGTTGCAATTCACTTACTACAGTAAGCTCACACCCTCTTGGGCAGTGCTAGGCAAATTGAAAGGCTGCCACTGGTTTCTGTGAAGAAGCGGGAGTGACAGGAAGTGATGTGGAAAATAGGAGCATAAAAGGAAGAGACCAGCATGGTCTAGGTTCATTCCTTTCCTACTGTTTGGAGAGATTGGTTCTGGAGATTCCTTTCCTGGCTTGGAGGAGACCTTTTCTCTGGATCCTGCGGTGGCTTGAGGTGTTGAGTGGAGACACTCTCTGCTTGTTGACCCTTGTGTAATTAGAATCTGTTACCCCCAAAAAACCTATGATTCCCAGTAGCCCACTCTCTTCCTGTCTTTACGTGCTGATGTAGACAGGATATAAATTCTGTGGATTTCTGGCTCTCACTCTCTTGTCTTCCTATAGTGGCTTTGGTGGGGCAGGCTTTTTGAGCAGGTAGAAAAACTTAGTCACATGGTTCTATTTTGTTACATAATAAACTTTATAAAATATAATACTTGAAGTATTGGACATTATTTTAAATCCTACATATAATGGAACCACAGAAGTGGGGTTTAGAACCCTTCATTCTCTCTGAGTAAATTAGTTTGAAAAGAAACTGCCTGCTGCTGCCAACCCCCCTCCTGCTGCTAACTGCCTGGCTGCTACTGCTGTAGATTGCTTCATCTTTTAGAACACACAAGCTGGGAGTCCTTGGAGCCACTCTACCTGGGCAGCCACCTACAAGGCTGGTCACCCTGAGAGCTTCCCCTTTATCCTCCCTTGTTCTCTCTTTATTCCCTCCCATATTCTCAGGCTCCAGTGACTCTGGTCTTCTTGCTTTTCCTCCCACAAGCCTCTCCATCTCCTGACCCACCATTTTTACTGGATCTCTGTCTCCACCCCAAGCCTGCACTGCTGCCCCCTCAGGCTCTGCCTCCTGAGTTCCCAGGACTCCTCCAGGTCTGGACTAAAATCCCATCTTCTGCAAGAAGTCTTTCCTGGTCCATCTTCTCTGGGTGATTTCCTACAATTTATCTTGTACATATTTTGTTTGTAGGAAACAAACATTTCTGAATTGCAGGGAAAAGCTAAGGCAGAGCCAGGAGACCAGACCAGATAGATGGCCTCCCTGGATTCTGACTTCCAAGAAAAAAAAACAAAAAAAAAACATGGTCTTTGACGCCACCTTCCTGTCATGCCCCTGCCTCACTCAGCTCTCCAGCTCTCACCCAGGGGACCTGTGTTATATTTAAAATAAATGTAGACTGATATTAAAAGGAGAAGTAATATTTTAATTATGGCCATGTTGGTAGAATAAAATCAAGAATTTGACCACGCGCCTGCTAAAATCTATTCAAATTGCCCGCCATTAGCCATTACTTTCCCTCACCTCTCCTCCATAAACAAAGAGGAAGTCTCAAGCCCGACCTCCCAATTTAAGCTACTTTTTACGTTCGTTCATGTCAAGACCGGAAACCCGTTGAATCATGGAAAATGTAGTAAACGTCCACGGGAAGTTTGTCAGATATCTAAATATTTAAAGGCTCAAATGAGCCCCAAATACCTCTCAATGGAACTCCCAAAATTCCAAATAACATACCTGCTTTCCTTACTGGGGGCACTTTTCCCCCACCAGTCCAGGCCCTCTCCCCTGACACCCCTCTCTGCCCAACTTGAAGCCAGCCCCTCCCAGTCTCTTTCCTCCTTGAACTTGTGGAAGCACAATCCCATTTTTCACATCAACTTGGATTCTGACTCCTGGATTACTTTGTTGGGTGAGTGAAAAGGGCTGATTCCTTTCCTGGTTTCCTAAGAGACTAGCTTCCATCTTGGAGGAGGCCTCGTGGTTACTCACTACCAGCCCTCCTGGCAACCACATTATTTCATCTAATTTAAGTCCAACCACTAAATTTAACCTTTACACCCAAAGCACCTGACAGGTTCTGGGCTGTCCTTGTCCTTGTCCTTGTTCTTGTTCTACCCACTGAAACCAAACATTTCCCTGAGAATCTGGACTAGATGGTTACACATTTACCTGTGATCTATTACCTATAGAAACTCCTATTGAGAATCCCTGAAGTAATTCATATACATTATCCTTACCTTGTAAATCATTACTTATCATTGTTTCTGTATGAAGCTTACCTTATCCCTTTACCTACATCAGATACCCTGTAAACTGTAGACCCCAACTCATTCAACTTTGTCACTGCCCAGCAAGAGGATGTCTACGTGTCTGTTCTGTCAGTCTGGTGGTTTGACCCTCCTGTAATCCCACAAATCATTTCTCTCATCCCAGCTCAATGACCCAGAAATAATTCGTGGAGCAGAACTCGACAGGACCCTAGGTTTACCTTGCACCCCCAACTTATAGAATTGTTTCAGGCCAAACTATAGGCAGGAAAATTCCTTTGCTTCCTTGCATTCCATTTAAGGCTAAAGAAAGGGTTGGCCTGAACTTCAAAGGCTAATGATAAGAAAGACCCTTGAGAGAATTATCCTCCTTGGAACGTCCCCCGGTTTTGAGAAGGACACAGAGATACTCCTCTAGGCTATGCTTTGATACCTTCAGGTTGTATCTAAAACATCTATTTGTCCCCTTAATGCAGGAGGCCATCAAAGTTCATGACATTTGTACAGCCCCACATGAGCTCTGACAAACTAGCAAAGCAAAGTCAGAAGGATGGATATCTCCTACTCAATTTTCCCTATGTGATTCTTTTCTCATTAGCATTCACTTGTATTGAAACTATTGCAATCAGTATCCTTATTCAGCCCCAGGGAAACACAGAAAAACAATACAGGTTCATGGCAAGAACAACCACAGTCACAGACTACTCACTATCCCAAAATAAACCCCTAAACAAATCCCTCTAATACAGAAACTTCCCCTAGAAGTCACTTCACAACAAACCAAGCATATAGTGAGTTGATGTTAAAGATTTTAAATCTCTAACTCAGATTCCCATGCACAGGTGCCTGCAAGAACAGGCCAGAACAGTCTCAAGTTTCCCCCCTTTCCAGATCCAATTTGGTACAGTAATTTAATATTAAAAGAACAATGAATGAAATATGAAGAAACTGTCTACCATGAAAAGGCCTGTACGTTCTCACCACTGTAGCCCAAGAGATACGTCAAACACACCTAACTCCAAAGATAAGATATATGGGGGGAATGGAATTAATGTCAACATTGATGTAATCTTGAGAAAAATGATATAAAAATTAAAATCAGCAGATGGCACTTCAGATCAGCCACTGCAAACCTCCTGGGTCTCTGGCTCTTCTCACTCCGTTTTTGCTCAATCGTCCTGCCCCCCAAGGGGAATTAGACTGCTGGTAATCCTCCTTCTACCCACCAGCGCCTTAACTATAGGCATCACCCCCTATGTCTTCAGGCTGACCTTGGTCAGATGACAACCCCCCCACACCCTGTTGTGCCTGAGTGCATCCTCTCCTAAAGTCACCTATCCTCTGTTGTAAAGAGGATGAAGACCCCAGAACTGATGTCCTCTGGGAGGCAACTTTCCATCTATGTTGTCCTCCCATCCAAATTCAACATGAATTCTAAAGTAATAAATTTCTCTTTTTATTTCTAAGTTAAGTCATGGAGTCTTACATTTTTGCAAAGGATACTCTTCAAGACCCAGGGGGTTCACCTCAAGCCCCCCACAACAGAATCACACCTGAGACACTTGGTGGCTGTGTAACCCTGGAAAAGTCACTTCATCTCTGCCTCACTTTCCCCATCTGTAAAATGGAGCATCAGCCCAGTAAGGTGCTTGTGACAAATCTCTGAGGGACATAGAAATGCTGGCTGTGAGGATTTCCTTTCCTGTGGAACGAGGGATACAAAAATACTGCCTGAAATCAGGGAGAAGAGAGACAGAGAGAAGCTGGGCTCTAGAAGGAGGGAGTGGACAGAGGGCCAAGCTGACAGGGCTGCTCAGGAGCAGGAAGGACTACATGCCAAGGCAGTGACCACGACCCTGGGGTCAGGGGATTAGCAAGAGTAGGGGAGGGTTTGGGGTGACCTGCTGCTGGTCCCTCCCTGATACCTCTCTGCCCTTCCCACCTCCTCATGGTCCTCCAACAGACACCCCATCCTTACACTTCCTCCCCTTCCCCCTCCCATGAGTCCCACTCTCCCCCCTTCCCTGGAGCTCTTCTGAGCCGATCCCCAAGCTCCCTTTGTACCCCCATCCTCAGGGCCCACCCCCTCCCTCTGCACTGTCCCTCCTCCCCAGGTAGGCCCTTCCTCCCCTCCCCCACCATCAAAGGGGGTCGCTCCTCCTCCAGACCAGTGAAGGGGTTGGATTCTGTCTCCATGAAGAGCTCACATTGAGAGAAGCTTCCTGGGTGCCAGGCACTGTGCTGAGGGCTTTACAATTCCCATCTCAGTGACCCTGGGCGAGTCATTTCACCTGCTTCTCCCTGATGCTCCCTCTCTGCACAGTGGGGTAATAGGAGCAGCTCCCTCTCAGGGTGGTGGGGAAAATGGAGGGAGAAAATCTCTGTAAGATGCTGGGCCAGCCTTCACTCCCTGCACACGCTGCCTTTTGCAGTGAGGATGATTCCTGGCAGTGCTCGTGCTCTCGGGAAGGAGATGGAGAAAACCTGCTGGCACTGGAGGGGCTTCGTGTCTAATCCGAGCAGATAAACAGGAGAGGAAGGCAGGAGCCGGGCTGGATCCGGCGGGATCAGAACTGGCCAACTTGGGCTTCCAAACTGCCTCCATTTCCCAGAATGCATCTGGCATTAAGGCCTCCAAAACCGGGCACTACCATCGTGGAAAACTCCATTTCCCAGAATGCGTCTGGCATGACGTCCTCTAAGCCTTATATAAGACTCCATTTCCCAGAATGCCTCGGTCCTGACTTCGCCTAAGTCTTGGCTTACTGTGAATCTCTTGAAAACAGCCTCTGACCCTGGAGTGTTCACACCTGTGCTTTTGGGGACTTTCCTCCTTGAGAGGGGAAGGGGAGGGAGTCATTGCAAAAGGTGCGCCCCGGGCTCCCCACCCTGGCGGTGGAGGCTTTCTGCTCCCTAATTCCTGGGCAATGAGGTGATTCCAGGTAACTGAGTCGGGATGGGGGCAGGGAGAAACTCTGGTGCTTGTGCAACCGGAGAGGCGGGGCAGAGGGCGTGTAGGGGGTGTAAGTGTGTGGAGGGGGCAGGAGGAGGTCTCTGTTTCGGTCTTAGTGTTCTTATGTCTCACGTGTGTCTCTATTCATCACATCAGGCTGGGCTGCTCTCTGGACCAGGAGCCATGGCGGGCATTTGCATTCCCACAGAGGAGAGAATACCAACCCCCGCCCCCAAGGCGGCGGGGGAGGTGGTGGGATGCCCCTGCCCTTCCCCAAAGGTCCAAGGGGAGAAGCAGCCTACATGAGGCTGGTTGGAGTGGGGGAGATGCCCGTGCCGCAGGCCATGGAAGGAGCTCCGATCTCTGGCACAGAACAAATGCCAACACTATCCCCCCAAACCCCACCTTATGCCTATCTCCCTGTCCAGCATCTCCTGCCCCCCCCCCATTACCCAGCAACCTCTCCTCCTAGGCATCTCCCTCAATCCTCGCTTTGCACCCAATGAAGTTTCTGAATGGAAAGAAGCCAGAGAGCAGCAGAGAAAGTGGGGAGGCTTCTTCCTGGCCAGTCCAAGGTCTTTTCCAGGTCTGAGGCTCCCTGTTCCCCCTGTGGGGGAAGAGTCTCCCCTGAGACCAGGGGAAGGGCCTTGGGAGCTCCTCTGAGCCCTCCCCCTCTCTAATTCCCTACAGGTGTACAAGGAGGAAGTCTCCCCACCTTGGGGCTCCCACCCCTTAAGGACCACAGTCTGGTCCAAGTAGAGACCCTGGAGTTAGAGGAAATGGCCCCCAGAACCCAGAGGGCCCCGTCCCAGGTAAGTGCAGTCCATCTACAGCCCTGGCCTAGCTCCCCAAAGGCCAAGAGTGCCATTACTGCTTGCTGTCAGTGTGACCTTTTCACCCATAATCCCCAAATGTGTTCTGGGAGTTTTCCAGGGCCTTGATAGCCCTTGCCTGGATGAGCCAGTCCAGGTTCTAGACAGACAGGCTCTAGTGCAGTCGTTTATTCATCCACCCTTGAGTGTGACAAATTCCATCAGAGGAGGATGGCCGAGTGTGCCACATTTCCAGGGATGTCCCAGGGACAGTCAGTGCTCCTGACCTCCAGGATCTAAGATTTCGACAGGTTGGTCAGTCTTTGGAAGAAGTTGGGGGTGAGATCAGGTAAGGGCACAGACAGCAAAAGGTGTGTTTTTAGTAGAAGAAAAAGGATGGGAATTCCAGGGGAGGGCTAAAAGGTTTGCTTTTCAAATATTATTAAACTCTCAGGAACTTAGAATGCACTTAACATACAGAAACTTTAAGTCTTTTTTTTTCCTATTCAAATCATTTCTCTTGAACTTAACAGGATTATCTAACCTACTGCTTTCTCAGTATTTTTCATTTTGGTTCCTTTATTTTATTTTTTTTTTCTGAAAAAATTTATTTAAAATATTTTTCCATGGTTACATGATTCATATTCCCTCCCTCTTTCCCTCCCCCCTCCTAGAGCTGACAACCAATTCTAATGGGTTATACATGTATTATTGCTCAAAATGTATTTACATATTATTCATATTTGGAATAGAGTGATCTTTTAAAACCAAAACCCCTAATCATATACTCATAGAACGAAGTGAAAAATCATGTTTTTCTTCTGAGTTTCTACTCCCACATTTCTTTCTCTGAATGTAGTTTGCCTTCTTTCTTACAAGTCCCTCAGGTTTGCCCTGGATCATTACACAGCTATTAGTAGCAAAGCAGATTACAGTTGATTGTTCCACATTGATTGTTTGTTGTTGTTTTTTATTTTAATTTTTTTTTTAAACCCTTACCTTCCGAAGTCTTGGAGTCAATACTGCGTATTGGCTCCAAGGCAGAAGAGTGGTAAGGGTAGGCAATGGGGGTCAAGTGACTTGCCCAGGGTCACACAGCTGGAAAGTGTTTGAGGCCAGATTTGAACCTAGGACCTCCCGTCTCTAGACCTGACTCTCAATCCACTAAGCTACCCAGCTGCCCCCCACATTGTTTTTCAGTAATATTTTTTTCCCCAGAATACACAGTACTTGCTACCTTCTCACAAACTTCGAGGAAATGTTCTTACCTTCTCCCTTCTCCACAGAATCTCCTACCTCCCTCAAAGAGCACATACCCTCTCCCTAATTCTATAGGAAAAAATATTTCAGAGTGAGACACTTCTCCAAGTTTTACTCCAACATGAAGATCACACTTCAGACACAAAATGCCTTTATCAGTATTTCATTGGGCTCCGAATGACTGGTCTCTAGTATTGGCTTTGACACTCTTCAAAGGGAAGAGTTTGGGGTAAGACCCTTGTGTGCTTCAGTTTCAAGTTAGTTCATGAGGACTTGATTGGATGAATTTTGCAGACTCAGCTCTGAACCTTGTGATTTTTACTGGTTGAGGGATCAATAACATTCAAGGATGTGGCTGTTGACTTCACCCAGGAGGAGTGGTGGTGCCTGTTGGACCATTCTCAGAAAGAGCTGTACAGGGAGGTGATGCTGGAGAATGTGCAGAATCTGCTCTTTGTGGGTAAGGACCATTTCCTTAGTTAACTCTGAATCTGCCATTGAAGGAATATCTTCATTCCATACCAAAGGTCCAGCATTTTAAGCCTTTGTTAATGATTAAAAAAGTAAAACTGCTGATCTCTGCACAGGGTTCTCCTCCCTGGGTTTAAAGTAAAAAAAAAAAGTCTTTGAATTCTGTAATGGTACTTTTCCTTCTTTGGTCCTGAAATTGTCTCCCTTCTATTTTAGGAAGCTTCAGGTGAAAACTTAAAGCAGGGTTACAGATTTACATTCCTGAAACTAATCACAAAAGTCATCTAGTCAACCTTCTACTTAGACTTGAATTTTGTGTGCAAATTCTTTGTACTACCAAGGCAGATTTTCCTTGCAGATGGCCATTGAAGGGGACACTTATCTTCCAAGGCAGCCCCTTCCGATTTGGTATGAATCTGGCCTTTAGAAAGATTTTCTTGTTAAGAAGTATTCCTGGGGGAGGCAGTGCCAAGAAGGCAGCATAGCAGAAGGAAAAGATGGAACCACCTTGAGAATCTCAAACAAACTTTAAAAGAGTGCTTCTAAAACTCTAGAGTCACAGAATGAAGAAGGCAGAGTAAGGCGAGCCTCTTGAGGAAAATCAGTTGAAAGGTAGGCAGAAAGTCTATTTCTGGAGACAAAGAACTGAAAATAAAACTGGGCAAAGTGAAGTGCAGAAAATCAATCCCCTACATACTGCTCCACATCCTGTACCTGGGCAAAAGCCAACTTCAAGACCCTTCGTAAGCCTTCATTACCTCATTCCACACTCATCCCTTGAAGGTAGACATACACAGAGTAAAGGAAAGGGGATGGAGGAGAAACTATTGGGCTTCAACTAAAATAAGAAAAGCAGGAGTACTAATTATGATCTCAGACAAAGGTAAAGCAAAAATAGATCTGATTAAAAGAGATAAGGCTGATAGTTACATCTTGATAAAAGGTAGTATAGACAATGAGGCTATATTGGTTCTTAACATATATGCATCAATTGTTATAGCCTCCAGATATTTAAAGTAGAAACTAAAGGAAAATGTGGAGGAAATTGCCAATAAAACTATACTGGTGGGGGATCTCAACCTTCCCCTATCAGAACTATCACCAAAAAATAAACAAGAAAAGAATTGTAGGAATTTTTAGAAATGTTACATTTAATAGACATATGGAGAAAACTGAATGGAATAGTAAAGGAATATACCTTCTTTTCAGCTGCACATGAAAAATACACAAAAGATCATGTACCAGGGTATAAAAACTTCACAATGAAATGCAAAAAAAGCAGAAGTAATAACTTCAACCTTTTCTGATCATAATGCAATAAAAGTATATAGTCAATAAGAATTAATGGAAAGAAAAAATTTAAATTTATTGGAAACTGAGTAATCTAATTGGTTAAAAGGAATGGGTCAGTGAACAAATGATGCAAAGAATCAGTGATGTCATAAAAGGAATGACAGTGAGGAGACAACATATCAAAAGTTGTGGAATTTAACCAAAGCAGTACCTGGGAAATGTATATTCATGCATACTTATATCAGTAAAATAGAAGGAAAAAATGAAAAAGAAGAAATTAAACATTCCCAACTAAAGACTAAATTGGAAACCCAAAAAATATCTATTTGACTTAGTTCCTTATAAATTTGAGTAATTAGACCTTTGTCAGAGGTTTTTGTTATAAAGATTTTTTCCCAATTTGTTGCTTGCCTTCTAATTTTGGTTGCATTGGTTTTGTGTGTACAAAACCTTTTTAATTTAATATAATCAAAATTATTTTACATTTTGTAATGTTTTTTACTCTTGATTGGTCTTAACATCTTTCCTTTCCCAAAAATCTGACAAGTACACTATTCTGTGTTCATCTAATTTACTTATAGTTTCCTTCTTTATATTCTAGTCATTCACCCATTATGAGTTTATCTTGGTGTATGTTGTGTTATGTTGATCTAAACCAGTGATTCCCAAAGTGGGTGCTACTGCCCCCTGGTGGGTGCTGCAGTGATCCAGCGGGGTGGTGATGGCCACAGGTGCATTTATCTTTCCTTTTAATTCCTATTAAATTAAAAAAAATTAATTTCCAGGGGGCTAAATAGTATTTTTTCTGGAAAGGGGGCATTAGGCCAAAAAAGCTTGGGAATCACTAATCTAAACCGAATCTCTCCCATACTGTTTTCCAATTTTCCCAGCAGTTTTTGTCAAATAGTGGATTTTTGTCCCAAAAGCTGGGATCTTTGGGTTTATCATACACTGTCTTGCTGAGGTCAATTACCCCAAGTCTTTTCCACTGATCCTCCCTTCTGTCTCTTCGCCGGTACCATATTGTTTTGATGACTCCTGCTTTATAGTACAGTTTAAGATCTGGTACTGCTAGGCCTCCTTCCTTCACCTTTTTTTTTTCATTATTTCCCTTTTGTTCTTCGAAATGAACTTTGTTATAGTTTTTTCTAATTCAGTTAAAAGTTTCTTGGTTGTTTGATAGGTATGGCATTATACAAATAAATCAGTTTGGGTAGGATGGTCATTTTTATTATTTTATGTAATAAGGGGAGTAAACTGGAGGGAGAGAGATGACCAGAAAGATGGGCCAGTGAGTCAGTGTCTCTCAGCTTCCCTATTCTATGACTCCCCTACTACTGTGGCAACCTAGGGGCTTCTCCAATAATTGGACGATGATTCAGAGGTAGATGCCAGTTCCCAGGAGATAGAAGGAACCCTTCCTTATGAGGTTAGATAAGTGAGGACGCCAAGCAGTAAGGCAGGGGACCCCAATACTGACAAGCCTCCCCTCTTATCAGAGCTGCTGCTCTGCAGGGGGTGTGACTGATACAGCTGCTCTGGATATGAGATGGCTCCCAGACCCCTTTCCCCTCTTTGCCCTTAAGATGTGTCTAGTCTTTGACTCCTGTAATCTGTCTGCTAAACAGTTTATTGAGAGGAACAGGGAGGCAGATGCAGGAATGGGAGAGGATTTAGGGGTCCCTCCTTGATCCTGACCACCGAAGTCCTTCCTTATGAGGAGCCAGGGAACTGGCTACTACTCACAAGTTCTCTCCATCCTCATAATGGAGTCCAAATTCCTCAGGATCTCCAGTGATCCTGGCTCTGGGTGATGGCACAGTCAATGGTGGGGATCTCAGGCTCTTAGGAGATGCCTGAATCCTTTCACAACTCAGATCTTGGCTCTTTGGAGGTCTCAGCAAGCTTTTTTGCTTCCACTCTCCTCCAAACAGACCCCTCTTTGGGTTCTTTTTCCCAAGATCCTTTGCAGTCCTTCCAACTGACCTTCTGTTTCCACTGCAGCTCCAACATTCCTTTTCAAAACAAATGTCTCTCACAGCCCTTGCTCTTTACAGTTAGCTTGTCCTACCCATAAGTAATTCATGCTTTTCCAGTTATTTAGATCTAGTTTTAATTGTATGGAAAGTGTTCTGAAGTTTTGTTCATATATTTCCTGTGTTTGTCTTGGCAGTTAGATTCCTAAGTATTTTATATTGTCTAGGGTGATTTTAAATGGAATTTCTCTTTCTAATTCTTGTTGCTGGGATGTGTTGGAAATATATAGAAATGCTGATGATTTATGTGGGTTTATTTTGTATCCTGCAACTTTGATAAAGTTGTTGATTATTTCCAGTAGCTTTTTAGTTGAATCTCCGGGATTCTTTAAGTGGACCATTGTATCATCTGCAAAGAGTGATAGCTTGGTCTCCTCATTACCTATTTTAATACCTTCAATTTCTTTTTCTTCTCTAAATTGCTACTGCTATTGTTTCTAGTACAATGTTAAATAATAGAGGTAATAATGGGCATCCTTGTTTCACTCCCGATCTTATTGGGAATGAGTCTAACTTATCTCCATAGCAGATGATGCTTGCTGATGGTTTTAGATATATACTGTTTCTTATTTTTAGGAAAGGCCCTTCTATTCTTATACTTCCTAGTGTTTTCAATAGGAATGAATGTTGTATTTTGTCAAAGACTTTTTCTGCCTCTATTGAGATAATCATGTGATTTTTGTTGGTTTGCTTGTTGATGTGGTCAATTATGTGTATGGTTTTCCTAATAATGAACCATCCTTGCATTCCTGGTATAAATCCCACCTGTTCATAATGAATAACCCTCATGATCAATTGCTGGAGTCTTTTTGCTAGTATTCTATTTAATATTTTTGCATCTATGTTCATTGAGGAGATTGGCCTATAGTTTTCTTTCTCTGTTTTCGATCTACATGGCTTTGGAATCAGTATAATATTTGGGTCATAAAAGGAATTTGGTAGATCTCCTTCTTTGCTTATTATGTCAAATAGTTTGTATAGTATTGTGATTAGTTGTTCTTTGAATGTTTGATAGAATTCACTTCTGAATGCATCTGGTCCTGGGGATTGTTTCTTAGAAATTTCTTTGATGGCTTCAATTCCTTTTTCTGATATCGGTTTACTTAAGTATTCTATTTCTTCTTCTGTTAATCTAGGCAATTTATATTTTTGTAAATATTCATCCATATCACTGAGATTGCCATATAATTGGGCAAAATAGATTATAATGATTGCCTTAATTTCCTCTTCATTAGAAGTGAGGTCTCCCTTTTCATCTTTGATATTGTTAATTTGGTTTTCTTCTTTCATTTTTAAAATTAGATTGACTATAACTTTGTTTATTTTATTTATTTTTTCAAAGTACGAGCTTCTAGTCTTATTAATTAATTCAATAGTTCTTTTATGTAAGATTTTTTAAATTTCTCCTTTAATTTTTAGTATCTCTAATTTAGTTTTCAACTCAGGATTTTTTATTTCTTCACTTTCTAGTTTTTTAATTTGCATGCCCAATTCATTGACCTCTGCCCTCCCTAATTTTTTAAAAATACTCATTCAAGGATATAAATTTACCCCCTGATTGTTGCTTTGGCTGCATCCCATAGATTTTGATATGATGTCTCATCATTGTCATTTTCTCCAATGGAATTAATTGTTTCTATGACTTGATCTTAAACCAATTTTGGAGAATCATATTATTTAATTTCCAATTAATTTTTGATTTACCTCTCCATCTACTCTTTTTTTTTAAATTTTAAACCCTTAACTTCTGTGTATTTGACTTATAGGTGGAAGATTGGTAAGGGTAGGCAATGGGGGTCAAGTGACTTGCCCAGGGTCACACAGCTGGGAAGTGTCTGAGGCCGGATTTGAACCTAGGACCTCCTGTCTCTAGGCCTGGTTCTCAATCCACTGAGCTACCCAGCTGCCCCCACCATCTACTCTTATTAATTATTATTTTTATTGCATTATGATCTAAAAAGGTTGCATTTATTATTTCTGCTCTTTTGCATTTGTTTGCCATGTTTTTATGCCCTAGTACATGGTCATTCTTTGTGAATGTACCATGTACTGCTGAAAAGAAGATGTATTCCTTTTTGTCCCTATATATTTTTCTCCACATGTTTAATTTTTCTAAGATTTCATTCACATCTCTTCTTTCTTATTTAATTTTTGGTTTGATTTATCTAGATCTCATAGCAGAAGGTTCAGGTCTCCCACTAGTTTAGCTTTACTATCTATTTCATCCTTGAACTCCACTAGTTTCTCCTTTAGAAATTTGGATGCTCTACCATTTGGTGCATACATGTTGAGTACTGATATTTCCTCATTGTCTATACTGCCTTTTATCAGCATGTAATTAACCTTCCCTATTTCTTTTAACTAGATCTATTTTTACTTTGGCTTTGTCAGATATCATGAATGCAACTGCTGCCTTCTTTTTCTCTGTTGGTGCTCAATAAATTTTGCTCCAGCCTTTTACCTTTACCGTGTGTTTATCTACCTGCCTCGTGTATTTCTCCTAGACAACATATCAAAAGATTTTTGTTTTTACATATTGCCATCTGAGTAAAGAATTTATATTGTGTGTGTGTCCCCTTTCCACCTGTGTTTATATCATTATTTGCTTTCTTCAGAGGCAAAGACTAATTTTGAAGTGAAGGAGATATATATGAAACTGAGCCTTTTTGTCGAAGGATCTGGCTCCCAAAGTGGCATGAATCTGGGTCCCTGTGACTTCATTTTGATAGAAATCTGTAACTCTAATATCAAGGTAAACAAAAATCCAAAGAGTGACTGTAAATTTGATGAAATTGCAGAGAAATTCAGCCAATATTCAGACCTAAATCAGAATACAAAATTGACCTCAGGAAATGGCATTTGTCGGGATACTGAATGCACCAAATGCTTTCCCGAAAAACTAGGATTTAATCATTCACACGAGAAAACTCCTGAAATGCCCATGTATCAATGTAACCTAGGGAGAATTGCCTCTGGCTCAAATTTAGACCTCACAAGACATCCAAAGACTTGCTCTTTGGATATAGAGATGCTTTCTGTGACTAATAAAGGAGTGAGTCATTTCAGTCATAACTCTAAGCTTGGTTTAAATCAAGTAATCCACTCTGGAGAGAGACCTCATGAATGTAAAGAGTGTGGAAAGGCCACAAACAGGAACAGTGTTGCTGCACATCAGAGAATCCACACTGGAGAAAAAACATATGAATGTAAACAATGTGGAAAGGCTTTCACAGAGAGGGACACTCTTGCTGAGCATCAGAGAATCCACACTGGAGAGAAACCTTATATATGTAAACAGTGTGGAAAGGCTTTCACCTGGAGGGCCAATCTTCTAAGACATCATAGAATCCACACTGGAGAGAAACCTTATGAATGTAAACACTCTAGAAAAGCTTTCATAAGGAGTGATGATCTTGTTAGACATCAGAGAATCCATACAGGAGAGAAACCTTATGAATGTAAACACTGTGGAAAGACTTTCACTTGGAGGGGCAATCTTGTTATCCATCAGAAAATCCACACTGGAGAGAAACCTTATGAATATACCCAATGTGGAAAGGCTTTCACAGAGAGGGGCTCTCTTGCTAGACACCAGACAATACACACTGGAGAGAGACCTTATGCATGTAAACAATGTGGAAAGACTTTCACATGGAGGGTCAATCTTGCTATGCATCAGAAAATCCACACTGGAGAGAAACGTTATGAATGTAAACACTGTGGAAAGGCTTTCACACAGCGGGAATCTCTTGCTGCACATCAGAGTATCCACAGTGGAGAGAAACCTTATGAATGTACCCAGTGTGGAAAGGCTTTCACAAGGAGGGGCGATCTTGTTAGACATCAGAGAATTCACACTGGAGAGAAACCTTATGAATGTAAACACTGTGGAAAACCTTTTACATAGAGGGGCTCTCTTGCTGCACATCAGAGCATCCATACTGGAGAGAAACCTTATGAATGTACCCAATGTAGAAAAGCTTTTACAAGGAGGGGCGATCTTGTTAGACATCAGAGAATCTACTCTGGAAAGAAACCTTCTATATGTCAACAATGTGGAAGGGTATTCACTCGGACGGGCTCTTTTACTAAGCATCAGAGAATCCACACTCAAGAGAAACCTCATGAGTGAGCCTGAGTTTATAGTTTCCACTCTTAGCTTATTTAACAAAAGAGGATACACTAAAGAGAAACTTTAGGAGTATGATCCATGTGGTAAGGCCTTCAGGCAATAATCATCTCTTATTCCCAAGCCAGAATTCCTTTTGGATAGGACTCTTATTCCTTTCATGAATGAAGAAAGACATTGAAATGCAGAGCCCATAGAAAAACCTGGAAAGCCTTGAGAGCTGATGCAGACTTTTTAATTTAATATTATCAAAATTATCCATTTTACATTTTGTCACATTCCCTTTCTCTTGTTTGTGCTTAAATTCCTTCCTTTCTCATAGATCTGACAGATATACTATTTCACGTTCCTCTAATTTACTTATAATATCACTCTTTATGCTGTCATATCCCCATTGTGAACTTATATTGGTATATGGTGTGATAAATTAATGTAAACCTAATTTTTCTCATACCATTTTTCTAGCAGTTTTTCTCAAATAGTAAGTTCTCCTTCCTGAAAGCTAGGATCTTTTGGTTTATCGAAAAGCTGTGATCTTTGCATTATCAAACACTAGCTTGCTTAGGTCTTTTACCCCTAGTCTATTCCATTGATCCACCCTTCTGTCTCTTAGCCAGTAGTATATTGTTTTAATGATCACTTTTTAATTTAATTTACATTTAATGTAATGTAATCAAAATTATTCATTTTACGTTTTGTAATCTTCTTTATCTCTTGCTTTGTCTTAAAATCTTTACTTTCCCATAGATCTGACAGGTAAACTATTCTTTGTTCACCTAATTTACTTATAGTTTCCTTCTTATATTTAAGTCATTCATACCATCTTGGTGTAGGGTGTGAGATGTTGATCTAAACCTATTCTTTCCCATACTGTTTTTCAGTTTTGTCAAATAGTTAGTTTTTGTCACAAAAGCTGGGATCTTTGGAAGAGATGTGCTTTTCCTAAAATAATAAACGGTATATACTTAAAACCATCATCAAGCATCATCTGCAATGGGGATAAATTAGAAGCCTTCCCAATAAGATCAGGTGTGAAAAAAGGATGCCCATTATTGCCTCTATTATTTAACATTGTACTAGAAACACTAGCAGTAGTAATCATAGAAGAAAAATAAATTGAAGGTATTAAAATAGTCAAAGAGGAGACTAAACTATCACTCTTTTGCTGATGATATGATGGCCTACTTAAGGAATCCTAGAGAATCAACTAAAAAGCTAGTGGAAATAACAACTTTAGCAAAGTTGCAGGATACAAAATAAACCCACATAAATCAGCATTTCTATATATTTCCAACACACTTTCCACATGAGGGGACAGAAAGCCTCAGACTTGGCAAGGAGAGCTTGGACTGGACAGGAAAAAGCCTCCCCATCCTCTCTGCTGCTCTCTTTGGCTTCATTCCATTCAGAAACTGCTTTGAATGCACAGAATGAATTGAGGGAGACTGCTAGGAAGAGAGATTGCTGGTTTCATGGGGGGGTCAGTAGAAGAGGGAGGGGGGAAACTTTCTCTCCTCTGGGGGAGGTCAAGGCCCCTCCATGGCTCCTGGTCCAGACAGAGCTGCCCCACCTGACTGGGAACTTCCCTGTTTATCCTTTTTATATGGTCCTTTTAAGGGATACACAGACACACAGACACTCAGACACACACAGATATAACCCTCCCTCATCACACACATTTATACCTGGGCACTCATGTTGCACATGCATAGGAGTTTTCCCCCCATTTTCCCCTCTCCTCCACATTCCCAGGCTCAGTGACCCACAACTGGTCCACCCAGGTCTTCTCACCCCCCTAGGAGTTGGGAAGCAGAAAGTCTCTTGCGCCAGAGGGAGCTCAGGCTGCACCTTTTGCATTGACTCCCTCCCCTCCCCCTGTCAAGGAGGAAAATCCTCAAAAGAACATGTGGGAGCAGATCAGGAGCTGAGACTGGCCTCAAGAGATTCCCAGCATGCCCTGGGACTGCACAGGGGGAGATGCCAAGACTTGAGTGAAGTCAAGTCATAGGCATTCTGAGAAATGGAGTCTTCCATAATGGGAATGCCAAGGCGTGGATGAGGTCATGACAGGCATTCTGGGAAATGTCCTACTTCCTGGTCCCCTGGATTTGGAGTCCTGATGGAGGATGGGCCATTTAACAATTGTTCCTCAGTCTCGCTGGCTATAGCCTGGTCATTGTAGTTTAATTTCTGGTACTTTTAGCTTTGATCCTCCTAGGCTTCCTTCCTGTGATGTAGGAGAAGCATTTTTAATGAGAAATCTTGGAGATTTTCTCTCTCCATTGTATTGCTTTGCTGATGGCATCTCTCAGTGACCTGAAGGTCATCTACCAATAAGTAAATCCAGGGATAGACAAGCCCCTCAGAGAAAGGAAGTGGAGTGAACCAAGGAACCAAGGAGACAGGAAGCAGATTCCACAGGCACTGCCCCCCCCCTGCCCCCAGGGCGGCCGAGGGAGACTGAGAAACTCTGGTTGGATCCTGAGATGTGGGTGGAGAAAACTGCTTATAAGGGGAGACCCAGCAGGAAGTAATGGGGCTTCTGGCTGGAGGCTGGATGAACTCTTTTCAGTGGTGAGCTTCAATCCATCATGGCGGCCAACAGAGCAGTAAATGTGTTCTTTCTCTACCTTTCCAACCTTTCCCTCTCTTTACTACTACTACCTTAATTTAATAAAGCTACTATCAGCCTTTTAATTTTAATTATAATTTGGCGACCATAAAGGTTTGAGGAGTGTTCTTATTTTCCTCATTTTCTTCATTTTTTTGCTCTTTTGAAACTATTCTTAAGTAAGTTTGTTAGTAGCCAAGTCTGATTGACTAAAAAAATCGCCAAGACTCCAACCCAGAGCCAGCAATCAGGACTGATCAAAGCTACAACCTCATGGCCCAGATCTCCAGATTGGTGAGAAGAGATTGAGTATTGGGGGTGGGTAGCAAGCTTAACCAAAAAGAGCCAGGTTTTGGGAATTAACGAGCTTTGATTGCCAGGCAATGACCAAGTGGAACTCCTAAACCAAAAACCAGGTGTAACTCAAATCTCCAGTCTCTAGCCTTTTAGCGGAGATTATCTTGCTCCTGGGAGTTGGTTTCTTTTTTTTAGGCCCCAAGGCTCCTTCTGAGCCCCCAAGTGCTTCCAGCATTATCTTAAGTGGGAGGTGGGAACATTGGGGAAAGCAGCAGCAATATTCCCAACGCTGCCTCACTGCCACAGGGGTTCTGGGACCCTGGCACCTCAATTTCTGCTTCCCTGACCCTTAGGATAAAATCAAGGTAAAATCCCAGCAGGGGACCCTGGCCACAGCCTGAGCTCTCCATCCAGGCTTTTTAAATTCCCAGAACAGTTTTTTCCACACCTTTTTCCCTCCCAGGCCAGCTCAGTAAAGTGGCTCCCTGTGAAGCCTTTCCCCAGAAAAGTCTTGGGGTCCAGGCACCCCTCAAAGCTAGTGCCCTAGCCCCCCAACCCTGGAAGCCCACCTGGAAGCATGTGGTCACTTCCTTTTTACCCCTGGTGGGGGAAGGGAAAGAGCTCTTTCCAACATCTTAGCTAAAACTCAGGCTTGTACCCTGAGGGGTGCTTTTGCCTAAAAGCAAATTGTTTGTATGTGGGGTGTGTGTGTGTGTGTGTGTATTTCCTTTTCCCTTAAGTAAAAAGCTTTTGTTTTTTCTTTTTTTTCCTTCCCTTCTCTTGACCTTAGTTTAAGGCTTTTCTTGCCCTCTATTCAAATACTAGCAGCCTAGAGCATGCCTACACCCACACCATTTTTCCTTCCTAATCTTTATAACTCCCCATCAATGAGATCAGTGAGACCCTAGCCAGTACACACTAGGGTGGTGATGGCAAACCTATGACGTGTGTCAGCACTGATGCGTAGCCATTTTTGATGACATACGGCCGCATGAGGCTGCATACAGAGAAGTATGGGGCCACATGCCAAAGATGACACATTTGCTGTAGTGTAGTATAGACACTCTGCAGTATAGATGACAATTCTACCTATATTAACATACCTATTTTTGTTTATTAAATACAGTTATACATTACAATTATACATTTTTGTTATTTAAAGTATAAATATTGTGAAATTATGGTGTTTTTTTCTCAAAGTGACACCACCTGAGTTATGCTCGATTTTTTGGCAAATTTTGACACACCAAGCTCAAAAGGTTGCCTATCACTGCACTAGGGTAACACCATCTACAGACAGAAAGTAAAACCACAGGCAATTTAGGAATTTAATAAAATAAATACATTTATTAATAAAATTAACTATAATTGAATATATCAAACTGAATTGAATAAAGTTGAATAAAATTTAAATAAAATAAATATTAATAATAAAATCTTTAAATCTTGGATTTTATGAAAAATGTAATCCCTCCTGAGGAGAGTGTTGTCCAACACCTGGATCAGCTCAGGATACATGGTTGAGATATAGGGTGTTTACATCAATTATCAAAAGAAAAAATAAAAAACCATAAAAAAGGAAAAACAAATAGAAGGGAAAAAATTAAACTTTGAGAGAAAGAAAAATAATTCAAAAGCAAAATCAAAATATCAAAATCTAATTATATTAAAAAATTTCTGAGTAACCAAGAATAAATCCATAACTGGTTCTTAAATAAGGGCTCAATTAAAGTAATTTATATCCCACAAGTCTGTAGGACAAATGCAGTGATATTGCATTTAAACATTGGCAGCCAGGACTATGGGAAATTGCCATACTATAAGAGAGAAAAAAAAAGAATAGATTTTCGTGTAAAAGGGAAGTATGTTACCCTGCTCTGATTTTACCTTCACTCTCAGGAATAGGGGGAGCCAAGATGATAGCCAAACTTCAGCAATTGTCGGAATGTGGCACGGGGAAGATATGCGTCTGACATATGTCAAACAACTGCAACCTCGAACCTCAAACAAGTCATCTGCCTTGGCGCAGAATCTCATCAATCCCACAAGGATTGTTGGTCTTTTTGACCCTGTGCACATAGGTACTGTGAAGATTGCTCTTTGTGCTTCCTTGGCACTGTGCAGTGGCTCTTTTATAGTCATTTCTCCTGGAATCAGACACAATCATTAGTCACAGTGTCAATGTTTATCAATCAATGGCAGGCTTCCATAATCTAAATCTTTTGGGTATGCATTAATATTAAAACAAATGTATATTTTAAATTTATTCTATTGCAAAATCAAAAAATATTAATATTGATTATATGTACTTTAAGTAAAAGAAATAAGGGAACAAAAATATTCTATTAAAAATATAAAAACAAAAATGAAAATAAAAATTCAGGAATTTAGTGTGTTCCCAAAATAGTGTCATCTTGTCTAAGGACTTTTATCTCCAATGCATGTGACAGGATATAGTCAATCAGTGTTAATAGAAGGTACTCTCTTTACATGTGAGCAACAAATCCAAGAGTCTGTTTCTCCCATTTTTATAGCTATTGGATTGGTTAACAGTACTTGAAATGGACCTTCCAAGGCAGGCTGATTTGCTCCAGTTTGATGGAAATTCTTTATGTACACCCTGTCTCCTGGGCTTAGGTCATGAAGTTAAAAGTCTATAGGTCCTGCTTGTAATGCACAGCTCTAGATTCATGGAGTTCTCGCAACTTCTGCAATTCCTGTATATAGGAAGCAATAGAAGTGTCCTCCCAATGGTAATGTATATGCAGGAGAAAAAGGCTTAGTCTGTACAGAGGGATGTCTAAAAAGCATCTCAAATGGTGAGATGTGTAGATCCCCCCAGGCCTGCTTCAGAGATAAAATAGGGGTAGGAGGAGAGCTTCGGGCCATTTAAAATTCATCTCTGTGCATAATTTGCCAATCATAGTTTTAAGCTCTCAGTTCATTCTTTCAACTTGGCCTGAGTTCTGGGGATAATATGGTACGTAGAATTTAGGAGTTATCCCCAAACAGTAATAAATTTGGGATAGTACTGAATTGGTAAAATGAGTTCTCCTACCCGAATCAATTCATATTGGAAGGGAAAAATGAGGAATAATCCCTTTTAAGTGTACCCTGTCAACAAAAGCCACTGTGCCTCAGGGGGTAGAAAACACTTCTGGCCATCTGGACAATTTATCTACTATAAGTAGAAAAATGTATAATGTCCAGGATTTGGCATTGAAATGAAATCAATTTGCAGGTGTTCAAAAGGCCTCAAAAAGCCAGAGGAAACCCACCAAATGCTTTTCCACAAAAGGAGTGCTGGTTATATGCTTGGCAGGTAGGGCAGGCTGTACAAACTTTAGAAGCTATTGTAGTTATAACAGGGGTAATCCATACTCTTTAACTGTATCTACAATGCTCTGGGTGCGAAAGTGATGTTTTTATGCACGGATTGGTATATAAACTTCTAGGGAGCAGGTGTTTTCCTTCAGATGACACCCATACTCCATTTATCTGTTTAGCCTTAAATTTTTTCACTTACTTTTCATTATACAAAAGTGATAAATCTGATTCGTTATTCATTGTCAGAGTTAAAATTAATTCAGGCCCTTCTAATGCTGCTGGTTTTGCAGCAGTATCTTCCCAGTTATTTCCCATAGAGACAGGGTCAATGTCACCTTCATGGACAGAGCAATGAACTATGGCTAGGGCTTCAAATAGCTGGAGAGCAGAAAGAACTTCATTAATAATTTCTGCATTTGCTATAGATTTTCCAGCTAAGGTTAAAAATCCTCTCTGAAGCCATAACATACCCACTGCATGACAAATTCCAAATGCATATCTGGAATCCATATAAATTGTTGCCCTTTTGTCTCTGGCAGTTATACAGATATGTTTTAGGGCTATAAGTTTTGCACGTTGAGCACTTATATTTGAGGGCAGTGAAGCTGACCACACAGTGGCAAATTCTGTGACCACTGCAACTCCAGTGTAGTGTATGCCATTCCTCAAGAAAGAAAAACCATCAGTAAATAAGACTAGATCTGGATTGTCTAAAGGAGTGTCCAGGAGATTATCTCAAGGCTTTTCAGTCATGGACACTAGTGTTTCACAACTGTGTAACGGTTCTCCTGAGACTGGTAAATCAGGAAGCAAGGTGGCAGGATTCAGAGTTGTACAACGTTTTAAAGTGATATTTTCATTATTTAACAAGGTTTCTTCATATTTTGTGTAATATGCAGAAATGAGTAGCCATTTTGCTGGGGGTGCAAGTTAGCAGTAGCCGGTTTGGAACACAGAACCTGGCAGAGCACCCAGGCTGGGTGCCAGGGTGATAGTTAAGGACAGGGTATAAAAAAGGGTCCACAAACCCCTGGGAACTGCACTTCTCTGAATCACCTAGAGGGTTAGGGAGGAAGGTGGTTTGGGCCCCAGGGTGGTTTGGGAGTGAATTGCTATTAGGCAGGTAGGGACTAATTCCATTATTAACCAATATTCAATACTTCTTTGGCATAGACAACAACCTTGAGTTACAAGCCAGTGAGAACAGCTACAACCAAGAACAGCATCTGACCCAGGGGCTTGCCAGCCTCGGGGCTCAGAAACAAAGCAACAGAGTTGGAATCTGCCCTCAAGGCTTTCTCATACTCTGCACCTAGGAAACATCAATCGGTGTTTCAATATTTAATTAACATCAACGATTTAGGCAAGATCTTAGGATTTCCTTTCACCCACCTTTCTACTCCTTACCTTCCCTCTGTTAGCTACAAATAAGTCCTGTTTAACCCTAAGCCTAAACAATGTTGGAAACTTTGCTTACCTTATCAATAACCATCAAATCATTAGCATTCAGATCTGGATTACAATCTTAGTTGAGCAAGCCTTTCCAAGCCAGTTTATCAATCTTCAATTTAAGGTTTCAGGAAGTCTCAATCTGCTTCCTGGAAACATTTCTGACTGGCTGGATTGGTTCTAAGTCCCTGGGCTTTGGCAAAGAATCTTGGGCTTAAAGGAGACCTGACCGTGCTGGTGTGGAGGTTATCTAACTCACATACAGCCGTGGTTTGGGACTCCTTCCCTAGTTATATTCCATCATCAGCATCTGCCTAGGCCCCTTTGGCTGCTCCTAACAGCTCCTACATAACACTTGTAATTATCTGATCATAAAATGCCTGTGTTCTATGCCTTACCAACAATGCTTCAACTTCATGTGAGTATATTATTATTCATGTGCATCCCAATACAAAATCAGTAGCTTTAATTACTAATAAAGCTGTGGTACCTATGCCTCTAAGGCATGGTGGTGCTCCTGAAGCTACTGGATCCAGCTAGCCCGAATAAGCAACCAGACACTGAACCGGTCCCAAATTTTGGATTAAAACAAGTGAATTCACCCCTCTCTGTTCATGTACATACAAAGTAATGGCTTTTTATAATTTGGGATATCTAAAGCAGAGGCAGACAGGATAGCCTATTTTAATTGTGAAAGAGCTATCAGTTGTTCTAATCTGAGTTGTTCAGTGATGGAATTTTTTATTGGTGCAATAAGAGGTTTAGTGATTACCCCATAGCAAGGGATCCATTATCTACAAAAACCTGTTGCTCCTAAAATTGCTCTCAACTATTTCTTAGTGGTGGGAGCTCTCAACTTTTGAATATCTTCAGTGCACTTACCAGAAATAGAAGGGGGACCAACAGTTAAAAAGAACACTAAATATTCCATTTTGGAGAGACACCACCGAACCTTTGCTTTTGAGACCTTGTGGCCTCTCTTATGTAGCTCTAAAAGATGTTTACTATCTTCTTGGCATGCTATGACATTTGGTGAGGCCAAGAGCAAATCATCCACATATTGAATTAAATGGCTATTCTTAAATGTAATATTATCTGTATCTTGGTTCAAAATTTGTGAGAACAGGGTAGAGCCATCCTCATAACCTTGTGGCAATCGACATCAGGTCCAATGAGAACTTTTCCAGGTAAAGGCAACTATATTCTTGGAATTCTCATGAATTAGTATTGAGAAAAATGCTGAAAACAAATCCAATACAGTAAAGTATGTGGCTGTGCTAGGAATAGAGGTAATAATTGTGTTTGCGTTTGGAACCACAGGATGTCTTTTGATGACATGGTTTTTACAGCCTTTAAATCTTGGACAAATATATATATATATACGACTTCCATTTGGGCCTAATTTGGCTTTTTAACAGGGAAAATAGGTGTATTATATTAAGATTTACATGGAATTATTATTTCTTGCCTAATTAATGAATTTATTACTGGGATAATTCCCTCAATTGCCTCTTTTCATAGGGGTACTGAGGAATGGAAGGAGGTGGCCCAGTTTTCTTCTTTATACAGAAACAGCTGATTGAAGTAGATCCACATAGGAAGATGTGGTCCAAAGAGACTCAAGTATATCAGCTGGGATTTCAGAAGCAGGAGGCTCTTTCACCTCTTGTCTCTCTGAGAGAAGTACAGGGAGCAAATTTAGATTCCTCAGGTAATTCTAGTGACATAGAGCAATCTAGAGCACATGTTATTGTGGCTCTAAGTTTGCATAAAAGATCCCTTTCCAGCAAATTTGTGGGAGACCCAGGCATTAAAACAAAACAATGTTCTATGCATAAGGGTCCCACGGAAACCATTTGAGGGGAAAGTTTTGGGACCTTTTGAGGTGTTCCTAATATACCTACTACATTTAGAGAGCCAATAGAATTGCATTTTGTATCTGGCTTACTCATTAAAACTGATCTGGATGCTCCAGTGTCTAAGAGGCAATCATAGTATGAGTTTCCCACTTTTAGGGTTACATGAGGTTCATTACTATGTGGGGGAAATGGATAGGAATAAGTGGCATTAAAATATCAGGGTCTGGAAAATCAAGTTTCCCTCTTTGATTCCAAGGTCCTTGTCCCCCCATTGCACCTTCATAAAGATGCTTGGGCATTCCTCTTGGATGCCCTACCCTCAGGGGGATTTTCACCCTGAGTATGTCATGGACAAGCTCCACTTTGGATATATTGTTGCTGGGTATTTTGTTGTGCATTATCATTTTCCTCATTTGGAGTGCTATTTCTATAATTATTTTAATTATAAATATGACTATGGTTATATCTGTTATTTCTGGAGTTATTATTATTCCTAAATTTCATATCATTTAATATCTGATTCCAGTTTTTATAGACTATCATTATGTGACCTTTTTTTCCACTGAAGAGGCACATTGATGATTGATTTGTGGATTCCTGCAAAGGGGCAATGGTCACTTCATGGTTTTCTTTTTCCATTTTTTCTCTTAAATTTTTATTTTATTTCTTTAATTTTTCCAAAAATTCAGTTCTCCTCATCTTTTTGTTCATGGCCCTTAAAAATGTAGACTGCTACCCTCCTCAATTCCTCAAGATCCATGGAGTCCCAATTTGGGCAGCTAGTCTTAGTCTTTAACCATTTTACAACAATTCTTAACAAACTGTCTATGTAAGTTGTCTAATATTCCTTTCTCAGGACAAATCCAGGTCTATATATCTGCTTCCCAGGTCAATAAGTCTATTCATAAACTGGGAAAAATTTTCATCGTTTTTTTTTTTTTTGCTATATGCTTTTGAATATTGACCATGTATCAGATTTATCAGAACAAGTTCTTATTGCTGTCATTAATACTTCTCTGGCCTGGCATAGTTTCATGTAATCTTGCTCAATGTTGGGGGAACCATCTTGTGACTTCCTGGAGCCAGTGAATTTCTCACCTACTTTGGTTCTGATTAACATGAGAGATGATTTTATTTTTCTCTCTGACAGACAAAAAAGATTTTTTATTTTCAATATCAGCCCATGAGGGGTGAAATGTTCAGAAAATGTTCTCTAATTTTTTTTTTATGATTACAATTGGCTCTACTTTGAAAGAAGGCATATTTTGCTTGAACCTATCTAAATGTTGGGGGGGAAGGGTGTATGGTATCTTAAAGACACCACATCTCCATTTTTATTAAAGGAGGGTGCTTCCGTTAAGGGGAATAAGCTTTTACCTGAATTATTTTCAGTTTCTGCCTCTAGGCTCTTTGATTTGCCATAGAGCAGGGTAGAGGGTGTAGGTGTGGAATTAGGTCAGATGGGAGGAGTTTGAATCTCAATAGGGTAGGAAATGGGTTTAGGAGAGGGAATAGTTCGTGTGGGAGGAGTTTGGGTCACAGTAGTGTAGGCCATGAGTTTAGGAGTTTGAGTACATTTAGAGATAGTTAGAACAGAATAAGGAGTTGTAGTAGTTTGAGTATGCGCAGAAATGCATGGGGACTGATGGAACACACTCTGAATTGGCTCTAATGTTTGGAGAGATAAATCTCTCTTCTTACTCTGGAGATTTCTCAAGCTTTTTATGTAAATTTTGAGATCCCCTACTCTCCTCCATATTTTCCAGTTGTCTATAAGGTCACTCAAATTGTTTTCTAGTTTTCTCTCAAGCTGAGCTTTAAGTTCAGCAATTAGTTGAGTGGTAGGAGGGGTAATTGGTTGCGTTGGACATGAAATGCATTTGACAGGAAGAGAAATGCATCATACAGGACAAGGCCAAGATGACTCTTAAATGAATCTCTATCTAGATTACTTAGGCTATTCTCAGACTTGCCTTGAAGAGAGACAGATGAAATCCAACATATTTTGTCATTATAAGTATCCCAGGAACAGTGCTAAATAGATCCATTGCGAAATATTCTCTGGGATTATAAGCCATTTTAATTGGAAAAGAAACAATGTTTTTCCAAGTTGAGTTACGCTGTTGAAAATCAAGCTTGGTTGGCAAGGGTCATCAAATTCATGACTTATGACAAAGTCATGCATGAATCCTGAAACCTGCAGAGCAGGTCACAGGAGAATGGAAATCCCATTTAGACCCCCTGTGACTCTTCTCTTACTAACACTCCTTATTATTGGAATTATTGTGATCAATATCCCTACTTAGCCCCAGGGAAATACATAAGAACACTATAGGCTACTACTAGAGCCTTTACGGGCCCCCTACAAACTCCCAGGAAAGGCTCATCTTTATATGTAATAACACAGAAATTCTTCTAAAAGTCACCCCATAACAAACCAGCAAATAGTGAGTTAATGTTAAAGATTTTAATTCCCCAACAAAGCTGCATTTAGATTTCACAATTCCCACACACAGATGCCTGGAACTGCTTTCAAGCTTCCCCTTATCCTTGATGTGGAATGTAAAACAGGGAGCACAGGGGATGAAAAATTACAAGTTACCTCCCCACAACACTAGACTGTACTCGTTAACCCCATAGCTCAAAGAACAGCAAACTTACCTTTGAAAAATATTGAAAAATGAAAGGCTGTTATTAAAACAATATTTGGACCAGATTGGGATTATTGTATCATTTGAATTCTGATTAATGATGTAATTGTGTAATCAACTAACATAACAAATCATCATCAATTTAATATACAACTGAATAAAGCAAAGAATAATAACGCTTAAATTGATTGGTTAAAATATAATTAACTATTATACTCAGTTGGAAAGCATATTTTGTATCTCATGGATGGGTGGGAAAAATAATTTCCAGCCCAGTTATTCCATGATGAATTTTTCTTGACAAGCTTTGCATCTTTTAATCATAGAAAACAAGATAATTACAGAATATCAATAAAATGATTTTGTAATTCAGTAAAAGGTAATGTATGACTTAATCCATTATCTCTAAGAAAAAAATGTATGTTGAATATGAAAATCCATGCCAACTTTTATATAACCTCAAGAGAAGGGGATAAAAAATAAACACAACAGAAGGCAAACAGAACAGCCTTTGAAGCCTAGCTGAAAACTGACTGTTCTCGTTCATTCACCTATGCCACTCCACCTCGTCATGATACTTGGCCCAACAGAGGCAGGTTCCTCCTCACTTGGTATCATTTTTCAAAATTATTAAAATGCTTTCAATTTTGCTTTTTGTCAGTAAGTGGTGTTAGCCTCAGGCTGTGGACTTTTTTTAAAGATACAGACACACCTTAATCTAATTAGATTTTTTTGGTGGAGTGCAGGTTAAAAGCATTTTGCACAAGGCTAAGTTTAGGAGGGGCAACAAGAGGCAGCTGAAGCTTTGTACAGTCCATAATTTAATTAAGAAGTTTGTGGGGGCAGCTGGGCAGCTCAGCGGATTGAGAGCCAGGCCTAGAGACAGGAGGTCCTAGGTTCAAATTTGGCCTTAGACACTTCCCAACTGTGTGACCTTGGGCAAGTCACTTGACCCCCATTGCCTACCCTTACCACTCTACACAGTATTGACTCCAAGATGGAAGGTAAGGGTTTAAAAAAAAAGTTTGAGGTTTTTTTTCCTCTCTCTTTCCCTCTAAGGGTAAAAACTAGGACAACGTGCTTCTTACTATGTCCTTCCAGAGAGCAGCTCTCAGGCCTCATGGGCAGAAAGCTGCTTTTCAGAGTTGGCCTGGGGCAAAAAAGGGGTTTTTGTGGATTTTTTCTTTTATTTAGGCTCTGAAAGCATCTCAGGGTTAAAAGAACCAGTTTTTTTTTTTTATTGCTCCTCTTTCTAACTGATCTCCCCAGGTTTTACTACCCACTTAAGTTAATGCTAGAGGCACTACTCAGAAAAAGGATAAAGTAAGCTACCAGGAGAAAGACAAGGCTAAAACTTTGTTTATTTCAGCTTAATAATCAACTCCCTCTAAAAAACAAAAATCTGAGTTGAACTCATTAACTTTCTCCAGTACTCTAGAAGTTTTGGGCTGCAAAGTAGAGTCCTGAGGGGAGCAGGGTTGTATTCCCCTGAGTGGGAGTGGGGGAGAGAAGCATTTCCCCAGGTGAGACCCTTAGGGCCCTGAAGTGAAAACACAGCTAACTGTTATCTAAGAAAACCCAGGTGGCTTACTGCCGGTAAGATAAAAAATAGCTGTTTTTTATTTATTTTTAAGGTGAGAGAAATTTACATTCATAAGGCTTCTCCCCAGTGTAGATTCTCTGATGTATAGCAAGAGAGCCCAACTCTGTGAAACAATTTCCACAGTTTATATTCATATTTTTTCTCTCCAGTATGAAAATTCTTATGGATCGCAAGACTGGCCTTCCATGTGAAAGCCTTTCCACACTGTGTACATTCATAAGATTTCTCCCCTGTGTGGTTTCTCTGATGTACAGCAAGATGTCTCCTCCATTTCAATGTCTTTCCACATTGTTTACATTTATAAGGTTACTCTCCAGTGTGGATTCTCTGATGCTTAACAAGAAAGCCTCTTTCTGTAAAACCTTTACACATTCTTTACATTCACAAGTTTTCTCTCCAGTGTGGATTTTCTGATGTCTAAGAAGAGTGTTCCTCCACTTGAATGCCTTTCCACAATGTTTACATTCATAAGGTTTCTTTCCAGTATGGATTCTCTGATGTCCAGCAAGATGACTCCTCCTTTTAATTGCCTTTCCATATTGTTTACATTTATAAGGTTTCTCTGCAGTATGGATTCTCTGATGTCTAACAAGAGTGTTTCTCCATTTGAACACCTTTCCATACTGTTTACGTTCATAAGGTTTCTTTCCAGTGTGGATTTTCTGATGCATAGCAATATCGTCCCTCCATGAGAAAGCCTTTCCACATTGTTTACATTCATAAGGTTTCTTTCCAGTGTGGATTCTCTGATGTAGAGCAAGACAGCCCTTCTCTGTGAAACCCGTTCCACATTGTTTACATTCAAAAGGTTTCTCTCCAGGGTGCATTCTCTAATATACAGCAAGTTGGCTCCTCTGTGTAAAAGCCTTTCAACATTGTTTACATACATAAGGTTTTTCCCCAGTGTGGATTATCTGATGTGTAGCAAGATGACCCCTTTAAAATGCCTTTCCATACTGTTTACATTCATATGGTTTTTCTTCAGTGTGGATTCTCTGATGGGGAGCAAAAAAGCCCTTCTCTGTGAAACCCTTTCCACATTCTTTACACTCATAACGTTTTTCTGCAGTGCGGATTCTCTGATGTCTAACAAAAGCATTCCTCCATTTGAATGTCTTTCCACACTGTTTACTTTCATAAGGTTTCTCTCCAGTGTGAACTCTCTTATGCTCAGCAAGATGCCTACTCCATGTGAAAGCCTTTCCACATTGTTTACATTCATAAGGTTTCTCTCCGGTGTGGATTCTCTGTTGTTGAAAAAGATGGTTCCTTCATGCAAAAGCTTTTTCCACATTGTTACCTTTATCAGGTTTCTCTCCAGTGTGGATTCTCTGGTGCATAGCAAAATGGCCCGTCCCTGTGAAACCCTTTCCACGTTCTTTACATTCATAAGGTTTCTCCCCAGTATGGATTCTCTGATGTCCAGCAAGATGACTCCTCCTTTTGAATGCCTTTCCACATTTTGTACATTCATAAGGTTTCTCCCCAGTGTGCATTCTCTGATGCTCAGTAAGATAGCTCCTCCATCGGAAAGCTTTTCCACATTGTTTACATTCATAAGGTTTCTCTCCAGTGTGGATTGTCTGATGCATAGCAAGATAGCTCCTACTTCTGAAATCCTTTCCACATTCTTTACATTCATAAGGTTTCTCTCCAGTGTGCATTCTCTGATGCTCAGCAAGATAGCTCCTACTTCTAAAACCCTTTCCACATTGTTTGCATTCATAAGGTTTCTCTCCTGTGTGCCTTCTCTGATGCTCAGCAAGAGAGTGCCTACTTGTGAGAGCTTTTCCACACTGTTTACATTCATAAGGTGTCTCTCCAGTGTGGATTCTCTGATGTGCAGCAAGGTGACTCCTCCATTTGAAAGCCTTTCCACATTGTTTACATTCAAAAGGTTTCTCTCCAGTGTGCATTCTCTGATGCTCAGCAAGATAGCTCCTCCTTCTGAAAGCCTTTCCACATTGTTTACATTCATAAGGTTTCTCTCCAGTGTGCCTTCTCTGATGCTCAGCAAGAGAGCGCCTACTTGTGAAAGCTTTTCCACACTGTTTACATTCATAAGGTTTCTCTCCAGTGTGGATTCTCTGATGTGTAGCAAGATGACTCCTCCATTTGAAAGCCTTGCCACACTGTTTACATTCATAATGATTCCTTCCAATGTGGATTTTCTGATGCATAGCAATATCTTCCCTCCATGTGAAAGCCTTTCCACATTGTTTACATTCAAAAGGTTTCTCTACAGTGTGTAATCTCTGATTCTGAGCAAGATGGCTCCTCCTTGTGAAAGCCTTTCCACATTGTGTACAGTCATAAGGTTTCCTTCCAGTGTGGATTGTTTGATATGGACCAAGCTCAGAGTTATGACCAAAAGGTCTCACCCCTTCATTATTCACAGACAGCATCTCTACACGTTTACACTTTCTATGTCTTATGAGGTCTAAACTCGAGCCATAGGCAATTCTCCTTAGGTTACCTCGATACATGGGCTTTTCAAGAGGTTTCTCATGTGACTGATTAAATCCTACTTTTTCAGGAAAGCTTTGTGTGTATTCACTGTTCTCACCACTGTCATTTCTTGACGTCAATTTTGTATACTGATTGAAGACTGAATATTGGCTGAATTTCTCTGCAGTTTCACCAAATTCACAGTCACTCTTTGGCTTTTTATTCACCTTGATATTAGCATCACAGATTTCTCTCAAAATGAAGCCACAGGGACCCTTATTCATGCCTCTTGGAGGGCCAGATCCTTCCACAAAAAGGCTCAACTTCGTAGACATATCCTTCACTTCAAAATTAGTCTCCGCTTCTAAAGGAAACAAATAATAATATAAACACAGATGGAAAGCAGATGCATATGATGCACACACACCCCCACAGGGAATAGAAGTTCTCTGTTCTGATGGCAATAATTAAATGGCCTTTTATTCCATTTTGCAAGACCAAAAGGAATTTTCAAACTTAAAGAAGCAGAACTTATGAATGTAAACATTTTGTCATAACTGTAAGATAGAACATTTTAGAAATACTTTCACATTCAATAACAACGAAATGTCAGAATGGATGTGTGGCACAGACAGGACCAAGATTCTTATCAGACTTCTGTAGTATACAGAGAGAGGGGGTCAGGGCAGTTTTTACAGGCTTTGGCTGAGATCTGATGTCAGTTAGGAGTTTAGAATCTTGGAAGAAAGTTTCAGTTGGACCTGGGACCTTGTGGACAGAGAACCAGGGCCAGTTGAGCTGCTGCTTCTCCTTTCTGAAGATTGAAAATTTAGCCTAGCTTTGGCGTATTTATTTGAGATTTGTTAATTTAGATAAAACCCTTTGTATCTCCATACTATACCTCATTTTCCCTACCTTCTTCCCTTACCTAAATGTCTGTGAAGAGTGAATAAGGAGAGTGACTCAGAGAGTAGTTTCAAATCTGTGAGGGTTCAGCTATACTCTTGCAGTACTTTATCTAGAGAGGTTAGGTAGTCATCATCATATTCCCTTTTGATTTCAAGATCACCTTGAGAGTTGAGTCAGGGCAGGACCTTGCTCAAACCCCACCTCTGCTTCCCTTCCCCCACCTGAGGTTTCTTTAAACAACTGTTAGGGCTTCCTTTAATCCCCTTTACCTGACAATTTAACCTGAGAAGACAATAAACCCCTTTTGTGTTTAAAACAGACCTGTTAGTTACAGTTAATTAGTAAGAAAGGGAAGAAGAGGAATAGAACCAACATACTCTGGGCTTGAAGGGAGGCTGGGGTATCCATCTTGAAGGAAGGTGTAACTTCAAAACAAGTCCCTTCCTGTGAAATTAACTAAAGTCTGTAGTTAATTTCAATCAGTCTATTTCCCTCAGTTTGTCTTTAGTCTAAGTCCTAGTCTATAAGCCCTGCTGCTCTTTGCCTGTTTAAATTAATTCCTCCTCTCCCTGAAGATCTTTGTTACCTTCAGTGTTATACACCCTGACTTCAGCCTCATATTATATGCTGAAATTTCACTATTACATCCTACCTGCCACTCATATTATCTACCTAGCAAGTCCCTGACAACCTCCCTTCCAAATCCCCTTTAACCAAACACCTTTCCCAAATTCTCCCATAACACTTCACAACTAATGTCAAAAATAAAAACTGGAGAAGTGACCTAACCAACTTACTTGCAAGCAGACTACAACTAAAACCCTGTGCCTAAGAATGCTTTGTTTATAGTATGAACAATCTATGTCTGTTGCCCTTTCTGTCTTTCCACTAAAAGTCACTTGTTGGTTAATCTCATAATTTTATCAATATCAGATATCAGTATCAAGATATTTCGTCCCCATCATTTTGGATACACTATCACGTGGTCATTCTTGGTAAATTTTATATGCTAAGCTGAGAAACAACTTTACTTTTTTAAACTCTCAGGCAGTAATGTTCAAAGTGGAATACAAGATTTCTTCTTTTCTCTAGAGATGCAAAGATATTGTGTCATTCAGTGCAAACATGCTACATATTCATCTTATTTTACAATCTACCATATGTCTCATACTCTAGACTTAGATCAATTTTGTACCTGATATACATATGATATACATCATTCACCTCTCAGGAAATAAACAGTATAATTAACGGTTGGTCTGCCAGTCCACAATCATAGACCTCTCTTCGCTACAACAGATAAAAGTCTTTTGGAATAACAGCCCTTATACATCCACTTTCACCTCACTCCCTTGAACAGGAGATCTTTGGGTCTTTTTGCCTTAGCATCCATGGTGATTTCCCTCACTGAAAGCAGGAGATAAAATTTCCTTTCAGAACCAGAAGCCCTGAGCCTATAGAAGAAGGAAGGGATCAGGAGAGAAAAACAAAAAATTTGGTCCTCATAATGGAAAGGGGACCTTCAAGCAGGTCTATAGAATGGTTTCTGTTGTATTCATTGTTGGGACATCTGCAGGAGGATAGAGATCATGGAATACATTTGAAATCAGAAAATTCCATCTTAATCTACCTCGTGTAATAGAAGGAAAGGCACATTCCATAACCTCCATTATATAGAAATTAAAGGCAGCTGGTAGTCAAGGGTTAAGATGTCAGAACTTGGAGTTGGAAAAATAAATTTAATCCAGTCTGAGAGAGAGATGGTAAGTGGGTGCCCCAGGATAAGTATTTAATCTGTTACTTCAGCTGCCTCAACTAAAAACTGAGAACAATAAGAGTGTCAAACTCACAGGGATGTTGGGAAATTAATGATAATTATGAACTCCTCTACCCAGTAGAGGGCATAGAGCAGGTATTTTGAAATGCTTATTGTGGTCCCTTTAATGCCTATCACCAGGCCTGGAATTTGAGGGAAGAATGAAGGAGGAATAAGGATAAACTTGTCAAACTAGGAAGAATTAGGGGCTGTGAGTTACAGTTTCATACTTCTTTTTAAATTTTATTTCCAAATTATTTATTTTCAGAAATGAATAATCCTATAAAACCACAACCTCAAAACAAAAACACAAATATACAAGTGAAAAATTGTATGCTTTCATCTGCATTGCAACTACAACAAGGTCTTTCTGTGGGGTCATTCTTTACCACATGTAATGGTTAGAATGGGTGATTGCCAAAAATTATAATTAACCCTTAAGTCACAAGAATGTTAATAGCTAGATTTATTAATAAGAAAAAGAAAATAAGGGAGAAATATAGAAAGGAGATAAGAGACTTTCAGTTTAAGATGGCTGCAGAGTAGAAGCAGGGAGCTTAGCTCTCCTAACCAATGGATACAACCAAAGGACACAACCAAATCCAGATGAACGAAGGGACCCCACAACAGGGCTCAGCATTGAAGGCACATGGGATTTGGGCATTTCCACACTATAAGGGGGTGAAATAGCTCTCACTAAAACTCAAGCTGATCAACCCCTCACCCCCCCCCCCAACCCACCTACAGTCCCAGAGACAGCACACAAGAGTTAGAGCAAGCGTGGGGAATTCACTAAGTCACTAAGTTCTTGGCAGCTAAGTGGGATCATCAGGGGCTTGCTCCTGAGAGCAGCAAGACTTAAGTCCCCAAGAGGCTAAAGAACAGGGACTGTGAACAGGGACCTTGAACACAGCCTTGGGCTCAGACCTAGAGCGGAGTGGTGACAGACTATGGAAACAGTGCACTTAGACTCATAAAGGAGCCTTGGGCAGAGGAGCATGCAAGGGGACCACCAGGAGACTTGACCCTGAGAACAGGTAGACTTGAGACCCCAGGAGCCTAAAGAGCACAGACCTTAAGGCTCAAGTATAAAGCTGACAGAGGGAAGCACTGCTCTGTGACTCAGGCAAACACTGCTCCACAGCTCTATACACAGAAAGCTTGCCTGCCTCACCCAGACTTCTGACTGAGAAGAAAAAAGCAATATAATAATGGCAAGCAATGCCCAAGAACTAACCAAGAGAAAAAACAAGAGGAAAGCATTAACACTTAATAACTTTTACACAGAAAAAATCCAGACAACAGAGCAGACAGCAGAGGAGAACAAACAAGTAAACATATCCAAACTTTACCCCCAAAATGAAAATTGATCACAAACTTCTGAAGAGTTCAAATCTGAGATCATGAGAAAATGGAAGAGATCTGGCAAGAAAAGTGGGAAATAGCTCAAAAGAAAATTAACAGGTTAAAAGACAGAAACTCCCAATTGGAGAAAGATGCCCTAAAATCAAAAGAAATGATAAGCAAATTGGAGACCCAAATTAAACAGCAGGAAATCATGAAAAGCAGGATAGATCAAAGAGAAAAGGAAAATCAAAAGATTATAATAGAAAACCAGTTTCCAAAGACCAGAATTGGGAACTAATAAAGCAAAGTCAAAAGACTGATAAAATAGAAGGAAAAATATCTCACTGAGAGAATGACAGATCAAGAAAAGAGGTCTAGAAGAGACAATATGAGAATCACTGGTCTTCCTGAAAAGTCAGAAATTAATAGAAATTTTGATACTATACTAAAAGAAATTAACCAAGAAAACTGTCCTGATGTTCTTCAACAAGAGGGTAAAATAGACATGGAAAGGATCCATTGATCACCCTCTACACTAAACCCTCAAAAGTCAACCCCCAAGAATATAATTGCCAAATTCAAGAGTTTCTACGTTAAGGAAAAAATATTACAAGAAGACAGAAAGAGACAATTCAGATATCAAGGAACACCAATCAGGATTACAGAGGATCTGGCAGCCTCCACATTAAAAGACCGCAAGGCATGGAATATGATATTCAGAAAGGCAAGAGATTTGGGTCTACAACCAAGGATCACTTACCCATCAAAACTGACTATATACTTCCAGGGGAAAGTATGGGCATTCAACAAAATTGAAGATTTCCAAGTATTTGCACAGAAAAGACCAGAACTAAATGGAAAGTTTGATATCCAACCACAAAAATCAAGAGAAACATGAAAAGGTAAATAAGAAAGAGAGGGGAAAGAAAGAAAACTCTTATTTTAAAATTTTCTTCTTTAAGGGCTTCAATAAGATCAAATTATTTGTATTCTTATAAGGAAAAATGTTATGTTTAATTCTCAAAAATTGTATTCACTATTACAGTAATTAGCAGAATTATTCATAAGGAGAAGTTGGAATACTAAATGGTCTAAGTATCTAAGTATCTAAGATGATACGGAAAAAAAGGGAGGGGGGAAAAGAAGATGGCACCAAGAGAAACTTGAAGGAATAAGAAAATTAGGATAATCTATACCACACAAAGAGGATATGGGAAGAGAAGGGGATGGATACTATTATAAAAAGGAGAGGAAGAGAGCATAGGAAATACTTAAACCTTACTCTCAGCAGAATTAATCCTGAGAGGGAAGAGTAGCTATATCCATTGTGATATCGAATTCTACTATATCCATTGCGATATCGAATTCTATCTGACAGCACAGAGAAAGTCAGAAGGGATATACCAAGGGGGGAAGTGGGGTGGGGAGTTCAAAAAGGGAGGGGAAGAAATGGGGGAATGGAATTCATTAGGACTTAAAAAATAATAAGAGGGGAACAAAAAGAGAGGTGGAAAGGGAAGTAAACTAAGGGAGGGGATAAGGTGGACTAATTTAAAACAAACTACTGGCTAAAAAGGAAATAACATAAGGAAAAGGAGCAGAACTAGGAGAGGATATCAAAATGTTGGGGAATACTCAGCTGATAGTTATAATTGTGAATGTGAATGGGATGAACTCACCCATATAATAGAAGCAAATAGCAGAGTGCATTAGAAACCTAAATATGACCACATGTTGTCTACAAGAAACACACATGAAGCAGGTAGACATACATAGAGTAAAAATAAAGGGCTGGAGCAAAATCTATCGTGCTTCAACTGAGAAAAAGAAGGCAGGAGTTGCAATCATGATTTCTGACAAAGCCAAAGTAAAAATAGATCTGATTAAAAGAGACAGGGAAGTTAACAATATTCTCATAAAGGGCAGTATAGACAATGAGGAAATATCAGTACTCAATATGTATGTACCACATTTCTAAAGGAGAAACTGGCAGAGATCAAAGAGGAAATATATAATAAAACTATACTAGTGGGAGACCTAAATCTTCCCCTATCAGATCTAAATAAATCAAACCAAAAAAATAAGAAAGAGATAAGAGAGGTGAATGAAATCCTCGAAAAATTAGAGTTAATAGATAAGTGAAAAAAAAAAGAAATAGGGACAAAAAGAATACACCTTTTTAGCTGCACATGGTACATTCACAAAGATTGACCATTTACTAGGGTATAGAAACATGGCAAACAAGTGCAAAAGAGCAAAAATAATATATGTAACCTTTGCAGATCATAATGCAAAAAAAAATAATAATTAGTAAGGGCACATGGTGAGGCAAGTCAAAAGTTAATTGGAAATTAAATAATATGATTCTCCAAAATCAATGAGTTAAATAACAAAACATAGAAACAATTAATAATTTCATTGAAGAGAATTACAATGATGAGATATCCTACCAAAATCTGTGGGATGCAGCTAAAGCAGTACTCGGGAGAAATTTATATCCTTGAGTGCATATATTAACAAATTAGGGAGGGCAAAGATCAATGAACTGGGCATGTAAATCAAAAAACCAGAAAGGGAACAAATTAAACATCCCCAGTTAAAAACTAAATTGGAGATTGTAAAAATTAAAGGAGAAATCAATAAAAATTGAAAGAAAAAGAACTATTGAATTAATAAATAAGACTAGAAGCTGGTTCTTTGAAAAAAGACAAATAAAATTGACAAAGTACTGGTCAATCTAATTAAAAAAGGAAAGAAGAAAACCAAATTATCTGTATCAAAGATGAAAAGGGAGATCTCAGCTCTAATGAAAAGGAAATCAAGGTAATCATTAAAAATTATTTTGCCCAACTATATGGCTATAAATATAGCAATCTTGGTGATATGGATGAATATTTACAAAAATATAAATTCCTAGATTAACAGCAGAAGAAATAGAATACATAAATAATCCCATCTGAGAGAAAGAAATTGAACAAGCTATCAAAGAACTCCCTAAGAAAAAATCCCCAGGACCAGATGGATTCACAAGTGAATTCTATCAAACATTCAAAGAATAATCCCAATACTGTACAAACTATTTGACATAATAAGCAAAGAAGGAGTTCTACCAAACTCTTTTTATGGTACTGATCCCAAAGCTAGGTAGACCAAAAACAGAGACAGAAAATTAAAGATCGATCTTCTTAATGAACATAGATGCAAAAATCTTAAACAGTATGTTAGTAAAAAGACTCCAGCAAGTGATCACGAGGGTTATTCATTATGATCAGGTGGGATTTATACCAGGAATGCAAGGATGATTCAATATCAGGAAAACCATTCAATAATTGCCCACATCAACGAACAAACCAACAAAAATCACATGATTATCTCAATAGATGCTGAAAAAGCCTTTGACAAAATACAAAACCCATCCCTACTGAAAACATTAGAAAGTATAAGAATAGAAGGGCCTTTCCTAAAAATAGTAAACAGTATATATTTAAAATCCATCAACAAACATCATCTGCAATGGGGATAAATTAGAAGCATTCCCAATAAGATCAGGAATGAAACAAGGATGCCCATTGTCACCTCTATTATTTAACATTGTACTAGAAACATTAGCAGTAGCAATTAGAGAAGAAAAAGAAATTGAAGGTATTAAAATAGGCGGTGAGGAGACCAAGCTATCACTCTTTGCAGATGATATGATGGTCTACTTAAAAAATCCTAGAGAATCAACTAAAAAGTTAGTGGAAATAATCGACAAATTTAGCAAAGTTGCAGGATACAAAATAAATGCACATGAATCATCAGCATTTCTATATGTTTCCAACACATCACAGCAGCAAGAGTTAGAGAGAGAAATTCTATTTAAAATCATTATAAAATACTTAGGGAATCTATCTGCCACTACAAACACAGGAATTATATGAACTGAACACAACTACGAAACACTTTCCAAACAATTAAAACTAGATCTAAACAATTGGAAAAACATTGATTGCTCATAGGTAGGATGAATTAACATTATAAAAGTGATCATTCTACCCAAATTAATTTACTTATTTAGTGCTATCCCTATGAAATTACGAAAAAACTTTTAACTGAATTAGAAAAAAACAATAACAAAGTTCATTTGGAAAAATAAAAGGCCAAGAATATCAAAGGAAATAATGAAAAATAATATAAAAAAATGAAGGAGATGGAAGGTCCTAGACAGAATTACTTTTTTTTTAAATTGGAGGACAATGATACCAAAATTAGAAGGGAAACAACAAATTGGGAAAAAAAATCTTTATAACAAAAAACTCAGATAAAGGTCTAATCACTCAAATAAACAAGGAGCTAAATCAATTGTACAAAAAATCAAGCCATCTCCCAATTGATAAATGGGCAAGGGACATGAATAGGCAATTCTCAGATAAAGAAATCAAACTATCAATAAGCACATGAGAAAGTGTTCTAAATCTCTAATAATTAGAGAAATGCAAATCAAAACAACTCTGAGGTACTACCTCACACTTAGCAGATTAGCTAAAATGATAGCAGGAGAGAGTAATGAATGTTGGAGGGGATGTGGCAAAACTGGGATATTAATGTATTGCTGGTGGAGTTGTGAACTGATCCAACCATTCTGGATGGCAATTTGGAACTATGCCCAAAGAGCAATAAAAGAATGGCTGCCCTTTGATCCAGCCATAGCATTGCTGGGTTTGTACCCCAAAGAGATCATAGATAAACAGACTTGTACAAAGATCTTTATAGCCACACTTTTTGTGGTGGCAAAAAACTGGAAAATGAGGGAATGCCCTTCAATTGGGGAATGGTTAAACAAATTGTGGTATATGCTGGTAATGGAATACTGTTGTGCTCAAAGGAATAATAAACTAGAGGAATTCCATGTGAACTGGAAAGACCTTCAGGAATTGATGCAGAGTGAAAGGAGCAGATCCAGGAGAACATTGTACACAGAGACTGATACACTGGTACAATCAAACATAATGAACTTCTCTACTAGCAGCAATGCAAGGATCCAAAGCAAGGCTGCGGGACTTATGAGAAAGAAAACTAGCCACACTCAGAGGAAGAACTACAGGAGTAGAAACACATAAGAAAAACAACTGTTTGAACACATGGGCTGATGGGGATATTATTGGGGATGTAGACACTAAACAAAAACTCTTAGTCCAACTATCAATTTATATGGAATTAGGTGTTAATCAATGATACATGTAAAACCCAGTGAATTTTGTGTTGGCAACGGGGGGGTTGGGGAGGTTTGGGGGAGAGGTAAAGAACATGAAACATGTAACTATAGGGAAATGTTCAAAATTAAAATTAAAAAAAAAAAAAAGAAAGAAAGGAGATGAAGAATTTCCTAGCCTAATAATTCAGAGCTTAACAACTCTATCTCTGAATCTCAGCCTCAGAAAATAAACCCCACAGGTTGCTGCTGGGTCTCATCTTATAAATCCTTACTACACCTACTAGTTCTCTTACATCACTCCCCCAGGAACCAATCACAATTCCTCAATTAGCCTGGCACCACCTGGAAGGCAGGGCTCAATTCCCTGGTTGCTGATTGACACAAATTCAAAACAAATGGAAGGGAAGTCTAAATCTCTGATTGATCAAATCAAAATACAAATTCCTTTCTCACAGTCCCCTCTGGGATTCTATTGGGAAACAAGTATGTTGAAATCTCCTCAACTGAGGGTGTTGGGGGATTAACATGCTTACTCTCCCCAATGAATCATTTCAAATAACCAATGTATATCTCTAAGGATTCTCCCACTAAAGGTGTATAAAACATTGTGCTTTCCTAGGGGAAATTACAGCAACCTGGGAACAAGAAGGAAATAAAAAAGAAAGAAAACAAAAATAATAATAGACACACTGACAAAAAGCCAATTAGGGGGCATTCCTTTTTGGTAAAAGAATTTACATTTAGAATTAATTTCACCCCTTTCAGTTCATTCTGGATCTCTTGATGCATCATGTGGTTTCTGCAGACATTTCCATGGAATCCTCTTAAAAAATTAAAAAAAAAATTTCCCTATTTGAGGCACTGGGGAGTCTATTCTCCTAAAATTCCTCCAAAAGAATGTCAAACTCTGGATTTTAGGACAACCATACAATGAAAACCATACAATAAGTACCACAGAATTGTACTGGATCATTGTTTTGCTGAGAGTAGCCAAAGCTAACACAGTTGAATATTTCATAACATCACTGTTATAGTGTAAAATGTTCTCCTGGTTCTGCTTATTTCATTCTGCATCAGTTCATGAGGGTTGTCCCTGCTCTTTCTGAAATTATCCTATTTGTCATTTATTACAGCACAATAGTAGTCCATCATCCTCACATAGCACAATTTATTCAGCCATTCATCAACGGATAGACATCCCTTTAATTTCCAATTCCTTGCTATCAACAAAAGAGCAGTTATAAATATTTTCCTACAAGTAGGTCCTTTCTCTTGTTTTGTAGGCCTTTGGGAGTCATTCCAAATTGCTCTCCAGAAAGGATGGATCAATTCACAAATCCAACAGCAAGGTATTAAGTGCTCAATTTTGCCACATCCCCTCCAACCTTTGTCACTTTCCTTTACTATGTTATTGAAAATTTTGAGGTCCCTGATTAAAACTTCCTGTGGAAGTTTACGGGTCCTTGAACTACATTTCCCAAGAGCCAACTTGCTTCCTGTCTTGTGTAATGACATAGGCAGTTATGCAATAACGTAGATAGAAGGATAAAAAGTGAGTGGCTGGATGGGCACTTGCTCTTTTCCACCTGAAGTAGCATGGTGGCAGAGGGAATGGCGGGTCTTTCAAACTGACTCTTAACATGGCACATAGCTTCATTTTTCTAATGGCTACCAATAAATCTTTTAATACCCTAACATTTTTAAATCTATCCTTTTATATCCATTTTATTTCTTACATTGAGGGTGACCAGAAGTTTGGAGACATAATCCTCAATTTTTCAGATAGCCAAGCAAGCCATGCTTCTGCTATGGCTTTTCAATCTACCCCCACAGTCAGAACTCTGAGAGAATTCCAAATTCTCTCTGGAGCTTCAGACTTGCTTTTGCCGTTTTTTCTGCTTTTATTTTTGGCCACTTTGCTCAGTTCTTTTGAGTGACTTTTTGAAAGGAGAAAGTTATTTTTCTGCACCAGGCTATTTTTCTGGGAAAGGGGAAAGTCATGTTTCCACCAGCTTATTCCTGCCCGCCGTGCCTTATATTCCCCATGGCTGCCAATTCAGCCTATGTCAGCCACATCTATCAGCCCCTCCATGGTAGCTCTGCCCAGACACTGATCCCAGATCCTAGTTGTTCTCTGCTGTTCCTGATTGCAATTCCCCATCCCCTTGGATGCTGGACTCCTGACCCTCCCTGGAAAACTCCAGCTGCTCCTGCTGATGCTGCTGCCGCCTTCGACCCCAGCCACTACTCAGAGATATGGGAAGTAAAAACCCCTTCTTTTTCATTGTGAACACATAGGAGAATTTCCCAGTTGTGTTTCCTCTTAGACAATAACTTTTAATGGAGAAAAGCTTCTACGCCCATGAGCAGCTCCACATGGGTGGGTTTTTTTTTCAAGTCTGATCTAGTTGCTTATCTAGTCACCCCTCCATGAGCCTCTCCATGTGGGTTTTCCAGCCATTGGTTCTTCTAGTCCTTACCCCAGTCTGCTTAGATAACACATGGACTTCTAACCTTTTACCAAACAGGAACTTTTAAAAGTCTGGCCCACTGTTGTTTTTTTTTTTTTGTCTCTGTATCTTATTGTACTTTGCTAATTACTTGTTTTATGATTTAATTTTGCTGTTTTAAGTTCATATATTAATCTGATCAATATCTTTTTGTTAAACTGATCAATTTTTAATCTAATGTGTTTTTGGCTGCTAGAAAAATTCTGTTCATAATTTTATTGTAACTCCTTAATAGTGAACAAGTTTATTGTGATTGGTAAAAAGGTTTTTAACTACACTGCTTGTAATTTGTCACTTGCTTATATTATTGTATTTCCTGATTTCTTTAAGGTTTAATTTTTTTTAGTTTAACTTTATTAAACTAATAAAATATCTATTCTGTTATATAATTTTTTATCTGTACCATTTCCCTATGATTTTACTGAAAAACATATCATTGTAAAACAACCATGAACATCCTACACAAACATTTTTTAAGTTGTAAAAGCCCATAATTCTTATGTATACTGAATTTGTCATCTCAACTATAGGATCACATGTTGCCTTAACAGTTTTTATTCTATCTTGACAATCACATACAACCTTAAAGAATATAATGACAAGAATTTAAATTGTACTTTTATAAGAGGTCTTTAAAATTGACTTTAGGATTTTATAGTAATTTCTGAGTGGATGATAGGCATATATATATATAAAAAGAATGTTGTCTTAAAAGGTAGAGAAAACAAATAGAAGTTTCCTTTCCAGACTTTATATATAAAAGCAGGAAGCCAAAAGAGCTCCTGAATGCATGCTTTTTTAACTCTTTATTTTAATTTACTTTCTCATCAGAAGAATCTATAATTCCTAGAATATTTTAGACCCAAAAGGTTTTTATCAGATTGTTTCTAGACTCTGCCGCACATTTGGATGGAGGCAGTATTAGATTTTATTAAAAATATCTCAGCCAAGGTTGAAAGATTTGTTATACCTATTGAATTAGTGACAAGTATACATTTTTTGAAAACATCACAGCAAGTGGTTATATAGAAAACTTATGGGTTTGTTTGCTATTGTCTTTAAATATGTTATTGATTCTAAGCTATATATTTTTGAACTTTAAAACATTCTTTTATTATTTTTCCCTTCTATGTGCAATACAGTATCTGAGGGGTTTTTCTCTCTCATTTTTGTACTTAACACTGTGTTTTTCCCTGAATTTTACATTTTCTTATTGTTTTTCCTTTTATTTTTTAACAGAATAATTGACTCTTTTTCCTTTTTTTCTCACTTCTTGTACTTAAAGTACATATAATCAATGTTAATCCTTTTTGATTTACAGCAATGTAAGTTTAATATAAATATATAACTGCTATAATATTAATGCATACCCCAAAGCTGTAGTCCAGTGATTTCCAAAGTGGACACCACTGCCCCCTGGTGAGTGCTGCAGTGATCCAGGGGGGCAGTGATGGCCGCAGGCACATTTATCTTTCCTATTGCTTTTAAAATTAAAAAATATTAATTTCCAGGGGGTTAAGTAATATTTTTTATGGAAAGGGGGCAGTAGGCCAAAAAAGTTTGGGAACCACTGCTTTAGTCTATGGAAACCTGCCATGAATTGGTAAATGTAATGGGACTGTAATTAATGATTCTGTCTGATTCCAGGAGAAGGAAACAACAGAGCCACTATATGGTGCAAAACTGCACAGTGCCAAGGTCAAAAAAGACCATACCAATCCAGGTAGGATTGATGGAACTTCCATGCCAATATTGAAGGACTTGAACCTAGTGTTTGGGGTTTGGGGTTGCAGCTTTTCTGACACATGTTAGAGACCAGACTTCCCTGAACTTCCTCCTAGTAAAGTACAAAAGGTTGGCCATTATCCTGGCTCGCCCTATCCCTAAGAGTCAAAGCAAATCAGATCAGGGAAAGATGCTTCCCTTTCACACACAAAAAAATTTGGTCCTTTTCTTCCTCTTATAAGTATGGCAACTTTCTGTAGTCATTGCTACTAAATTGGATAATTGCACAACTACATAAATCACTTTAATTGGGCCTTGATTCAAGGACCTGCTATAGGTTTATTTTTCCTTTACTTACATTTTTGCACATAAGACTTTGACATTTTACATTTCATCCACAAGTTATTTTTTCTCTTTTATTTGGATTTTTTAAAATCTTTTTTATTTCTTTTGCCAATTGATTCACACAACCCCATAACTCATCCATGTATCCTTAGCTGATCTGAGTGTTGCCCTTAATCCTCTTCAGGGAGAATTGTATAATTAATTCTCCTCAAGGGGGTATGTATTTTTTTTTATTATAATCTATAATGTAAAGTTTAAATTCTTTTGAGAGTAATTTCAGGATAAGAAATTTGCCATCTCCCCAGAATTCAGACAACGAGCCTGTTTGGAGAAGGCACCATGAAGATGCCTGCAGAAACCTACACTGCATCAAGAAGATCCAGAATGAACTTTGGGGTGCAGTTGATTGAACTATGGGGAGTTGAATGCATTTGTTTTGAATGTACACTCTTATGCCAAAGGGGATTGCCCCCAATTGGCTTTTTGTCAATGTGCCTAGCAATCATTGGATCATTGATTTTGTCCTCTTTTTTTTTTATCTCCAAATTTCTGTAATTTAAAAGTTATTTATGTTTACAAGAGCCTTCGGGGAGACCAGTCTCTCTTGGATCTTCAGGGGAGAATTTGTAATTGAAATTTGAGGTCTCTGATCTAAACTTCCTGGGAAAGTTTAGGGGTCTTTCAAACTACATTTCCCAAGAGCCAACTGGCTTCCTCTCTTGTGTAATCATGTAGACAGGAAACATAATAACGTAGACAGAAGAATAAAAACCAAGTGCCAGGATTGGCATGCTCTCTTTTCTGGCTGAAGCAGCATGATGGTGGAGGTAATGGCAGGTCTTTCAAACTGACTCTTAACATGGCACATGTCTTCATTTTTCTAATGCCTACCAATAAATCTTTTAATACCCTAATATTTTTAAATCTATCATTTTATATCCATTTTATTTCTTACATTACTGTCATATTGGTCAATCAGATAGGGGTGAGTTGATACTTCAGAGTTCTTTTTAAGTTATTTCTGTAATCAAGAGCCATTGATAACATTTCTTCATATGATTATTGACAGCTTTGATTTCTTCATTTGAAAAATGTTTATTCATAAACTATGACCATTTGTTAGTTGGAAATGACTTGCATTCTTGGATAAAATTGACCCAGATCTTTATATGTGGGAAAAATGAGATCAGAGAAATCTGTTATAAAACAGTATTTCCCAGTTTGTTGCTTCTCTTGTAATCTTTATTACACTGGATTCCTTTTTTCAAAATAGTTTAAAGTTAATATAGTCAAAATTATTCATTTTACATCTTGTAATATTCTTTATCTCTTGTTTAGTCATAAATTCTTCCTTTCTGCATAGATGTGTCAGGTAAACAATTCTATGTTCCCCAAATTTACTTATATCACACTTTATATCTAAATCATATGCTCGTTTTGATCATATATTGATATAGGGTGCAAGCTATTGGTCTATACCTAATTTTTGCCATAGTGTTTTCTAGTTTTCCAAGCATTTTATATGGTCACTCTAGACGATTTAAAATATTTGGGAATCTATCTGCCAAGAGAAGCAGTGGAATTATATGAAGACAACTACAAAACTCTTTTCACACAAATAAAACTAGATCTAATTAATTGAAAAAATGTTAATTGTTCTTGGGTAGGATAAGCTAATAGCATAAAAAAATGACAATACTACTTAAATTAATTTACTTAATTAGTGCCATACCTAACAAAGTACCAGAATAATTTCTTATAGAATTGAAAAAAATTATAAAAGTGATCTAAAAGAACAAAAGATCAAGAATATCAAGAGGACCAATAAAAAACAATGTGAAGGATGGTGGCCTAGCAATACCAGACCTTAAACTGTAGTATGAAGCAGTGATCATCTTAACAATATGGCATTAGCTAAGAGATAGAAGGGTGGATCAATGGAATAGACTCCAGGTAAATGACCTTGGAAAAGGAGTATTTCATAAACCTAAAGATCATAGCCTTTGGGGTATGTACTCAATATTGGACAAAAATTGCTGGGAAAATAGAAAGCAGCATGTAAAAGACTAGGTTTAGATCAATTTCTCACATCTTATACCAAGAAAAGTTCACAATGGGTATATGACTTTAACATAAAGAGTGAAATTATAAATAAATAAATTAGGTGAACAAGAAATAGCATCCCTGTTAGATCTAGGGAGAAGGGAAGACCAAGCAAGAGACAGAGAACATTACAAGATGTAAAATGAATCATTTTGACTATATTAAATTAAAATGGTTTTGTACAAACAAAACCAATGAAATCAAAATTAGAAGGGAAGCATCAAACTGGAAAAATTTTTATAACAAATTTCTGACAAAGATCTAACTTCTCATATATACAAAGAACTAAGTCAAAATTTTTTAAAAATCAAGCCATTCCCCAATTGACAAAGAGAAAAGGGATAGGAAGAGGCAGTTTTTAGATGAAGAAATCAAAACCATTAATAATCACATGAAAAAATGTTCTAAATCTCTCCTGAATAGAAAAATACAAATCAAAACAATTAGCCACGGCAGAGTGGCCAATGTGACAGTAAAGGAAAATAATAAATGTTGGAGGGCATGTGGTAAAATTGGGACACTAATGCATTGCTGGCAGAGTTGTGAATGTATCCAACCATTCTGGAAGGTAATTTCGAATGATGCCCAAAGGGCTTTAAAACAATGCATGGCCCTTTCATCCAGCAATACCACTACTACTACGTTTGTATCCCCAAGTAATTAAAAAAAAGGTGGGGGGGCGACACCTGTTTGTACAAAAATATTTATAGCTGCACTTTTTCTGGTAGCAAAGGAAAATGAGGAGGTGTCTCTTGATTGGGGAACAGCTGAACAAATTCTGGCATATGATGGTGATAGAATACTCCTGTGCTATAAGGAATAATGAATAGATTGATTTCTATAAGAATCTGAAAGACCAACATGAACTGATGGGGACTGAAATAAGCAGAACCAGGAGAACACTGTACACAGAAATGAATTGCTAACAAAAGCAACTGAGGGATTTATGACAAAAAGTGCTATCCACAACTAGAAAAAGAATTGTGAGAATAGAAATCCAAAATAAGATGTGATTTATCACTGGCTTATAAGGGTTTTGGTTTTAAAAGATTACTGTTACAAAAATGAATAATATAGAAATCAGTTTTGAGTGAAAATATAGGTATAACCCAGTGCAATTGCTTGTCAACTCCAGGATAGGGGAGGAAAGAGGGGAGGAAGACAACATGAATCATTTAACTACGGAAAGAAATTTTAAAAGAAAATTTAAAAAAAAGAAAAGAAAAACCTGGAAAGATCTATATGAACTGATACAAGTGAATTGAGCAGAACCAGGAGAACACTATAGACGGTAACAGCAATATTGTATGATGATCAACATTGGATTTTCTGCACTCCTCTTTGCCCAGTTTTACTTCCAATTCCTCTTTGTCCTCAGAAATAGACTCTTTCTGCCTACCCTTCAAGTTGTTTTCCTCAGGAGCCCCACCTTACTCAGACATTGCTTCATTCTATAACTCTAGAATTCTAGAAGCACGCTTTTAAAGTTTGTTTGAGATTCTCGAGGTGGTTCCAGCTTTTGCTTCTGCAATCCTGCCTTCCTGGCACTGCATCCTCCATGAATATTTCATAACAAAAAATCTTTTCTAAAGACCAGACTCATCCCAAATGGGAAGGGGCTGCCTTACTAGATAGAATGTCCCCTCGATGGCCATCTGCAAGGAAAATCTGCCTTGGTAGTAACAGAATTTGCATGCAAAATTCAAGTCTAATTAGAAGGTTGACTTTTGTGATTTGCTTCAACAATGTAAATCTATAACACTGTTTTAAGTGTTCACCTGAAGCTACTTAAAATAGAAATAGAGACAATTTCAGGAGTAAGAAAGGAAAGTTCCAGTTTCTCATCACAGAATTCAAAGATTTTTAATCATTGATAAAGGCTTAAAATCCTGCACTTTTGGCATGGAATGAAGACATTCCCTTAATGGCAGATTCAGAGTTAATTGAGGAAATGGTCCTTACCCACAAAGAGTACATTCTGCACATTCTCCAGCATCACCTCCCTGTATAGCTCTTTCTGAGAAAGGTCCAACAGGCACCATTCCTCCTGGGTGAAGTCCACAGCCACATCCTTGAATGATATTGACCCCTAAACCAGCAAAAGTCACAAGATGTAGAGCTGAGTAGGCAGAATTTATCCAATCCAGTCCTCACCAACTAACTTGAAGAAACTGAAGCACACAAGGGACTCACCCCAAACTCTTTATCTTGAAGAGTGTCAGAGCCAGCTCTGGAGACCAATCATTGAAAGCCCATTAGAATACTGACAAAGGCATTTTGTGTCTCAAATGAGAATCATGTTGGAGGAATAAAACTTGAAAAAGTGTCCCACTCTGAAATGCTTTTCCCTATGGAATTAGAAAGAGGGTATGTGTACTCTGAGGGACATAGAAGATTCTGTGGAGAAGAAAGAAGGTGATGTGAAATCCCTCCTCATCACAACTGTCAGAACTGTTCTGCTAAGAACATTTTTTCAATGTTTGTGAGAAGGTAGCAAATACTGTGTGTTCTGGAGGAAAAAATATTACTGAAGCAATGTGGAAGGATCAACTGTAATCTTCTATGCTACTAATAGTAGTGTAATGATCCAGGACAGTCCTGAAGGACTTGTGAGAAAGAAGGCAATCAATATCCAGAGAAAGAACTGTGGAAGTAGAAACCCAGAAGAAAAACATACTTTATCACCTGGTTCTATGGATATATGATTGGGAGTTTTAGTTTTAAAAGATCAATCTATTCCAAAAAAGAATAATATGGGAATAAGTTTTGAGAAATAACACATGTATAACCCAGTGGAATTGTTGGTAAACTGCAGGAGGTGGGAGGGAAAATGGGAGAGAGATAATACAAATCATTAACCATGGAAAAATATTCTAAATAATTTTTTCAAAAGTTAAAAAAAAATAAAAAAAAAATAAAACAAATGAACCAAAATGAAAAATACTGAAAAAGCAACAGGTTAAATAATCCTATTAGGTTCAAGGTAAAATGATTTTCACAGGAAAAGGAAAGACCTAGTTTCTGTATGTTAACACTCTGAGTTCCTGATAGTTTAATAATATTTAAAAAACTGACCTTTTAGCCCTCCCCTGGTATTCCCATCCTTTTTCTTCTTCTAAAAACATGCCTTTTCCTGTCTGTGCTCATACCTGGTCTCACCTCAAACTTCTTCCAAACCCTCCCTGGTAGGTCCTGGAGGTCAGATTCAGAGACTGCCCTTGGGGCATTCCTGGAATAGTGGGCCATCCCCCTCTGATAGAATGTGTCACACTCCAGGGAGGATGAATAAAAAACTGCTTTTGGGCCTGTCTCTCTGGAACCTGGGCTGCCTCATCCAGGCAGGGGCTACAGAGGCCCTAGAAAACCCCCAGAACACAGTTGAGGATTGTGGGTGACCTTTGAAGTCACACTGACAGCAAGCAGTATTGGAGCCCCTGGAAGTTTGGGAAAGACAGAGGTCTTAGTTTTGGGGGGAGCTTGACCAGGGAGGGGATGGACTGCACTCACCTGGGAAGGGGAGCTCTGTGTCAAAGGGGCCATCTGGCTGCAGGGTCTCTGCTTGGGCCAGACTGTGGTCCTTCAGGGGGTGGGAGCCCCAAGGTGGGGGACTTCTTCTGTGTACACCTGTGGGGAATCAGAGACGGGGAGGGCTCAGAGGAGCTCCCAGGGCCCTTCCTCTGGCCTCAGGGGAGACTCTCGCCACAGGAGGGGACAGAGAGCCTCAGGCTTGGAAAGGACTTTGAACTGGACAGAAAGAAGCTTCCCCACCCTCTCTGCTGCTCTCTTTGGCTTCATTCCATTCAAAAACTGCATGGGGTGGATTGAGGACGACTGCAAAGAGGAGAGGTTGCTGAGTAATGGGGGGGGGAGGGGCAGGAGACACTAATGGGGAGACGGGCATTGGTTGGGGTTAAACATGTTGGCATTTGTTCAGTATCAGAGATCAGAGCTCCATCAATGGTCTGTGGGCACGGGCATCCCCCACACTCCAACCAGGCTCAAGTTGGCTGTGTCTCCCCTGGGACTTTTGGGGAAGGGCCAGGACCAGACCCTCCCCCATCCTCTGATTGCACCCCCCTCACCTAGCGGGGGGAGTGGGGAGAGGAAAGTGAGGGACCATTCTTTCATCTAGGGGAGGCTTTACCTGGTCTAGACAGAGCCACTCTGCCTGACATAAAGGCACTTCCTTATTTGTCCCTTTTCTATGGTCCTTTAAAACCATGTATAGACACAGAGACACACGAGACAAAGAGAGACAGAAACACAAACAGAGACCTCTCCCACCACACACACTTCTACCCCCCAAACCTCTCCTGCCCCCTCCCTCCCGTAGCATGTGCACCGAGGCCTCTCCCTTCACCGCCAGCCCCCTCCTCCGCCCTGATTCCCAGGCTCAGTTACCGAAACTCGTCTATCCAGTTCTCCTCCCTCCCCAGGAGTTAGAGAGCTGCAAGTCTTCAGTGCCGAAGCCCCGACTGAAACTTTTGCATTGAGTCCCTCCACTCCTCTCTCAAGGAGGAAAAGTCCCAAAAAGCACACGTGAGAACACTCCCGGAGCAGAGACTTCCTTCAAGATATTCCCAGCATCCCCTGGGACTGCACAGGGGGAGGTGCCAAGACCTGTGAAATCAGTGACCAGGCATTCTGGGAAATGAAGTTTTCTACAATGGGAGCATTAAGGCTTGGATGATGTCATGACAGATGCATTCTGGGAAATGGAGTCTTGCTTTCTGGATCTCTGGGTTTGGAGCCCTGCTGGAGGCGGAGCCCCGCACCAGGTGTTCTCTGTCTCCCCGGTTGCAGCGGGTCTTTTTAGTTTCCTTTCGTTTCTGGCAGTTTTAGCTTTGATCCTCCTTCGCCTCCTTCCTGTGATATAGGAGGCGGCCATGGAAAGAAATATGGAAGCATTTCTGAGGAGAGCTCAGATCTCGGGTGAGAAGGGACCCAAGAAGCCCCTGAGCCCGACCTCATTTCAGGGAGGCCCAAACTGAGGCAGACAGGCTGGTCCTTGTCCTGAATTAGGGGCGGGAGGATGGCTGGTTCCTGTGCCGTATTGATCCTAATAGCAGGGCCCTGGCGTGGAAAAGCCCCAATTCCTGTATTTTACGAACAATTACTGTGTATTTCTCTGTCAGACCCCGCTCAGAGATTCTATCTAGTCCAGCGATGGGCAAACTCAGCCCCCGCATCTGGCCCGCTGGCCACAGCACTTCCGTAATCATTAGGGAATTTCTTAAGGCAGTGATGGGCAAACTTCGGCCTGCTGGCCAGATGTGGGGCTTAGTTTGCCTGTTGCTGATTAGTCTGTGGCTTTTTGCACTTCCTTTACCTTAAGCATCCCAAAGAACTTCTTCCTCTTCCACAGAATTTGGTGACTGAGTGAAGGGGGCCAAGAAGGTTTTCAGGCCTGAGAGGGAGCCTTCGTGTCCCCCTGTGTGTGGACCAGGGCTGAGGCTTGGCTGGACCATCTCCTCATCAGACATTCACCAGTTAGGGGTGTCTTGGGGTGCTCCAGGGAGGGGCTGGATAAGGAGCTCCTCAAACTCTCTGTTAAACTGCCTGAGCAAGATCTGGGCTCTCTGGTCACCGGGGAGGCCCCTGACCTTCATGGCCATCCCAGGGCAGAAGCTGGCCTGACCCATACAAGGATCTCACCAATAAACGGTCACGTCTCCCCCCCCCCCCCAATCACTCTCTCACATGACTCCATTCCTCCCAGGAGGAAGCAGCTGAGGCAGTTTGGGAGCCCAAGTTGGCCAGTTCTGATCCCGCCGGATCCAGCCCAGCTCCTGCCTTCCTCTCCTCTTTATCTGCTCCGATTAAACATGAAGCCCCTCCAGTGCCAGCAGGTTTTCTCCATCTCCTTCCCGAGCACACGAGCACTTCCAGGAATCATCCTCACTGCAAAAGGCAGCGTGTGCAGGGAGTGAAGGCTGGCCCAGCATCTTACAGAGATTTTCTCCCTCCATTTTCCCCTCCACCCTGAGAGGGAGCTGCTCCTGTCACCCCACTGTGCAGAGAGGGAGCATCAGGGAGAGCAGGTGAAATGACTCACCCAGGGTCACTGAGATGGGAATTGTAAAGGCTTTAGTGTGCTGCCTGGCACCCAGGAAGCCTTCTCTCAATGTGAGCTCTTCTTGGAGATGGAGTCCAACCATTGAATAGGTCTGGAGGATACTTAATGGGAAAGGAAATGCAAAATGTCATAGATTAAATAAATGGAATCTCCAGTAAGGAGTCCTACAAAACTTTCAGAGTAATGCAAATAGGATGCTGATGGATGAGCCAGGAGGAAGAACAACAGAGAAAGGAAACTATAGGCAAATGTCCTTAATGAATAGTGATGCAAAAATCTTGGCTCACAACGTTTATTCTCTGTGACCAGGCAGAATTTATACCAGGGATGCAAGGTTGGTTTATATTAGGAAAACTATTATCAAAAATGCTTCCGTGTTTCTTTCCATGGCCGCCTCCTATATCACAGGAAGGAGGCCGGGGAGGATCAAAGCCAAAACTGCCAGAAAGGAAACTAAAAGGACCAGCTGCAGCCAGGGAGACTCGAACTCTTGGTGCGTGGCCCCTCCTCCAGCAGGGCTCCAAACCTAAGAAGACTCCATTTCCCAGAATGTCTCTGGCATGATGCCATCAATGCACTGGCACTCCCATTGTAGAAGACTCCATTTTCCCAGAATGCCTGGTCCCTGACTGCCCCCAAGTCTTGGAACAACCTCCCCCTGTGCAGTCCCAGGGCATGCTGGGAATCTCTTGAGGGTGGTCTCTGCTCCTGAAGGGTTCACACATGTGCTTTAGGGACTTTCCTCCTTGAGAGAGGAGGGGAGGGAATCAGTGCAAAGGCGCAGCCTGGCCTCCCCACTCTGGCAGAAGAGACTTTCTGCTCTCTAATTCCTGGGGAGGGAGGAGACCCGGGTGGACCAGTTGCGGGTAACTGATCCTGGAAGTTGGGGTAAAGGGTGGGTGGGGGAAGGGGAAGCTCCAGAGCAGGTGCAAATAGTAAGACAGGGCAGGGGAGGGTCTGTCTGGAGCATGAGCCAGGGTGGGCTTTGACCTCCCTCAGAGGAGACAATGCCCCACGGAGATGGGGGTGCAGTCACAAGATGGGGGCTGGTGCTGACCTTCCCCAAAGGTCCGAGGGGAGAAGCAGCCAATCTGATCCTGGTTGAAGTGAGGGGGGATGCCCAAGACCTCAGGCCATGGAAGGAGCTCTGGTCTTGGGCACAGAACAAATGCAAAGGCGTTTCCCCCAAACCCCACCTGATAACTATCACCTGCCCCCCATTACCCAGCAACCTCTCCTCCTTGCAGTCTCCTGCATTCCACCCTGTGTACCCAAAGAAGTTTCTGAAAGAAATGAAGCCAAAGAGAGCAGCAGAGGGGGTGGGGAGGCTTCTTCCTGTCAGGTCTAAGGTCCTTTCCCAGCCTGAGGTCCCCTCTGTGGGGAGTCTCCCCTGAGGCCAGGAAAAGGACTCTGGGAGCTCCTCTGAGCCCTCCCCCTCTTTAATTGCCCACAGATGTACAAAAAGGAAGTTTCTCTACCTTGGGGTTCTTCCTGAAGGATCACCGTCTAACCCAAGCAGAGATCCTGGAGTTAGAGTAAATGCTTCCCACCCCACCCAGAAGCCCCCATCCCAGGTGAGTGAAGTCCATCCCCAGCTCTGGCCAAACTCCCCCAGGAACTAAGACCTTTGTCTTTCCCAAGTCTCCAGGGGCGCCATCACTGCTTCCTGTCAATGTGTTCCCAAAGGTCACCCAAAATCCCCAACTGTGTTCTGGGGTTTTTCTAGGGCCTCTGTAGCCCCTGCCTGGTGAGCCAGCCCAGGTTCCAGACAGGCCCAAGTGCTATCATTTGTTCATCCACCCTGGAGTGTGGCACATTCCATCAGAGGGAGATGGCCCTGTGTCCCACAATTCCACTGTTAGACAAGGATGAAAGTCTCTCAGTCCTAGAATTCTTACTTAAAGAGGTTTGGTTGAACTCTCTATTGTCACCAAAGGAGGAAAATCACCATCGTGCCTCAGTAGGTCTCCTTTTCCTGAAGATATTCCCATGTATTATTGTGACTGAGATTTCCTTGTTATGCCACTTACTTTTCAGTATTGATTGGTGTATTGCCTTCCAAACTACCTTTATCAAACCTGAACCTAATATTTGTTGCATTTACCTGATTACCAGTTTCACAAGTCTCATAAACTCTCCACAAGATTTCTATTGAAGGACTTACCAACTCTAGTAAAAAGATGACTTGCTCCTGGCTTCACCTAGAACTCTCTCAGTGAGGATGCAAAACATCCCAGGCATCAGGAAGAAGGAATTTTTCCCAAGGAACCTTAGCAGGACCTGCCAGTATCCAGGACCAAGAGACAGGTGTGTTCTGTACTGGGGTCAGCTGTCTATTTGCCCTAGAGTTCAACTTTTGGGGAGTGTATTTGTGCTCACTGCAGCTTTTGTTGGGAAAGATGCTCCTTGCCAGGGGTTGCATTTCCCTAATGCTCAGTGACTTCTGCTGTTGCTATTACACCGATGAATGCAGACTTCCTTAGACCAGAGACTTATTAGAAAATTGGGAAATGTAAAACATCAGTGTCATTTTTAATCCCCACTTGATCTTCATCTATTTTGGGGAATTCTTATATGACTGTAAAACATGTAAAAATCTTACTGTTTCCCCCCATGGAAATCTTGAGTTGGAGAAGAGTTTGGTTAAAAAGAATTACCATGATGTGGAGCTTCAGTTTGAAAGTGCTTTTCTCTTAAGCAAGTGAGGTGAGAAAGAGACAGATAAGAAAGTTTGAAAGATAGAGTGCCAATAAGAAGCTGAATACAAAACAAAATTTGCAAGTATGTTTGATCCCATTATTGTACATGGGATTATTCATATTTTGGTCTAATTCAATGACACAATTACATATCCCTAAGTGGAGGGATAATTGTATATAGTTTGAAAAAGTGTTATAGTTATTGTTTAGGAAAATAAAATTAGAAATAAAATTCAGTTATAGAAATATAGATTAAAAAGTCAGCTTTGAATGTATGATGATATAGAAATGTTATAAAAATTATTTACAGAAAAATTTTATAGAAAATATAGGAGAAAGAGAAATTTTATAAGAATTTTTTAGAAATTGTTTTATAACTGAAATTAATTTGGTACTGAAAGAAATAACATTTTGGTCTATTTCAATTTGAAATTTTACCTGGAAACTTCAATTTTAATGTAAGAAATTGAAAAGGTCTGAGATCCTAATCGAATCTAGCAAATCCATTCTTCCTCAAAATTTTAGAAAAATTAAAACGTCTTGTTTTGTATGCATTTCTCTGATAATTATGCTAAGTACAGTGGGGTTTCTCCTTTGCTTTTAGATATTTTTTCCATTGCTGCACTAACTAGGATGGAATATTCCAAATCTCTGTAATAGATTGGTAGTTCAGAATATAGTACCTACTGAACCAGCAGAACTTATTACAGAAGAAAATCCTATCAAGAATTGCACACTATCAATAAGGAATCAGGAACATATTGTGAACTCAATGTTTTAGATATTGAAACTGTGAAAACTAATGATAAAAGTAATAGTGAGGATGAATATATCTATCAGGACATGAAATCTAGGGCAGATTCAATGAAAATCAATTCCTAGTCCTCTTATACTTAAGAAAGCCTCAGTTCCCTAGATCTTGTCTGTCATTTTGAGCTTCTGAACATTCAAAGGTGCACATTTCCTAGGTGCTGTCATCTTCAGCTCTTGGAATGGACTTTTCTGAGCTAACTTGCACCTACACTGCATGAACTTTACCTTTTGCTCACACACTGGACATGTGTCTAACCTCAAGCTTCCTTCAACGTGTTTTCTTCCTGGATTGTAAAATCAGTAACTTTCATTTTCTGGAACATTAACTAGTCAGTATTGTACTTTGTGTTATTGTACTTACAGTGATGTTATATTGTTTCTTTAATTAAGTTGTACTCACTCACTTACATTACTGTTGCTCAGGTCCCAACTTGTGTCACCCCTAGATTGTGATGATCCAGGAGAAAACTGCTTGCAGGTTTCTTTGGATCAGAGGAGGGATAAAGTGAGAGAAAAATTACCCAACCTCCTTATATGATGATTAGATTTTAATGTTATCAGTAGTCTTGAGATAATCATAGTTGTAATTCTAAGATAAGTTAGCATAACTCATGATTTTAGCAGGCTTTGGGGAATATTCTAGTATAAGTATTAAGGTTCTGGATTAAGGAAATAATTACTTTTGCAAAACCTTAGTGTCAACCCCACCCTTCAAAGTTGCTCTATCAGGCACTCTAATTTGTGATCCATTCTATGTCAGGATGCCTGACCTTTAGTTCAGAACCTGGTACCACCCATTCTTACCCAGGCATCACTGCTTCCCCCCTTTCTATCAAGTGATTCTTAAGTCATGGTCAAAAGATTTCTTTTACCAAATAAGGGGTGCTTCCTAGCTGACCTAACCAATGAATATTGCTTCTGGTTGTCTCTATTATTTGAGGGGTTTGACTATTTTGTTCTATTTTTGTACTGGTATAAAAATTGTCTAATCCTTTGGGGTGTAAAAGAAGGCCTCTCACAGTACTTGGGGTCCTCTGGTCATGACTAGGGGTCCAGCTTTGTTGTGGGACTGGCCCTCCCCTCCCATAATAAACCTCTTGCTTTATGGCTTGGATATTATCATTTGCGTACCTGTGATTAGAAAAAATGACTTAAAGGAATTCAGACATAAGGAGTCATGGGAGTTGTGAATGTATTGTCAATAGCTGATTCCAATGAACAAGAGTTCACGGTTCAGTTATGACAAGATCTTTTCGCAAGGAGATAGTTGTGATGATATATTTAATAATTCACAAGATTGATTCATACTGAATCATTCTATCAGAGAAATTAGTTTGGAGTTGAAATTATATGACTAAGAAATAGAACTTCTCTTAACCTTTGAAGGCTGTCATGTAGCATTTGGCTTCGAGCAGTGAAAACTGTGATGGGCAAACTGCAAAGTTCCTAAAAATCAGAAAAACTTAACTCATTTATCTGAATAAGCAGGATAGAAATCCTGTGAGTCTGGAAAATACCTGAATAAATCAAAGTTGGTTCATTTAGGAAGCAAGTTTCAGCTTCCCTTCCCACAGAACTTGTGAAAGTTGTACCTTGGTGTAAAAAACATTTGTTGTTGCCTTTTGTTTTTCAAATCAACTGAGCTCTCTCTGATTCATTTACTTTTAAATATACCCTCTAAGCCACTGCTTCTTTGAATCAGCTTGGCTTTCACTGGTTCCAAACTTTGTGTGTGTGGTGTCTCCTTGCTCTCTATGCACCTATATTTTATATCTTAAACTTTTTGCCCATTGCTTTCCAGTCCTTGGCTTCCCTTCTAGATCAGAAGAATCCACACATGTCTTGCTGTGGGCTGGATCCCAGCAACACTAGCTTTACATTGGATACAAGGAAAGGAGGAGCCCAGGGCTTGGCTGACAGCAAGAAGCTGATGTTTTGCACTAGCAACAGAGAGATGTTTCCAGCCAGGAGCAGGACTACCCCATGAAGGTTGATGAGCTTTTAAAACTAAACAAGGATCCCTAAGGCTGGACTGACTACTAATCCTATCTAAACTGGGATCCTTAAGTACCTTGAAGTCTGTTATTCAGTTCAGAAGTAGCCTTGGGGTTTCCAGAAAGAGATTTGACAACTGTAAAGTGTATGAATCCCTTATCTAAGTCCTTATTTGTTCTTAACTGGAATTTAAGAACTATCTCCTTTCCTCAATACAAGGAAAATTCTTTGGAAAGGGGACCTCAGGCCCTAAAAACTAAAATCCTTTCAGTTAAATTAATGTAATGTAATGTATAATGTAATATAATGCAATGTAAAGTAATGAGAGTTTGTGAAGTTAACCAACTCCACACACTTGTTCTTTATTTTTGGATTTGTGACTAAAATTGTGATGTTAATTATTGCCCAAATGTGTAAGAACACATTCCCTTCTGTTTCTTATTTACCTTTTCATGTTTCTCTTGATTTTTGTGGTTGGATATCGAACTTTCCATTTAGTCCTGGTCTTTTCTCTGCAAATATTTGGAAATCTTCTCTCTTGTTGAATCCCCAAACTTTCCCCTGGAAGTATATAGTCAGTTTTGATGGGTAGGTGATCCTTGGTTGTAGACCCGGTTCTCTTGCCTTTCTGAATATCATATTACAAGCCTTGCGGTCTTTTAGCGTGGAGGTTGCCAGATCCTGTGTGATCCTGATTGGTGCTCCTTGATATCTGAATTGTCTCTTTCTGGCTTCTTGTAAAATTTTTCTTTTACTTGGAAGCTCTTGAATTTGGCTATTATATTCCTGGGGGTTGTCTTTTCAGGGTCTAGTGTAGAGGGTGATCTATGGATCCTTTCAATGTCTATATTGCCCCCTTGTTGTAGAACTTCAGGACATTTTTGCTGAATAATTTCTTTTAGTATGGAGTCCAAATTTCTATTAGTTTCTGCTTTTTCAGGAAGACTAATGATTCTCAAATTGTCTCTTCTAGACCTTTTTTCTTGATCTGTCGATTTCTCATTGAGATATTTCATGTTTCCTTCTATTTTATCAGTCTTTTGACTTTGTTTTATTTGTTCTTGCTGTCTTGAGAGACCATTGGCTTCTACTTGCCCAATTCTTGTCTTTAGAGACTGGTTTTCTGCTATAAGCTTTTTTTTTTAAATTTTTTTAAACCCTTAACTTCTGTGTACTGACTTTATAGGTGGAAGATTGGTAAGGGTAGGCAATGGGGGTCAAGTGACTTGCCCAGGGTCACACAGCTGGGAAGTGGCTGAGGCCGGATTTGAACCTAGGACCTCCTCTAGGCCTGGCTCTCAATCCACTGAGCTACCCAGCTGCCCCTCTGCTATAAGCTTTTGATTTTCCTTTTTGATTTGGTCTGTCCTGTTTTCCAGCTGTTTGATTTTGGTCTCCAATTTACTCATCAATTCTTTTGATGTGGAGGCATCTTTTTTGAATTGCCCAATTCTAGCCTTTAGAGACTGATTTTCGGCTATAAACTTTTGGTTTTCCTTTTCAATCTGGTCATTTCTGGTCTTCGATTTACTTGCCTCATTTTCCAATTGCAAAATTATGCCTTTTAAACTGTTATTTTCTAGCCAGATCTCTTCCATCTTTCTCATAATCTCAGATTTGAACTCTTCAAGACCTTGTGTCCCATTTTCATTTTTTTGGGAAGGTTTCGATATGGTTACTTGTTTGTTCTCCTCTGCTGTTTGCTCTGTTGTCTGGATTTTTTCTGTGTAAAGGTTGTCGAGTGTTAAATGTTTCTTTTTTATCTTTCTCTTCTGGGGTTCCTGAGTCTGGCTTGCCATTGTGAGCTGTGTGCCTTCTCAGCTTTATCCTCACGTCTAGGGTCTGTCTGCGCTCTTTATGCTCCTGAGGTCTCAGGTCTAGTTGTTCTCAGGGTCAAACCTCCTGGTGGTCCCCTTGCTTGTTCTTCTGCCTGAAGCTCCTTTAACAGCCTCAGGGCACTGCTTCCACAGTCATGCACCCCTCTGCGCTGGGTCCCCACTCAAGGTCCATGCCTGTGCTCAGGATCTATGTCTGTGCCTGCACTTAGGGTCTGTGTTCAAAGTCTGCGCATTCTTTAGCCTCTTGGCGTCTTAAGTCTCGCTGCTCTCAGTAGCAGTCCCTGGAGCTGCCAATGACTTAATGGGTGCCCCAAACTTGCTCTAACTCTTTTGCGTTGGCTTTGGCACTGTAGGAGGTGTGTGTGTGTGTGTGGGGGGGTTTCTCACCTCAGGTTTTAGTGAGAGCTATTTCACCCCTTTATAGCATGGAAGTGTTCCGATTCCACATACCTTCAGTGCTGCGCCCTGTTGTGGGGTCCCTTCGTTCATCTGGATTTGTTTTCATGTCTTCTTGAGGAGTCCTGTATGCATGGGTTAGGAGAGGTCAAGCAGCTGCTTTTTACTCTGCCGCCATCTTAACCTGGAAAACCTTGTGATTTCTTGTTGAAAAGTATTATGGTCTTATTGAAAAGCTTTAAGCTTTTAGCAAACCAATAGTTAGGAGGTTAACATTCTCCCCTTTGGCCAGGAATGCAGCTCCTGGGTTCTAATAGAGTGGTTTTAGACATTCAAGGTCAAAGAATTCAGGGACTTCCCAACCCAACAAAATATTCCCAGACTTAACTGATGTTGAGGCAGCTACAATCCAACCTTGTATTCTTATCTACACCTTGAAGCTTCTAAGGCTTTTGTTTTGTCTATGTTAAAAATATAGCTCTGTGTAGTTGTGGGAAACTTTCCTTGTGCTTTTGGGTGAAAGGGAGTTTGAATTTTCATATATAATAAACTTGTGACTCAATGGTACTTCGGAGAAGCAGCTATGAGTTAACAGTCAAGATTGTCTCCTGTGTCCCATTATTTTCTTATCAACTAAGCAGTCCTTATCAGATTATCAGAGATGATAAATAGATCTTGAGAGCCAAGAGATGGGAGGTCCTGGGTTGAAATATGATCTCAGAAACTTCATAGCTGTGTGATCCCAGGGCGAGTCCCTTAACCTCCATTGCCTAGCCCTTACCACTCTTCTGCCTTAGAACCAATATACAGTATTGATTCTAAGCTGGAAGGTCAGGATTAAAAAAAAAGATAAAAGGATTAAGTTCAGGGCTGGCAAGGCATGATGCATTTTGATGCCTTTTGAGAGTGTTAGACCAGCCACCAGGGTGGGGAAAGCTTGGGGTGGCACCTCCCTCGTATGGACAAAGACCTGCTTCTTTTGAGATGAAATAATAAGGGAGGAGTTGAGGTCTCCTAAGTCCCCCTCTTCAATTGTTCTTATGAATCTGAGATAGCAGGGGATGACCAAAGGAGGGACTGAGTGGTGAGGTCCCCTATATAAATATATCCACACACACACACAGAGAATTGTGCTAGAGTAGTGTCTTTTTTTCTTTCTTTTAGATTGGGGAGAGGCAATTGACCACATTAATTGACCAGTCAAGTAAATTAACATGAAATGAAGAAATTCTGCCTCTTGAGAATTTCAGTCATTACAGTCAATGCCTTTCATATGAATTAGCTCAATCTCTAACCCCAGTTCTTAAAATGTTATATTTTTAATGAACACACCATATTTTCCTCATAATAATTACTCTTCTTTCTATGTCACTAATTATAAAATGAATGAGTATATTCCATTAACAAATGAAATTCATCATAAAGCAAAGACAAGATATTTTGGCTAAGCCACATCCTACCCAGTGTTTCCCTAAACTTGCAATATAACAGGAGACTGTTCCTCTTCACTTACCTAGAATCAGTCTGATCCCATATAACTTTTGGAATCCTCTTGATGCTTTCATCTAGGTAAAAGTATTTCAGCCTTTTAGGAAATTAAGTAGAGAATTCCTTTTTCTTTGTTTTCTCCTCATTAATTACTGGTAATATTTTTTCCCCAGAATACACACTACGTGGTACCTTCTCACAGACTCTTCAAAAAATGTTGCCAGAGCAATTCTGACACGTGATAAGGAGGAAATTTCAGATCACCCTCTCTTTCTCCTCTACAGAATCTCATTCTTTACTCAGACAGCACAACCCATCTCCCTGATTCCATAGGGAAAAGCATTTCAGAGTGAGACACTTCTCCAGGTTTTACTCTCCCAACATGATTTCTCACTTTAGACACAAAATGCCTTTGTCAGTATTCCATTGGGCTCTGAATGACAGGTCTCCAGTGTTGACTCTGACACTCTTCAGGGTTAGGAGAATGGGGTCAATCCCTTGTGTGCTTTAGTTTCCTCCAGTAAGTTGAGGAGGGTTGGACAAGATGAATTCTGAAGGCTCAGCTCTGAATTTTGAGACTTTTAGAGATCAGTAACATTCAAGGATGTGACTGTGGACTTCACACAGAAGGAATGTTGGATCATTCCCAGGAAGAGCTATAAAGGGAGGTCATGTTAGAGAAGGTACAGTCTCAAGATCTATTTATCATCTCCAGATAATCTGATAAGGACAGCTTAGTTGATAAGAAAGTAAGGGGACACTGGGAGATCTCTCCGTCAGCTCATGCTGCTGCTGCATCTCTCTATGAGCTTAGGATTTTATTTATATAATGTATACCAAACCCAATTCACACACACACAAATACACACACACACACAAAGAAGGTTCACATTTGCGCAATCAAGCTGATGTTACATCATGATTTTTCAAAGCACAATAAAGTTATGGTTTTACAAAGAATTTTCTCATGAAGGTAATGCTGGATGAGAAAAAAGTCCCAAGGCTGAGTCTTATATCTTATTGGGAGGAAAAGCACCTGCTGGAGGAGTCTTGTCTAACTTTTGTCCAGTTTTGACCTTGACTGTCTGAGAATAGTTTTGAGCTTAATTTTCTGCATTTCTGTATTAAAGAGAAACTGTTAACCTCTTCACTGCTGCTTTGCTCAGGGGCATTTTGTAATACTTGAGGCTGTCTTCAAAACTAATTTAATATGTTTTCAATAAGGAAGAGCCATCAAGAGGGGTTCAGATAAAAATATCTATTTGAGACTGTTTCTCTTATTGGCCTCCCACAGTGCAGAATCTGCTTTCTGTGGGTAAGGACCATTTCCTTTGCTAGCTTTGTTTCTATCATCCAAGGAATGCCTTCATTCCATACCATATGTGCAGCATTTTGAGCTTTTATCATTGATAAAAAAAAAAAAAAAGGCAAGTGCTTTTCTCTGCAAAGGGCCTTCTGCTGCCTGGTTTTCATTTTAAAAAATGTCTTTGAACTATATTATGGGAAGCTGGTACTTTGCTTTGATGCTTATGAAATTGTCTTGCTTCTAATCTATGTGAAAATGGGATTAACTCTCCCCCTGCTCATTTTTAGATTTAATCACCAAAAGTCTACACACCCTACTTATCTTAAGTAGGGGAGGTCTGTAACCCATGTATGCAAAAGTAGGTGATGAATCAGAATCAACAGACTGCCACGTGGGCAGTCCTAAGCAAAGTTTAAGTTGTAAATGGTACATGTAAAGTAGGAGGTAGGCACAGGAAGTTACACAAAAGAAGGGCCTTTAAAAGAAGTTACAACTTCCTGTGAGCACTTCTTGGGAGTTCTGAGCTGGAATTGGAGACTCTCTTTCGCATTGGACAGGATCCTGGAGGAGCTCTGCCTGAGGACCTTGGACAGCTTTGTATTTCTCCTTGGAACTACCACGTGGGTGAGTGAAAAAGACTGACTCTTTCCTGGATTTTCTGAAGGGAATATCCTCAGGAGAGGTCTCTCCTCTGGGGAGTGACTTCTTGGCTGAACACTCCCCCTGTTTTATTCATCACTGGGCCCTAAAGGCTGAAGCCCCTCTGGCTGAGGACTAATTAGCCCTGCCTCAGCTGAGCCAGGGGCCACAGCAAAATACTTGGTGTGTTAGGTTAGATATCTTACCTCTTACCGTATTCTCTCTCTGATTTTCTTACTTTCACTCTTTCTATATTTTGTAAATAAATTACCATAAAAAAGCATTTGGGGGGCAGCTGGGTAGCTCAGTGGATTGAGAGCCAGGCCTAGAGACGGGAGGTCCTAGGTTCAAATCTGGCCTCAGACACTTCCCAGCTGTGTGACCCTGGGCAAGTCACTTGACCCCCATTGCCTACCCTTACCACTCTTCCACCTATCAGTCAATACACAGAAGTTAAGGGTTTAAAATACAAAAAAAAAAAAAAAAGCATTTGGAAGTGATTAAATTCCTGGTGACCAAAGCTCTTAAATATTCAGTCCAACCATAATTTTACCTTTAACAATTAGGTAGCTTCAGGTCAAATTTTAAATCACTGTTACAGATTCACATTCCTGAAGCTAATTGCAGAAATTATCTAGTCTAGCCTCTAACTGAACCTGAATTTTGTGTGTAAAATCTCAGATAAAACCCAGGCAGCTTTTCCTTTCAGATGAGTATCAAAGGGAACACTGTACTCGTCACGGAGCACATTGCCTTTTGGAAGATATCATTAACCAAACTGGGAAGTTCTTCACTACATAAGGCACCATTAAAGACTTTATAGGTGTGACTCCTTGGACATCATCCTAAACTTCCAGAAATTCTAGAACCCCAAAAGTGCCATGGGGGCACTGTCTCAAGTCATTGAAGAAAGACAAAATGCTCCCAAGGATTTACAGAAAGATGAGGGGCACTGCCTCAAGTAATTCACCAAAGACAAATGCCCTAAAAGTCACAGAAAATATCCTTACTTATAGGAGAATTTTGATGCAACCAAGGCTCCCAGAAGGGGTTATAACATTTTTACAATAGTTGGAGACAAAGTATTGAATACCTTTACAATGGCTTTATAATGAACACATTCAAGCAAATTAATATCTTCAAGAAATTGGAGAATAGCCTCACAATGGATACATCCAAGCAAATCAATATTTTAAAGAAATGATCAGGAAGTTGGAGACAGATACAAAGAGGGGAGTAGTTCCACACTGGATTATCTAGGAGGGGCTGATGAGAGGATCAGTCAAGCCTTTTAGCTTGACCTCCAACAAAGATCTTCAAAAGATACAATCCAAATGCAAAGATACAATAGGAGAGATTTTTAAGACAAAAGGGCACTCAAGATTGGTATTTAAGATTTGATCATTATCATTCTGGGGCACCTGCCCCAGGCAAATTTCCAGACAAATTCCAAAGACCCAACCCAAACACTTAAAGCAGTCCTATGGGGAATAGATGGGCATGGGATAATCAGCTTTGCTAATTCTTTGGAGATATTAATATCTCTTAATAACTTGAGAATACATGAATCTCTCACTCCACACAACTATTAATTAGAGAAATGCAAATTAAAACAAGTCTGAAGAACCACCCCACATCTATCAGATTAGCTATTATGACAGAAAAAGAAAGTGACAAAAGTTGGAGGAAATGTGGGAAAATTGAGAGACTATTCAATTACTGGGGGAGCTATGAACCATTCTGGACAGCGCTATTTGGAACTATGTCCACAGCACATTAAAAAACAGAAAGCAAAAAGACCTATATGGCAAAAAAAAAAAAAACACTTAAAGCAGCTCTTTTTGGGTATTGCAAAAAATTGGAAAGTCAGGAGAAACGGCTAAGTAACTTGTGACATATGACTATAATCAGATATTACTGTATTACAATTAATTTTAAGCAGGAGGAACTCAGAAAAACTTACAAGAACTGATGCAAAGTGAAGTAAGCAGACACAGGGGAACATTGTACAGAGACAGCAATATTGTTTGAAGAACAACCATTTATTTAGCATTTCTCAACAATGCAGAGATCCAAACTATCTCAAAAACTCATAATAAAAAATTTTAATCTGCCTACAGAGAAAGAACTGAAGGGGTCTGAATGCAGACCAAAGAAAAATTTATTACTTTCCTAATTTTTGTTTGTTTTTTTGAGTTTCCTTCCACAAAAAGATTATTACATGGAAAGGTTTTACATGATTGCCAATGTAAAATCTGTATCAGATTGCTTACCCTCTCTTGGGATGGAAGAAGAAAATCCAAAACCAAATATTTTTCAAATGTTGGATATTGTTTTCACTTGTAATTGTTGCAAAAAAATATACAATGTTGGGGGAAAAGAGAGGTATGATTAGTAGAGAACAATATTCTTCCTGAAATAAAGGGGTCTATAAGAGTAGTTGCAGGAAAGGCTTTGCTTCAAGCTCATCCTTGACTCTACACTGGACACATCATTCTGGAGAGAAGATTCAATAAATCTAATTTTCCAGAAAGGCCTCTTGCTGTAGCACAAACTTCCCTTGACTATCCACAGAGGCGGCCTCATTTAACAGCCAAAATTTCATATTGTGCATAAAATACTACAATGATGAAGACTTTTTCTCTGGAATCCTGGTGTTTGTCATTCCTCTTCACTATTTCATGGCCTTCATCTATTACAGTTTCTTCAGCAGTTCCCCAGTGAATTGATACTTGCTTTGTTTTTTGTGGTTTGCTGGCACAGAGGATCTTACAAACAAAATAACAATATATGGGGGAGATATGGAATGGGGAGAGAACCTGTTCCCTGCTGTTCAATCCATTATATCCAATGACTGAGTCTCACTTTGCATCTAGCTGATTTCTGGGTCTGAGCTGAGGTCCAGCCCTTCTGTGATGAAGTAATAAGAGAGGATTTGAGGTATCTAAGTCCACTTAGTCTCTGGTAGTGTGGACCAATGAGGACTCGCAGTGGAGGTTGTAAGTTTGGGCTGTCAGGCCAGAGACAGGACACAACTCCCTTTCTACACAAGAGGGAATATACAATCAAGTCACTTCATCTCCAATTTACTTTCCCCATGTGTAAAATGGGACAGCAGCACAAGATATTTGCAACAAATTCCTGAGCTCCATAGAAATGCTGGCTTTGAGGATTTCCTTTCCTGTGAAATGAGGGATACAGAAATGCTTCCTGAAATCCAGGGAGAAGAGACAGAGAGAAGCTAGGCTCCAGAAGGAGGCTGTGGGCAGAGGGCCAAGCTGGACTGGGCTGCTCAGGACCAGGAAGGATGAGATGCCAAGGCAGTGACCACCACACTGGGGTCAGGGGATTAGCAAGAGTAGGAGAGGGTTTGGGGTGACCTGCTGCTGGCCCCTCCTGATACCTCTCTGCCCTTCCCACCTCCTCATGGTCCTCCAACAGACACCCCATCCTTACACTTTCTTCCCTTCCCCTCCTGTGTATCCCACTCTCCCCCCTTCCCTGGAGCTCTTCTGAGCCGATCCCCAGGCTCCCTTTGCACCCCTAACCTCAGGCCCCCTCCCTCTGCACTGTCCCTCCTCCACAGGCAGGTCCTTCCTCCCCTCCCCCACCATCAGAAGGGGTTGCTCCTCTTCCAGACCAGTGAGGGAGTTGGACTCCATCTCTAAGAGGGGCTCATATTGAGAGAAGGCTTCCTGGGTGCCAGGCACATGCTGAGGGCTTTACCATTTCCATCTCAGTGACCCTGGGTGAGTCATTTCACCTGCTTCTCCCTGATGCTCTCTCTCTGCACAGTGGGGTGACAGAAGCAGCTCCCTCTCAGGGTGGAGGGGAAAATGGAGGGAGAAAATCTCTGTAAGAGGCTGGGCCAGCCTTCACTCCTGCACACGCTGCCTTTTGCAGTGAGGATGATTCCTGGAAGTGCTCGTGTGCTCGGGAAGGAGATGGAGAAAACCTGCTGGCACTGGAGGGGCTTCGTGTTTAATCCGAGCAGATAAAGAGGAGAGGAAGGCAGGAGCCGGGCTGGATCCGGTGGGCTCAGAACTGGCCAACTTGGGCTCCCAAACTGCCTCTGCTGCTTCCTCCTGGGAGGACTGAAGTCACGTGAGAGACTGATTTGGAGGGAGATGTGACCGTTTATTGGTGAGATCCTTGTATGGGTCAAGCCAGCCTCAGCCCTGGGATGGCCATGAAGGTCAGGGGCCTCCCCAGTGACCAGAGAGTCCAGATCTTGCTCAGGCAGTTTAACATAGAGCTTGAGGGGCTCTTTATTCAGCCCTTCCCTGGAACACCCCAAGTTACCCCTAACTGGTGAATGTCTGATGAGGAGATGGTCCAGCCAAGCCTCAGCCCTTGTCCACACACAGGGGGACCCGGGAAGGTTCCCTCTCAGGCCTGAAAACACTCTTTGCCCCCTTCACCAAATTCTGTGGAAGAGGAAGAAGTTCTTTGGGATGCCTTAAGGACAAGGAAGTGCAAAAAGCCATAGACTAGATGGAATCTCCGAGCCTGGTCTGGTAGAGAAATGCGTAATATTTGTTCCTCAAATACAGGAATTGGGGCTTTTCCACGCCAGGGCCCAGCTATTAGGATCGATACGGCACAGGAACCAGCCATCCTCCCGCCCCTAATTCAGGACAAGGACCAGCCCGTCTGCCTCAGTTTGGTCCTCCCTGAGATGAGGAGGTCGGGCTCAGGGGCTTCTTGGGTCCCTTCTCACCCGAGATCTGTGCTCACCTCCGAAATGCTTCCGTGTTTCTTTCCATGGCCGCCTCCTATATCACAAGAAGGAGGCCGAGGAGGATCAGAGCTAAAACTGCCAGAAAGGAAACTAAAAGGACCAGTTGCAGCCCGGGAGACTCGGGAGAACTTGTTGCGTGGCCCCTCCTCCACCAGGACTCCAAACCTAGAGGTCCAGGAAGTAAGACTCCATTTCCCAGAATTCCTTCAATGCACTGGCACTCCCAATTTAGAAGACTCCACTTCCCAGAATGCCTGGGTCACGACGTCACCCACATCTTGGCATGCTGGGAATCTCTTGAGGTCAGTCTCTGCCCCAGGAGCGCTCTCACGTGTGCTTTTGGGTTCTTTCCTCCTTATGAGAGGGAGCGGAGGGAATCAAAGCAAATGGTGCGCCTTGGATTCCTCACTCTGGCAGAGGAGACTTTCTGTTCCCTCATTCCTGGGGAGTGAGGAGACTCGAGTGGACAAGTCGCAATCCACCTGGAAGTGGGGATGGGGGTGGGGGAAGGGAGAAGCTCAGGTGCTTGTGCAACCAGAGGTTCGGGTTTGTGTGGTGTGTGGAGGTGGAGGTCTCTGTTTCTGTCTTAATGTCCTTATGACTCCCGTGTGTCTCTGTTCATCACTGAAGAACCATAGAAAACGGGCAAACACGGAAGTGCTCACATCAGATGGGGCGGCTTTCTCTGTACCAGGAGCTTTGGCTGGGATTTGCCCTCCCACGGAGGAGAGAATGTGCCCCCACAAACGGGGGTTGGGGGTGGGTGGGCGAGACTGGTTCTGTCCTTCCCCAAAGGTCCAAGGACCAAAGCAGGAAACCTGAACCAGGTTGGAGTGGGGAGGCAATGCCCATGCCCACAGGCCATGGAAGGAGCTCCAATCTCAGGCACTGTGCAAATGCAAACACTTTTCTCCCCAACCTCAACCTGATGTCCTTCTCCTGCTCCCCATTACCTAGAAACCTCTCCTCCTAGGAGTTTCTCAATCCACCCTGTACACCCAAAGCAGGTTCAGAATGGAAGCCAAACAGAGCAGCAGAAAGGGTGGAGAGGCTCCTTCCTGTCCAGTCCAAGGTCCTTTCCAAGCCTGAAGCTCCCTGTGCCCTCCTGTGGGGAGAGTCTCCTCTTGAGGCCCTGGGAGGTCCTCTGAGCCCTCACCCTCTCATTCCCCACAGGTGTACAAGGAGGAAGTCTCCCCACCTTGGGGCTCTCACCCCTGAAGGACCACAGTTTGGCCCAAGCAGAGACCCTGGATTTAGAGATAATTCTCCTCCCCCACCAGAGATCCCCATCCCAGATGAGTGAAGTCCATCCTCAGCCCTGGCCAAACTCCTCCAAGACCAAGTGTGCCAGCACTGCTTGCTGTCAGTGTGACCTCAAAGGTCATCATCCCCAACTGTGTTCTGGGGGTTTTCCAGTGCCTTGGTAGCCCTTGCCAGGATGAGGCAGCCCAGGTTTCAGAAAGACAGGCAGAAGTGCAGTAATTTATTCATTTACCCTTGAGTGTGACAAAATTCCATCAGAGGGGCATGGCCATGTGTCCCACTATTCCAGGGATAGCCCTGGTACAGTCTGTACTCATGACCTCCAAGATCTGGGGTTTTGACAGCTCAGTCAGGTCTGCCAGGGAGGCTTTGTAAGAAGTTTGGGGTGAGATCAGGTGAGGGCACAGAGAGGAAAAGGTGTGTTTTTAGTAGAAGAAAAAGTTTGGGAAACTCAGGGGAGGGCTAAAAGGTCTGCTTTTCCGATATTATTAAACTGTCAGGAACTTAGAGTGCACTTAACATACAGAAACTTTAGGTCTCTCCTTTTCTTATTCCAGTGATGAGCAACCTTTTGAGCTTGGTATGTCAAAAATCGCCCAAAAAAAACAACACAATAACTCGGGTGGTATGTCACTTCAAGGAAAAAAACCATAATTTCACGGTATTTATAGTTTAACAAAAATGTATAGTTGTAATATATAACTGTATTTAATAAACCAAAATAGGTAAATTAATGTAGGTAGAATTGTCATCTATAGTGCACAGAGTGTCTACATTACACTATAGCAAATGTTTCAACCTACGCATTTGGCCCCATACTTCTCTGTGTTAGTTAAAATCACTTGGGGTTCTATTAAGAGCTATTTGGGGCTCATTTGAGCGTTAAAGTATGTAGATTATATGACAAACTTCCTGTGGACATTTTAGGGGACTTTGGAAAACTACATTTCCCATGATTCCTCATGGCAGACAGGAAGTGTGATGACGTAAGAGAGGGGATAAGACTCCTGGAGTCAGGAGGGGCGCTCTTTTTTTTAGTGACCTGGGCGCGGGAAGATACGAAAGGTAAAATGACTGAGGTGGCAGTTTGAATACTTACAGGCCTGTGGTCTAATGATTTATCTCTATCAGCATGGCTTTTATTAAAATACTATTCTCCCTTTTAATCACGGCCTTCATCATTTTTTTTTTTTTAATTTTAAACCCTTAACTTCTGTGTATTGACTTATAGGTGGAAGAGTGGTAAGGGTAGGCAATGGGGGTCAAGTGACTTGCCCAGGGTCACAGGGCTGGGAAGTGTCCGAGGCCGGATTTGAACCTAGGACCTCCCGTCTCTAGGCCTGGCTCTCAATCCACTGAGCTACCCAGCTGCCCCCCTTCATCATTTTTAATAACATCTTTAAGAGGCCACATGCAGCCTCATGTCATCAAAAATGGATACGCATGTCGTGTCATAGGTTTGCCATCACCATCCTATTCAAATCATTTATCTTGAACCCAACAGCATTATCTAACATGTTGCTTTCTCAATATTTTTCTTTTTGGTTCATTTATTTTTTTTCTGAAAAAATTTATTTAGAATATTTTTCCATGGTTGCATGATTCCTATTCCCTCCCCTTTTCCCTACCCTCTCCTAGAGCTAACAAATAATTCCACTGGGTTATACATGCATTATTGCTCAAAACCTATTTCCATATTATTTACATTTGGAATAGAGTGATCTTTTAAAACCAAAACCCACAATTATATACTCATAGAACCAAGTGATAAATCATGTTTTTCTTCTGCATTTCTACTCCCATAGTCCTTTCTCTAAGTTGTAATGTGGAAAGGGGTTTTTGGTCGACTATATTAAAGATTGGTCGCCAGGGAAAAATTCCCAAGTCAAAATTTGACTTTTATGGAAATTTATTTACAAAATATAGGAGAGAGTGGAAGTAGAGAGATGAGAAGAAGGTAAGAGTAAGAGATTGTATTTAAGTCTAGGTTTTACTCTGGCAGGGCTCCAGAGGCCCAGCCAGAGAGCCTAAAAGACAATTAACAAGGGTTTTAGCCACAAAGACTTCTCCCAATCCAAGGGAGCCTCCCAGAGGCTAGTACCTCCTGGGAGGTTAAAGGAGTCAGCCTTCTTCACTCACCACGTGTAGTTCTAAGAGAGAGATTTAAGAGCAGTCTCACCAAGGTCTCAGGGTCCCCAGTCAGCACTCCTCCACGAACCAGAAGAGCGCCTCCACCAGAAGACCTCCTTCTCCAGAAGACTCTTCTCCAGAAGCCCTCCTGACTCACTCAACTCTCTCTTTTTAAAGGGGTCACTTACGCATCACTTCCTGTGCCTCCCTCCTAGTTTGTGTATCTAATCACAGCAGACGCTTCTCTTAGGACTGCCTAGGGGGCAGTCAGTCAATTCTGATTCGTCACCCACTCTAGCTCACGTAGGTTACAGATCTTCCAAAATTGGAGACGTTTTCACCTTTGGAATACTATTGTGCTCAAAGGAATAAAGAACTGGAGGAACTCCATGTGAACTGGAATGACCTCCAGGAATTGATGCAGAATGAAAGGAGCAAATCCAGGAGAACATTGTACACAGAGACTTCTACACTGTGGTATAATAGAACATTTTTCTACTTGCAGCAATAGACTTCTCTACTAGCAGCAATACAAGGATCCAGAGCAATACCGAGGGGCTTATGAGAAAGAAAACTAGCCACATTCAGAGGAAGAACTGTGGGAGGAGAAACACAGAAGAAAAACAACTACTTGAAGACATGGACTGATGGGGATATTATTGGGGATATAGATGCTAAATGATAACTCTAGTCCAAGAATCAATAATATGGATTTAGGTCTTGATCAATGATACATGTAAAATCCAGTGGAATTGTGCATTGGCTAAGGGAAGACAGGGGGGCTTTGGGGTAGAGGGAAAGAACATGAAACATGTAACTAGGGGAAAATATTCAAAATTAAAATAAAAAAAAGTTTGCCCATCACTGTCTTAAACTATCAGGAACTTAGAGAGCACTTAAAACACAAAAACTTTATGTCTTTGTCCAATTAGAATCATACCTTGAACCTAACAGGTTTTCTAATCTGTTACTTTCTTGATATTTTTCATTTTGGTTCCTTTAGAAAGATGAGATGCAATTAGGGTTCTAGTCCTATAGATAAAAATATAAGCAACAATGCCTTTTGGTGTGAAGATGAGATTAACTCTACCATACCCATTTTTAGATTTAATCACCAAAAGTGTACACACCCCACTTATCCTTAAGTATGGGGAAGTCTCCTATACTTTGGTACCTAGGGCATTGTGGACTGTTAAAAGAGTATGGATAGCTCCTGGAACAACTAATACAGACTCTAAAGTATCTTCAGCCTGCCCCATCTGCCAGGCATATAACCAACACATTTTTCATGGCAAAGATTTTGGCGGATGAACTCTGGCTTACACACCTTTTGAGCACCTGCAAATTGATTTTAACACTATGCCTAAGGCTGGACAGTATAAATTTTGTCTAGTCATAGTGGATCAACTGATCAGATGGCCAGAAGCATTTCCTACTGCCTGAGCCGCAGAGGCTTTTCTTGCCAAGGTGCTTTTAAAAGAGATTATTCCTTGCTTTGGCCTGCCTGCACATATTGATTCAGACAGGGGAAGTCATTTTACTGATTCAGTTTTATCTCAGGTATATTCTTGTTTGGGGATAACTCCCAAATTCCACATACCATATCATCCCTAGAGTTTAGGTCAAATTGAAAGAATGAACAGAGAACTTAAAACTATGATTGTAAAATTATGCCTGGAGACACATTTAAAATTGCCTGAAATTCTCCCTCTGGCCCTATTTTATCTTAGAAGCAGGCCCAGGAGATCTACACATCTTACTATATGAGATACTTTTTGGATATTCCCCTATAGAGGTAAAAGTCTTTTTCTCTTGCATATATATTACTTTTAGGGGGAGATACTTCTATTGCTTCCTATATATAGGAATTTTAGCACAAACTGTGTAAACTCCATGAATCCAGAACTGTAGTTCAAGCAGGACCAATAGACTTTTCATTTCATGACCTGAACCCAGGAGACAAGGTGTACATAAAGAACTTCCAGCGTACTGGAGCAACTCAGCCTTCCTGGGAAGGGTTGTTTCAAATACTGTTAACAACTCCAACAGCTATAAAAATTGGAGAAAAGGACTCTTGGATTCATTGCTCACACGTTAAGAGAATACCTTCTATTGAAACTGACTGTATAATGTCACAGGCATTGGAAGTAAAAGTCCATAGACAAGGGGCAGTTGGGTAGCTCAGTGGATTGAGAGTCAGGCCTAGAGACGGGAGGTCCTAGGTTCAAATCCGGCCTCAGACACTTCCCAGCTGTGTGACCCTGAGCAAGTCACTTGACCCCCATTGCCCACCCTTACCACTCTTCCACCAAAGAGTCAATACACAGAAGTTAAGGGTTTAAAAAAAAAAAGTCCATAAACAAGTGGACACCATTTTTGGGAAAACATTGAATTCCTGAATTTTTAGTTTATTATTGTTTTTCTTTTTCTTTTAGTAGAATATTTGATTTTTTCCCCTTTCTAATTTCTTGTACTTAAAGTACATATAATCAATATTAATCTTTTTTATTTTGCAGTAATATAAGTTTAAAATATATTTGTTCTAATATTAATGCATACCCCAAATCTTTAGACTATGAAAACCTGCCATTTATTGATAAACATTATGGGACTGTGATTAATGTTTCTGCCTGATTCCAGAAGGGAACAAAAGAGCCATTATACAGTGCAAAGAAACACAAGGTTAAGAAGATCAACCAATCCCAATGGGATTAATGAACTATGCAAATATGAAAGGACTTGAATCTAGTGTGAGACTTGAGGTTGTGGTGCTTGACATATGTTAAGATGCAGGATGTCTTATACCACACTCCTTGTGAAATACTATCAAGTATCTTAACAATTGGCTGTTCTGGCTCCCATATCCCTGAGAGTGAAGGTAAAATCAGACCAGGGAATGACACTTCTATTTTACACACACACACACACACACACACACACAAAATCTAGTCCTTTTTTCTCTCTTGTAGTATGGCAACTTCCTGTAATCCTGGCTGCCAATGGTAAGTGCAATGTTACTGTATTTTGTCCTATAGATTTATGGGACAGAAATTGCTTTAAATGGACCCTAATACAAGGGCCTGTTATGAATTTATTCTTGTTTACTCAGAAATTTTTATATACATAGACTTTTGGTATTTTGATTCTGATTTTGAATTTTTTTCTTTTCCCAAAGTTTAATTTTTCTCTATTTGTTTTCTTTTATGTTTTTGGTTTTTCTTTTGATAATTGACTCATATACCCCACAATTCAACCATGTATTCTGAGTTGATCCAGGAGTTGGTCAACACCCTCCTCAGGGGGGATTGTATATATTTTCATAAAATCCACAATTTAAAATTTTGTTCAAGAAAAATTTCAGGGAAAGAAGCTTCTTAAATCCTTGAATCCAGAGAATGAACTGTTTGAAGAAAGACGGCTGCATAAATCTACACTGCATCAAGAAGATCCAGAATAAACTTCAGTGCAGCTGACTGAACTGAAGGGGTACTGATCTGAAGTGTCCATTTTGAATGTACACTCTTATGTCAAAGGGGACAGCCCCCTAATTGGCTTTTTGTTAATTCACCTAGAAAAACACTGGTTTTTGCGTTCTCTCTCTCTTCTATTTCCCTCTTACCTTTTAACTACTGAAGTTTTCTTTTAGAAGATGCAATATTGTATACACCTGTAGTTAGAAGATTTTTAGGGGTACAAGATGATTATGTCAAATGATCAGTTGGGGAGACTAGTCTCCCAAATGATCACAGGGGAATTGTGAAGATGGATAGACTGCCCTGCCCATTGTTAGATTTAATCACCAAGTTTAAACACCCCACTAATCCTTAAGTATGGGGAAGTCTGAGACCCGTGTGTGTGAAAGTGGATGACAAATCATAACTGACTGACTGCTCCCTGGGAAGTCCTAAGCAACGCTTTAACTGTAATTGGTACACGTAAAGTAAGAGGAAGGCATAGGAAGTGACAAAAGGGATGGTCTTTAAAAATGACCAGAACTTCCTTTGAGAGGGCTTTTGCTTCAACTTGACCCCAGAGGAGCTCTGGCTGAGGGCTGAGGACTGAGGACTGTTTTCCCTTAGAACTTCCACCTGGGTGAGTGAAAAAGGCTGGCTCCCTTCCCTAGCTTACCTGGAGGTACTAGCCTCCCAGAGGACCCCTTGTTTGGGATGAGGCCTCATGGCTAAAACCCTTATTAATTGACCTTTGGGCCCGCCGGCTCAGGCTTCTGGAACTAGGCTGGAGTAAAGTCAGGGCTTGAGCACATAGTCTAGCTTGTTAAGCTAGATCTCTTACCCTGCTCTCTTTCTGATTTTCTTACTTTTATACCTTCTATATTTTATAAATTTCTAAAAAATCATTTGGAATTGATATATATTCATTCCTTGAAACCACATGCTTATATATTCAGTCCAACCATAATTTTACCCCTTATATTGGGGAATAGATTTCTCCAACCCCTGGTACAATGATTCAACATATGAATTAACTTACAAGAGACTAATTTTGTTCCAGTTATAACAAAAATGTAGGTGGAGTGCCAATACACTTCAATAATTCCCTATTGTATATAGACTTCTGTACATCCATTGAGTTGCCCATAGTAGAACATACTTCATGTTTCACTACATTCAAATGGGAAGATATTACACAAACTATTTCAGGGACTTCATCTTATACATGATTAGCCTTAACAGACAGTCCAATGACCAATTCACTTGGTTGTGTTGTGTAAATGGAATTAATATTTTCCGATTCATAGTCAAAACCCTACTCATCCTAGGCATAGAAATGATGTAATTCCCACCTCCCTTAGTGGGGAGGGGAGACGGGTTACCCACATGTGAAAATAAGTAGCAAATCAAGAGCAAGGGACTGCCCTTTGGGCAGTCCAAAATCAGTGTAGAGACTGCCATTTGTCCATTTGAATTAGAGGTGGACCCACGGGAAGTGACGAAAGACACTATCTTTTTAAGTATGTTGGTTACTTCCTGTGGAGGCAGTTCCCACCTTGAACTTGGTGCTGAAGGAGCTCCTGTGACCACAGGCAGCTTCTACTCTGTATTGTCACGTGGGTAAGTTAGGCTGACTTCCTTGGCCTCCCTAGGCCGCTTCCAAACTCTGCCTTAAGTAGGCACTAGCCTATCTGGTTGCTAGGCCTTGAGGCTTGCAGCTTCATTTATTTAGCCTTTTAACCTTCTCTCTCCCTTTTTCTTTATTCCTATACCTTTACCTTCCTGGTTGTAAATAAAGTGCCTTAGCCTGATGCTGACTTAGGTCTGATTTAATTACGAATTGTTGATTCCAGGTGGCCACACTTTAAATACATATCTATAAAATACCTAAATTTCCCTCTTACAGTGTGGGATACAGAATGACCTCACATTAGACTGGAAACTGTCATATTTTGCAATTTGCATTATGCTCCTACATTTGCTTAGCCACTTGCTCAGATTACATTTTCCATCAAAGAAAAAGCAGATACAAGAGTATAACAACATTAACACCAGTCCTTTAGATATCAGCCTCAATGCATAGTGATTTAATACTATTTGACATCAGGTAAGAATCAGAAGTATCAATAGAGCAGTGATAATTCCACTTTACAGCCAGACTCAGGATTAATCGACTCAGGAATAATCTGATGGAAAACATTCCTATTTAAAAGGAAATGACAAAGTGGGGATCCTGAATCAAAAAAGGATCCTACTCTCACATGTGCTCAGAATCATTCCCTTGACTTCTACCAGATAAAACTCTCCATCTGTGAGTGTTTGGGATTCCTTCAGAGTAACTGGTGGCTTTTCATTGGAAAGCTGGATAACTGACTTCATGATTAATGATCCATCAGATAATTATACCTGAACTCAAGACTCAAAATATTAGTTGCAGGCCCCAAAACTTTTACCTGAAATGGCAAATCTTACCACTAACATCTTAGAGCAAAAAATGTTCCAGGATTCATACACAGAGAAGAGATTTCATTCTGTTGTTTCATTTGATTTTCTTTAAGTTAGAACTAATCCTGGAATAAAGATCAATTCTTACAAATCATTGCAGTACCATAATCAAATTAATACATCTTAATGATCCCATTTCCTTATTTAGAAATCCCATAACCCAAACAAGATCTGGTTTGGCAAGGATGATTGCTTTGCTCATTCATTTGACTTCTTAAAGTCTTAGAAGTTTACAGAGAAAAAGTTTTCCTCTTTAGACTTTCCATTAAAGTAATCACCCACTCTTTATTTTCTTTATTCTCTCTTTCCATATTTTAGTCCTCACAGAATCTCAACACTCTACACTGGATCTAACTGATATTTCTTGAATTCCAATGAAAGAATTACAAAACAGAGAGATTCAACAAAAACTAATTACTAGTTGGACATTTCCCAGTTCATATGCTTTTTTTCTTTTTCTTGAGCCAGAAAAAGGTTAAGCAATCTGCAAACAGTTTAACTTTTTAGTAGCATTCTCTCAAACCTGTGTTGATATTTCTAGGGACAAGGTGCATTTGCACACCTCAAATCCTCCCTTATTACTTCATCAAAGGAGCGGACTTTTGCTCAGTCCTAGAAATCAGCTAACTGCATCATGAGCCTGAGTCCTTTGATAGAATGGACATGAACAGTAGGGATTAGGTCTCCTATCCTTTCTACATCTTCCCCAGTCCCACTTATTTGTTTGTTTGGAAAGACGTATATGTGCCAGGAAAAAAAAAAAAAAGGGAAACTAGTGAGTGCCAATTAACTAAACAATGACTAAAAAAACTGTAATAAATGAATGCCAAAAAATAGTGAGGAAGAATGATGAGCATTAAGATTCCTGAGAAGAAGTTCTTTATCATTGTAGTATTTTTCGTACAGTATGAAATTTGGAGTGTTTAATGAGGGCTCCTCTGTGGAACCATCTATGAAGACTGGGCTATAGCAAAACACCTTTCCTAGACACTGAATCTTACCTCCAGCATTATGTGTCCAATGTATACTCAAGTATGAGCTCAAGATGAAGCTCCTTCCTGTAAACATTCCGTGTATATTCCTTCATTTCAGAATGTTGTTCATTACTGATCATACAAATCTTACACTTTATACTGTCTTGAGTGATTTGATGAACACAAAACATTTGATCAGGCCTTTGGATGGGGACAAAAATTGAACCAGAAATAAACTATCACTCTTTGTAGATGATAAGATGGTATACTTAGAGAATCCTAGAAAATCAACTAAAAAGCTAGTAGAAATAATTATAGCAAAGTTACAGGATACAAAATAAACCCACATACATCAACAGCATTTTTATGTATTTCCAACAAAAATAAGTAGCAAGAATTTTAGATAGAGAAAATCCATTTATAATTACTCTAGATAATATAAAATATTTGAGAATTTTTGCCAAGACAGACACAGGAATTAAATGAACACAACTACAAAACATTTTTCACACAAACAAAACTATATCTAAACAATTGGAAAAACATTCATTGTTCATGGGCAGGATGAGCTAATATAATAAAAATGACAATATTACCTGAAATAATTTACTTATTCAGTACTATACCTATCAAACTACCAAAAAACTTTTTTACAGAATTAGAAATTATTATAACAAAGTTAATCTGTGTTATAAGTAAACTAAAGCTGTTATAGGTGATGAATATTATTGGTGGAGGTTGATTAAGCTGAAGATAGCTGTTTGGTAAACCAATGTCTTTATTTATTATGGAGGAGAGGTAGGGATAGAATATCAGAGGTAGGAAATGGGAATTATATCTATTAATCTTATATTATGTCTAAAATTCCTAAAGTTATTCTAAAAATATCTAAATAAACCCCCCCCCAAATTTAACTGCATTCTGTGCAGTGTCTTCTTGACTGACAGAGCAGACCTCCTTAACCTTACTCTCAGTATCTTAAAATAATATTCTTTAACTAAACTATTCTAATTCATAAAATCTTCTTTAATCTCCTTAAAGTAACATATGAATTCTAACTCTCAGATATAACTGTCAGAATCTCTTGGCAGACAGACACTAATGCAGGCCCTGCTCCCAAGTCAGGGAGAATGGACAAAGCCCTCTCACAGCTCCATCTGCCTCTAGGAACTGAAGAGAAAAGCCCTCAGTAAACCAGATTCTTTCTCTTCTACTTATGTGTATTTCAAACTCTCAAAAGTAACTATCTCAAAAGTCACTAACAGATTTTCTTTGTCTAAGAGAATGAATCCATAATCCTGCTCCCAAGGAAGTCAGAGAAACTTCTAGAACCAACTAAATTCTCCCTTTTATGCTAGGTCTCTTAAAGTGATGGAGAGAGAGAACTATCTGCTCTGGTTTTTAAAGGCAACAGTGTGATATTAATAAAACTTCTTTTAACATAAAACTTCTGCTCTTAATGAGACAGAACGAACCTAATAAAACTTCTTATAAAATCTGAAAGAACAAAAGATCAAGACTATCACTATCAAGGGAACTAATAAAAAAAAAAGTGAAGGATGGTGTTATAATTAAAATTGATATTAATATTTTAATTAAGGCCATGTTGGTAAAATATAAGATCACCACGCGCCTGTTAAGATCTAATTCAAATTCCCTGTCATACCTTCTCCCCACCTGGCTCCCTGGTACAAAAAAAGAGACCCGCCTCTAATGACCTCAGGAGTCTTATACTGTTCTTTTACGTAATCACACTTTCTGTCTACCTGCATTATAAGAGGAATCATGGGAAATGTAGTTTCCAAGTCCCCTAAACATCCACAGGAAGTTTGTCACATATCTAAATATTTAAAACTCAAATGAACCCCAAATTTCCACTAACACAATGGGGGCCTAGCAGTATATCAGATCTTAAACGATACTATAAAGCCATGATCATGAAAACAAATATGGTACTGGCCAAAAGACAGAAGGGAAGATCAATGGAATACAATTGGAGTAAATGACCTCAGCAAGACAGTGTATGATGAACCCAAAGATCCCAGATTTTGGGACAAGAACTGTCTAGTCAACAAAAACTGCTGGGAAAATTGGAGAACAGTATGGGAGAGATTAGGTTTAGATCAATATCTCACACCCTATACCAAGATAAATTCAGAATGGTTAAATGGTTTCAATATAAAGAAGGAAATTATAAGTAAAATAGGTGAACATAGAATAGTATACCTGTCAGATCTATGGAAAAGGAAAGAATTTAAGACCAAGCAAGAAGTAGAGAATAATACAAAATGTAAAATGAATAATTTTAATTACATTAAATTAAAAAGGTTTTGTACAACCAAAGCCAAGGCAACCAAAATTAGAAGGGAAGCAACAAGTTGAAAAAAAATCTTTATAACAAAAATCTCTGACAAAGGTCTAATTTCTCAAATTTATAAGGAGATAAATCAATTGATAAATGGGCAAGGGACAGCAATAGGCAATTTTCAAATAAAAAAATCAAAACTATCCATAAGCACATGAAAAAGTGTTCTAAATCTCTAATAATTAGAGAAATGCAAATCAAAAACAACTCTGAGGTACCACTTCACACCAAGCAGCAGGTTGGCCAATATGACAGCAAAGGAAAGTAACAAATATCAGAAGGAATATGGCAAAACTGGGACACTAATGCATTAGTGACGGAGTTGTTAATTGATCCAACCATTCTGGAAGGCAATATCGAACTATGCCAAAAGGGCTTTAAAAGAATGCTTGCCTGGGGCAGCTGAGTATCTCAGTGGATTGAGAGCCAGGCCTAGGGCCAGGAGTTCCCAGGTTCAAATCTGGTTTCAGACACTTCCCAGCAGTGTGTTACCCTGGGCAAGTCACTTAATCCCCATTGTCTAGCCCTTACCACTCTTCTGCCTTGGAACCAATAAAAGTACTGATTACAAGATGGAATGTAGAAGTTAAAAAAAGAATGTTTGCCCTTTGATCCAGCCATACCACTGCTATGTTTGTACCCCAAAGAGATAATAGGGAAAAATACATGCGCAAAAATATTTATAGTCACACTCTTTGTAGTAGCAAAAAACTAGAAAATGAGGGGGTGTCCAATTGAGGAAAGTCTGAACAAATTGTGGTATATGATGGGGATGGAATACTATTGTGTTGAAAGGAATAATGAACTGGAAAGACCTCCAGGAATTGATGCAGAACAAAAGGAGCAGAACCAGGAGAACACTGCACACAGAGACTGATACGTTATGGCACAATCGAATGTTATGGACTTCTCTATTAGCAGCAGTGCAATGATCCAGGACAATTCAGAGGAACTTATGAGAAAGAATGCTATCTCCATCTAGAGAAACAACTGTGGGAGGAGAAATGCAGAAGAAAAAAAAAAAGGACTGAGGTTTTGGAGTTAAAAGATACCTCTATTGCAAATATTAGTAATATGGAAATAGGTTTTGAACAATGATACATGCAAAACCCAGTGGAACTGCTCACTGGCTCCAGAAAGGAGAAAGGGAAGATGAATAATGTAACCATTGAAAAATATTCTAAATTAAATAATTATATAAATAAATAAATTTTAAAAAACAATATGGTATTGGTTAAGAGACAGAAGGGTGAATCAATGGAATAGACTAGGGGTAATTGACCTCAGCAAGATCCCCAGCTTTTGAGACAAGAATTCTCTAGTTGACAAAAACTGCTGGGAGAATTGGAAAACAATATGGAATAATTAGGTTTAGGTTAATTTGTCACACCTCAAACAAAAGATAGGGAACATTACAAAATGTAAAATGAATAATTTTGATTGCATTAAATTAAAAAGTCTGCATCAGTTCTCAAGTCTTTCCAGGTTTTTCTGAGCTCCTTCTTCTCATTAATGATAAAATGATAATGATAAAATAGGATTCCATTACAATAATATGCCACCATTTGTTCAACTATTTCCAAAATGATGAGCTTCCTCTTAATTTCCAATTCTTGTTACCCTAAAAAGAGTACCTTTAAGTGTTTTGTATTTTTAATATGTATAGGCCCTTTTTCTTTTTGTTTTTTTTTAAATACCATTTGTATATAGTTTCAAATTGATCTCTCAAGAATGGCGGAATTAGTTCATAACCCCAAAAGTTCATGCCTTTTTCAATCTTCCCACATTTCCTCCACCTTTTTCACTTTCCTTTTCAGTCATAATAGCCAATCTAATAGATGTGGGCTGGTCCCTCAGACGTGTTATCATTTGCATTTCTCCAAATACTACTGATCACCCTTTTCCTGAGAAAAGCAGATAAACTTGAGCACATTCATTAAGTTGTTGTTTTTTTTTTTTCACTATGAATTCCCTGATATAAAGGGATGATCTCTGGTTGAAAGTCTTCTTACAGGAAATCCATCTGGAACTAGTCTGTTCAAAAAACATTTTCTCATACTGAACAAGATCTAAACTCTCCATTTCAATGTCTTACTTCATTCATGACAGGAGTAAGATTTCTATCCAAAAGGAATTCTTGCTTGGGAATAAGAGATGATTGTTGCCTGAAGGCCTTACCACATGGATCATACTCCTAAAGTTTTTCTTTAGTGTGGATCCTCTTCTATTAATAAGCTCAGCCTCATTCATGAGGTTTCTCTCCATTGGGGATTTTCTTACATGAAGCTACTATGGAGCATTATGAGAAAGGCCATCCAGATTTATTATATTAATAAAGTTTCTCTCCAGTGTGGATTCTCTGATGTGCAGCAAGACTCACCCTGTGTGTAAAAGCCTTTCCACATTGTTTACATTCATAAGGTTTCTCTCCAGTGTGGATTCTCTGATGTACAGTAAGATTGCCCTTCACTGTGAAAGCCTTTCCACATTGTTTACATTCATAAGGTTTCTCTCCAGTGTGAATTCTCTGATGTGCAGCAAGAGAGCCCTTCTCTGTGAAACTCTTTCCACATTGTTTACATTCATAAGATTTCACTCTAGTGTGGATTTTCTGATGTCCAGCAAGATGACTCCTTCGTTTGAAAGTCTTTCCACATTGTTTACATTCATAAGGTTTGTCTCCAGTATGGATTTTCTGATGTGCAGCAAGATGGCCCCTCCGGTTGAAAGTCTTTCCACACTGTTTGCATTCATAAGGTTTCTCTCCAGTGTGAATTCTCTGATGCTTAGCAAGATCACCCCTGGATGTGAAAGCCTTTCCACACTGTGTACATTCATAAGGTTTCTCTCCAGTGTGGATTTTCTGATGCATAACAAGATTGCCCTTCTTTCTGAAACCCTTTCTACATTGTTTACATTTATAAGGTTTCACTCCAGTGTGGATTCTCTGATGCTCAACAAGATGGCTCCTCTGTTTGAAAGCCTTTCCACACTGTTTACATTCATAAGGTTTCTCTCCAGTGTGGATTTTCTGATGTCTAGCAAGATTGCTCTTTTGTGTGAAATCTTTTCCACATTGTTTACATTTATAGGGTTTCTCTACAGTGTGTATTCTCTGATGTGCAGCAAGAGTGTCCTTCTGTGTGAAGGCCTGTCCACAGTGTTTACTACATTCATTAGATTTCTCTCCAGAGTGGATTATTTGATATAGACCAAGCTCAGAGTTCTGCCTGAAAGGTCTCCCACCTTTATTACTCACAGAAATCATCTCTACACTTTTACTTTTTGGATGTTTAATGAGGTCTAAACTCGAGTTAAAGGCCATTCGCCTTATATTTCCTTGATACATGGGCATTTCAGGAAATCTCTCAGGCAACTGAACAATTCCTGCTTCTTTAGGAAAGCATTTCCTATATTCACTATCCTGGCAACTGTCATTTCCAGAGGTAAATTTTGTATACTGATTTAGGACCGAATGTTGGCTGAATTTCTCTGCAATTTCAACAAATTCACAGTCACTCTTTGGATTTTTATTTACCTTGATATTAGAGTCACAGATTTTTCTCAAAATGAAGTTACAAGGACCCAGATTCATGCCACTTTGGGAGCCAGATCTTTCCACAAAAAGGCTCAGCTTTGTAGACATCTCCTTTGCTTCAAAATTAGTCTCTGCCTCTGAAGAAAAGAAATAATGATATAAACACATACACTTAGAATATAAGTTCTTTCCTCTTTCGATGGCAATAAGTAAATGGATTTTTATTCTATTTCCGAAGGCCAAAAAGTTTTCAAACTTAATCAGAAACAGAATTTGCATTCACCTTTTGGTAATAAATGCAAGATGAAAGGTTTTAGAAATATTTTCACATACACTAACAATGAAACCTCACAATGGATTTATGACACAGCCAGGACCAAGATTTTCATCATACTTCACAACTCATGTCATAAGTAAAGAATGGAGAAGTGACCTGACCCACTTCCCTACAAGCAGATTACAACTCAAACCCTGTGCCTAAGCATTCTTTGTTGATAGTATTCAACAATCTTTATCCATTGCCCTTTCTGTCTTTCCTTTAAAATCACTTGTTGATTAATCTTATAATTTTGTCAATCTCAGGTAACCTTCCAGATATTTCATTCCCATCATTTTGGATGCACTATCACATGGTCATTCTTGGTAAATTTGATATGCTAAGCTGAGAAACAACTTCATTCTTTTTAACTCTCATGCAGTAATGTTCAAAGTAGAATATAAGATTTTTTTTCTTTTCTCCACAGTTGCAAAGATATTATGCCATTCAGTGCAGACATACTCAATATTCATCTTATTTTACAATCTACCATAAATTATGTCTCATACTCTATACTGAATCCATCATCCAACTCTTAGGAAATAAACAGTATAATTCAGGGTTGGTCTGCCAGCCACCAAGACTAGCTCTGCCTTCATTACAACAGATAAAAGTCTTTTGAGGTAATAGCCCTTATTCACCCATATTCACACCTCACTCCCCTGGACAGGGCATCTTTGGGCCTTTTTGCTCTAGCAGCCATGGTGATTCCCCTCACTGAAAAAAGGAAATAACATTTTCTCTTAAAATTAGAAGCCTTGGGCATAAGGAAGGATGAAGGGACCAGGAGAGAAAAATAAAAAATTTGGTCCTCTTAATGGAAAGGGGGCATGCAAGCAAGGCCAATGGAATGGTTTCTTTTGTATTCATTCTTGGGACATCTGCAGGAGGGTAGCGATCATGGAACATATTTGCAATCAGAAAATTCCACCTTTATCTACCTCTTGTAATAGAAGGATAGGCATATTACATGTTATTTAACCTCTGTTATTTCAGTTGCCTCAACTATAAATTGAGGACAATAAGAGTATCAAACTTACAGGGATGTTGTGAAATTAATGACCATAGACCAAGTATTTTTAAATGCTTATTCAAGGGTTTCAGTTTAACAAATCATGAAGGTAATAAACATGTATTTTAAAGCTTCTTCATTCAATGACTAGAATTTTAAAAGCACTCTTTTAAGGCTCATTTGAGAGTCTGAGGGTGGTTCCATCTTTTGCTTCTGCTATGCTGCCTTCCTGGGACTGCCTCTCCCATGAATACTTCCTAACAAGAAATCCTTTCTGAGGACCAGACTCATCCCACATGAGAAGGGGCTGCCTTGGCAGGTAGAGTGTCCCTTTTTCAATGGCCATCTGCAAGGAAAATCTGCCTTGGTATGAACAGAGAATGTGCACACAAAATTCAGGTCTAATTAGAAGCTCGACTAGATGACTTTTGTGATTAGCTTCAACAATGTAAATCTGTAACAGTGTTTTAAGTTTTCACCTGAAGCTACCTAAAATAGAAGAGAGTATTTCAGGATCAATAAAGGAAAGTCCCAGCTTCTCATCACAGAATTCAAAGACTTTTTAAAAATTAAAACCAGGCAGGAGAACCTGGTGAAGAGATCAGCACTTTTGCTTTTTTAATCATTGATAAAGGCTTAAAATCCCGCACCTTTGGCATGGAATGAAGACATTCCCTTAATGGCAGATTCAGAGTTAACAGAGGAAATGGTCCTTACCCACGAAGAGTACATTCAGCACATTTTCCAGCATCACCTCCCTGTACATCTCTTTCTGAGAACCGTCCAACAGGCACCACTCCTCCTGGGTGAAGTCCACAGTCACATCCTTGAATGTTATTGACCCCTAAACCAGCAAAAGTCACAAGATTTAGAGTTTGCAGAATTCATCTCATCCAACCCTCCTCAATTAACTTAAAGAAACTGAAACACACAAGGTACTCACCGGAAACTCTTCACCTTGAAGAGTGTCAGAGCCGGCTTTGAAGACCAATCACTGAGAGCCCATTGGAATACTGACAAAGGCATTTTGTGTCTGAAGTGAGAATTATGTTGGAAGAGTAAGCCTGTAGGAAGTGTCTCACTCTGAAATACTTTTCCCTGTGGAATTAGACAGAGAGTATGTGCACTCTGAGGGAGAGAGGAGATTGTGTAGAGGAGAGAGAAGGGGATCTGAAATCCCTCCTCATCACAACTGTCAGAATTCATCTAGTAATAACATTTTTTCAGTTTGTGAGAAAGTAGCAAGTACTGTATAATGTAATCGTTAGAATGGGTGCTTGCCAAAATTGTAATTAGCCCTTAAGTCACAAGACTGTTCATAGCTAGATTTATTAGTAAGAAAAAGAAAAGAGAAATATAGAAGGGAGGTAAAGAATTTCCTAGCCTAATAATCCAGAGCCTAACAACTCAATGTCTGTCTCTGAATCTCAACCTCGGGAAAAAAACCTCAGCTTCCTGCTTGGTTTCATCTTATAAATCCTCACTACATCCACTAGGTCTCTTACATCACTCGCCAGGAACAAATCTCAGTTTCACAATTAGTCTGGCACCACCTAGGGGTCAGTGCCTGTGGAATTAATTTTGTGATTGCTGATTGACTCAAATTTAAAACAAGTGGAAGGGAAGTAAAAATCTGATCAAATCAAAACAGAAATTCCCTTCTCACAGTATTCTGGAAAAAAAATATTACCAATGATTAATAAGGTGAAAACAAAGAAAAAGGAATTCTCTACTTAATTTCCTAAAAGGCCGAGTCTTACCTAGCTGAGGATTCCATAGATTTATATGGGATCAGACTCTGATTCTAGCTAAGTGAAGTAGTGCAGTCTTTTGTTGTTTGAGAGTTTGGCAAAACATCCTGTCTTTGCTTTATGATGGTCATTTCTTACTATAAAATATTCAGTATATTTAGTTACCAAATAGTAAATGTGATAAGGAAAGAAGCGGGTATTCACCTTTTAAAAAAACATAACATTTGATTAACTGTGTTTGGGGACTGAGATCATTCATAAGAACAACATTCACAGTAATTACTGGAATTTTCATGAGGCAAAATTTCATTTTAAATTAATTTAGTAATCAACTGGTCATTTAATGTGGTCAGTTGAACCTCTTCACAATATAAAAAAAAGAAAAAAGATAATTCTCTCCTCTAGCACTGGTGTCTTCTCTCTCAAACACACACACACACTCACAGTCACTCACACACACACACACACACACATACATCTCCCTGGTGAACTCACCACTCAGTCCCCTCCCCTGGACATCCTCTGAGATCTTGGATTCATAAATAACCACTAAGGAGGGGGATTTAGGAAACCTCAACTCCTCTCTCATCACTTCATCATAAGAAAAGCAAGTCCTTGTCCATACAAAGAAGGTGTCAGTCCAAGCTTTCCCCAGCTTTGTGGCTGGCCCAGCACTCTCAAAATAGATCAAAGTTCATCATGGCTTGCCAGTCAGACCCTTAATCTATTTATCATATGTGTTATTGTAATTTTGGGGAATTTTGATACTTTATTTGAATGTGCATTATAAATCTATTTTGTAAATGCCATTTTCACTCACAGGAGTTCATGGAAAAGCTTAAAAGGAAATGGATCTCATTTTTGGGTGAGAAACCTTTCACTGATTCTAAGCTATACAATTTTGATTTTTAAAACATTCTTTTATTATTTTTTTCCTTTGTACATGCAATACAGCATGAGTTTCTTCTCTCATTTTTGTACTTGAAAACATTGTATTTTTCCCAGAATTTTTAATTCTTATTGCTTTTCTTTTTTCAATAGAATAATTGACTCTTCCTTTTTCTCATTTCTTGTACTTAAAGTACATATTATCAATATTAATCCTTTT
>NC_058132.1:9401783-9418364 GCF_016433145.1 Gracilinanus agilis | reverse complement strand
AATATATAATACAAAATAGAAAATAAATAAATAAAATATTAAACTAAAAAAAAAAAATGGATACCCTTTGATCCAGCTATACCACTACTGGGTTTGTATCCCAAAGAGATAATAATGAAAAACATTTGTACAAAAATATTTATATCTGTGCTATTTGTGGTGGGAAAAAATTGGAAAACAAGGGAGTGCTCATCAATTGGGGAAAGTTGAACAAACTGATGGTGATGGAGTTCTATTGTGCAGTAAGGAATGATGAACTGGGAGATTTGTATATGAAGTGGAAGAAACTCCAAGAACTAATACAGAGGGGGCAGCTGGATAGCTCAGTGGATTGAGAGTCAGGCCTAGAGACAGGAGGTCCTAGGTTCAAATCTGGCCTCAGACACTTCCCAGCTGTGTGACCCTGGGCAAGTCACTTGACCCCCATTGCCCACCCTTACCGCTCTTCCACCAAGGAGCCAATACACAGAAGTTAAGGGTTAAAAAAAAAAAAAAAAAAAAAGAACAACTAATACAGAGTGAAATGAGCAGAACCAGGAGAGCATTGTACACAGTAGCTGAAATGATGAGAGAAGATCAAATATAATCCACTTTTCTACTAATAGAAGTGAAATGATCCAGGACAATCCTGAAGGATTTGTGAGAAAGAAGGCAATCCAAATCCAGAAAAAGAAATGTGGGAGTAGAAATGCAGAAAAAAAAACATGATTTATCACACGGTTCTATGGGTATATAATTGAGGGTTTTAGTTTTAAAAGATCACTCTATTATAAATATGAATAACAAGGAAATAGATTTTCAGCAATAATATATGTGCAACCCTGTAGAATTGATTGTCAGTTCCAGGAGGGGGGAGGGAAAAGGGGAGGGAGACAATATGAATCATGTAACCCTGGAAAAAATATTCTAAATACAGTTTTTGTAAAGTTAAAAAAAATGTTTTTAAAGTAAAGGAGGCAAAATAAAAAATATTGAGAAAACAACAGGTTAGATAATCCTGTTAGGTACAAGGAAATGATTTGAACAGGAAAAGGAAAGACCTAAAGTTTCTATATGATAATAGTTTAATAATATTTGAAAAGCAGGCTTTTTAGTCCTCCTCTCCCCCTAGAAGACAGTTGGGGATTGTGGGTGACTTTTGAGGTCACACTGACAGCAAGCAGCGGTGGTCCCCCTGGAGGCTTGGGAGGATAGGGTCTTAGTTCTTGGGGGAGCTTGGCCAGGGAGGGGATGGACTGCACTCACCTGGGATGAGGGTCTCTGGGTCCCGGGGGCCATTCCCTCTAACTCCAAGGTCTGCTTGGGCCAGACTGTGGTCCTTTGTGGGGTGGGAGCCCCAAGGTGGGGAGACTTCCTCTTTGTACACCTGTGGGGAAATTAGAGAGAGGACTCAAAAGTAGCACCAGGGCCGTTCCCCTGGCCTCAGGGGAGACTCTCCACATTGTTGGGGAACAGGGAGTCAGGCTTGGAAAGGGCGTTGGACTGGCCAGGAAGAAGCCTCCCCACCCTCTCTGCTGTGCTCTTTGGCTTCATTCCACTCAGAAACTGCTTTGGGTGCACAGGGTGGGTTGAGGGAGACTGCTAGGAGGTGAGGTTGCTGGATAGTGGGGGGGGGGGAGGGGGAGGAGATGATGGACAGGTAGATGGGCATCAGGTAGGAGTTGGGGAGAAACGGGATGGCATTTGTCCTGCTGTGCCCAATATCAGAGCTCCTTCCACGGCCTGCGACCACAGGCATCTCCCCAGCCCACCCCCCTCACCCCCCAACCAGGCTCATGTTGGCTGCTTCTCTCATTAGACCTTTGGGTTCCAGAAGGACCTAGACCAGCCCTGCTCCCATCAGGTGACTGCACGCCCCTCCCCCAGAAAGGGTGGGGAGAGGAAGGTGGGGGTCCATTCTCTCCCATTATGGTTCCTGGTACAGAGAGAGCCGCCGCTGCCTGACACCAGCACTTACATATTTGTCCCCCTCCTTTGGTAGTTTAAAGCAATAAAGACACAGAGACACAGGGGGATAAATGGACACTAAGACACAAACAGGGACCTCCTCCTACCCCCACCACACAATTACACCCACCCCAAAATTTCCCCTGCCCCGCCACTCTGCTTGCAAGGGCACAGAAACTTCTCCCTTCCTCCACCCCCGATCCCCATTACCAGGCTCAGTTACCCGCAACAGGTCCACCCGGGTCTTCCCTCTCCCCAGAAAACAAAGGAGTAGACAGTCTACACTGCGAAAGGATTGGCAGCAACTTTTGCTTTCACTCCCTCCGTCCCCCGCTTGTAGGAAGAAAGTCCCCAACAGCAAACTTGTGAGCACTCCCAGAGCTGAGACTTCCCTCAAGAAATTCCCAGCATGCCCTAGGATTACCCAGGGGAGGTGCCAAGACGTGGATGAAGTCAGTTCCCAAGCATTCTGGGAAATGGAGTCCTCCACGATGGGAGAGCAAACGTTTGGAGGACGTCATGCCAGCGGCATTCTGGGAAATGGAGTCTTACTTCCTGGACCTCTAGGTTTGGAGCCAGGGTGGAGGAGGAGCCCCACACCAAATGTTCCCAGTTTCTCTGCCTGCAGCCTGGTCCTTTCAGGTTCCGTTCATTTCTGGCAGTTTTAGCTTTGATTCTCCTCGGCCTCCTTCCTGTGATAAAAGAGGTGGTTATGGAAAGAAAAATGGAAGCATTTTTGAGAAGGGCACAAATTTCGGGTTAGAAGGCATCCAAGAAGCTAAGAGGATGGATGTTTACGGTGCCGTATTGATCATAATAGCAGGGCCCTGGAGTGGAAGAGTCCCAATACCCTATGTGTGGGCAAGGGCTGATGGTTGGCTGGACCGTCTCCTCATCAGGCATTCACCAGTCAGGGGTGTCTTGGGGTGCTCCAGGGAGTGATTGAATAATGAGCTCCTCAAACTCTCTGTTAAATTGCCTGAGCAAGATCTGGAGTCTCTCGTCATTGGAGGGCCCCTGACATCCATGACCTGTCCCAGGGCCAATGCTGGCCTGACCAATACACAGATCTAACATCAGGAAGAAGCAGGTGAAATGACTTACCCAGGGTCACTGAGATGGGAATTGTAAAGCTCTCAGCATAGTTCCTGGAACCAGAAAGCCTTCTCTAAATGTTATCTCTTCTAGGAGATGGAATCCAACCCTCTCATTGGTCTGGAGGAGGAGCAATCCCCTCTGATGGTGGGGGAGGGGAAGAAGGACTTGCCTGGGGAGGAGGGACAGTACTGAGTGAGGGGGATGGCTCCCTGACAATGCGAGTGGGGTGGCAAAAGGAGTCTGAGCATCCACTCAAAAGAGCTCCAGAGTATGGGAGAGAGGACACATGGGAGGGGGAAGGGCATAAAGTGTAAGGATGGGTTGTCTGGTGGGGGGAACATGAGGAGGTGGGAAGGGCAGAGAGGTATCAGAGAGGGGCCAGCAGGTCACACCTCAAACTCTCCACTCCTCTTGCTAATCCCCTGACCACAGGGTGCTGGATACTGCCTTGGCATCTAGTCCTTCCTGATCCTGAGCAGTCCTGTCCATCTTGGCCCTCTGTCCACATCCTCCTTCTAGAGCCCAGCTCTTGAGATCTATCTATCATCTCTGATAATCTGAGGACAGCTTAGTTGAAAAGGAAATAACAGGACACAAGAGTTGTCTTTTAGCTCATGCTTCCAGCTCTGTCTCCAGAAGCATGGAGTTTTTTATATATATTTCAAGACTCATTTGATACAAAAGATACCCCCCAACCCCCCACCCCCGCTGAAAACTTCGCAGATGCACAGAAGTTACAAGTTATGTCATATCAAAAACACAAACATTTTCATTTGATGTCAGAATAGAACAAAGCCAAGGCTGAATTTTGACTGGGTTTTTATCAGAAAGCCAAGTCCAGGAATATTTTTCTTAGGGTTGAATTACCCCTACTAAGGTTTTGGCCTTGGATATATCCATCAGCTGCATTCCTGGCCAAAGGGGAAGAGTGTTAACCTTTTGAATTCAGGTTTTCTAAGAACTTAAAGCTTTTCAATAAGACCACAATACTTTTCAACAAGAAATCACAAGGATCACAAAAGGGGTCAAAAGAGGAGTCTTAGATTTCTATCTATTCTTTTATTGGCATCCCACACCCAGCTTCTCTCTGTCTCTCTTCTCCCACCAGTTTCAGGAAGTATTTTTGTATTCTTTATTCCACAGAAAAGGAAACAGCCAGCATTTCTATGGAGCTCAGGAACTTGTTGCAAAGATCTTGTTGTGTTGCAACCCCATTTTACAGATGAAGAAAATAAGTTGGGGAAACTGACCTAATTGGTGAGTGCCTGATGAGGAGATGGTCCAGCCAAGCCTCAGCCCTTGTCCACACACAGGGGGACTCAAGAAGGCTCCCTCTAAGGCCTGAAAAAACTCTTTGCCCCCTTCACTCAGTCATCAAATTCTGTTAAAGAGGAAGAAGTTCTCTGGGATGCTTAAGGCAAAGGAAGTGCAAAAAGCCATTGACTAGATGGGATCTCAGAGCAGGGTCTGACAGAAATACACAGTAATTCTTCCTAAAATACAGGAAATTAGGGCTTTTCCACGCCAGGGCCCTGCTATTAGGATCAATACGGCACAGGAACCAGCCATCCTCCCGCCCCTAATCCAGGACAAGGACCAGCCTGTCTGCCTCAGTTTGGGCCTCCCAGAGATGAGGAGGTCGGGCTCAGGGGCTTCTTGGGTCCCTTCTCACCCGAGATCTGTGCTCTCTTCCGAAATGCTTCCGTGTGTTTCCGTCCACGGCCGCCTCCTATATCACAGGAAGGAGGCCGAGGAGGATCAAAGCTAAAACTTCCAGAAACGAAAGGAAACTAAAAGGACCAGCTGCAGCCTGGGAGACTCGAACTCTTGCTGCGTGGCCCCTCCTCCATCAGGGCTCCAAATTTAGAGGTCCAGGAAGTAAGACTCCATTTCCCAGAATACAACTTGGCATGACGTCCTCCAAACTTTAGCACTCCCATTGTGAAGACTCCATTTCCCAGAATGCCCGGTTCCTTGATTCACTCATGTTTTGTCACTTCCCCTTGTGCAGTTCCGTTATGCTGGAAATCTCTTGATTGGTCTCTGCTCCCGTAGTGCTTATGTTGGTCCTTTTGGGGACTCTCTTCCTTGAGGGGGGGAGTCAGTGCAGCAGTTGCAGCTGGGAGTGGAGACTTTCTGCTCTCTAACTCCCGGGGAGCGAGAAGACCCGGGTGGACCAGTTGCCGGTAACTGAGCCTGGGAGTCGGGGTGAGGGTTGGGGGAAGGGAGACGCCCCTGTGTAGGTGCTTCCAGAGAGACGGGGCCGGGGTATGTGTGGGGTATAAATGTGTGTGGTTGGGGGAGAGGGACGTCTCGTGACTCTGTGTCTGTATGTCTCGTGTGTGTCTCTGTGTCTGTTCATCGCTTAAAAGGACCCCAGAAAAGGGACAAATATGGAAGTGCCAGTGTGAGGCGGGAGCGGCTATTTCGACCAGCAATCATGGCTGGACTTTTCCCTCCCGAAGAGGAGAAAGTGAACCCACTCTCTCCAACCTCCTCTCTCCCTGTACCAAAGCCAGGAAGCGGCTGGGGGTGGGGTGAGGGGGAACGAGTGTAGTTACAGGATGGAGGCGGAGCTGGTCCAAGGGGAGAAGCAGCCAACTGGAGTGGGGGGATGCCCGTGCCCATGGAAGGAGCTCTGATTTCAGGCACAGAAGAAATGCCAACAGTTTCCCCCCAAACTCCGGCTGATGCCTGTCTCCCTTGTCCACCGTCTCCCCCATTACCCCCATTTTCCTCCTAGGAGTCTCTCAATCCACCCTGTGCACCCAATGCAGTTTCTCAATGGAATGAAGCCAAAGAGAGCAGCAGAGGAGGTGGAGAGGCTCCCTGTCCCTTCTGCTGGGGACAGTCTCCCCTGAGGCCAGGGGAAGGGCCCTGGGAGTTCCTCTGAGCCCTCCCCCTCCCTAATTCCCCACAGGAGTACACAGAGGAAGTCTCCCCACCTTGGGGCTTCCAACCCCCTGAAGGACCACAGTCTGGCCCAAGCAGAGACCCTGGAGCCAGAAGGAATGGCCCCCAGGACCTGGAAGCCCCCATCCCAGGTGAGTGAAGTCCATCCCCAGCCTTGGCTAAGCTCCCCAGAGCTGGAATCCAGCAGCACTTAAGCCCTCTGTGTTTTCCAAGCCTCCAGGGGTGCCATCACTGCTTGCTGTCAGTGTGACCTCAGAGATCACCCACAATCCCCAACTGTGTTCTGGGGATTATCTAGAGCCTCTGTAGCCCCTGCCTGGTGAAGCAACCCAGGTTGCATAGAGACAGGCCCATGTGCAGTCTTTTATTCATCCACCCTTCAGTGTGACAAATTTCATCACGGGGAGATGGCTGTGTCCCATCATTCCATGGATGGGCCAGGGACAGTCTCTGCTCCTGACCTCCAGGTCCTGGGGTTTGGATAGCTTAGTCAGGGCTGCCAGGGAAATTAGACCTTTGTCTCAGAGAGTTTTGTTGTAAAAATTTTTTTCCAGTTTGATGCTTTCCTTCTTATTTTGGTTGCATTGGTTTTGTTTCTACAAAACCTTTTTAATTTAACATAATCAAAATGATTCATTTTGCATTTCTGTAATGTTCTCTATCTCTTGTTTGGTCTTCAATTCCTTCCTTTCACATAGACCTGTCAGGTATAGTATTCTATGTTCTCCTAATTGCTTTATGATTTCACTCTTTATATTTGTCTTTTATCCATTTTGAATTTATCTTGGTATAGAGTGTGACATGTTGATCTCAACCTAATTTTTCCCATACCATTTTCCAATTTTTCCAGCAGTTTTTGTCAAATAGTGTGTTTGTCTCCCCAATGCTGGGATCCTTGGGTTTATGGAACAATGGCTTACTGAGGTCATTTACCCCAAGTCTATTCCATTGATCCTTCTTTCTCTTAGCCAGTACCAGATTGTTTTGATGATCACTGCTTCATAGTACAGTTTAAGATCTGGTACTGTTAGGCCACCATTCTTCACACTTATTTTCATTAGTTTCCTTGATGTTCTTGATCTTTTGTTCTTCCAAATCAACTTTGTTATTTTTTCTAATTGTATAAAAAAGTTTCTTGAAAACTTGAAAGAAGATTAATAGATTTGGCACTGAATAAGTCAATTAATTTCAGTAGGAACTTCATTTTTATTATATTTAGCTTGTCCTACCCATGAGCAATTCATGTTTTTCCAATTGTTTAGATCTCATTTTAATTGTGTGAAAAGTATTTTTTAGTTGCTTTCATATCATTCCTGTGTTTGTCTTGGTAAATAAATTCCCAAATATTTTACACTGTTTACAGTGGAGTTTCTCTTTCTAAGTCTTGCTGCTGAGTGTTGTTGGAAATACATAGAAATGCTGATGGTTTATGTGAGTTTATTTTGTACCCTGAAACTTTGCTAAGCTTTTTAGTTGATTTTCTAGAATTTTTTAAGCATACCATCTTATCATCTGCAAAGAGTCATGGTTTAGTTTCCTCATTGCCTACCTTAATTTCTTTTTCTTCTCTAATTACTGCTACTACTGTTTCTAGCATAGTATTAATTAATAGCGGTGATAATGGGCATCCTTACTTCACTTCTGATCTTATTGAGAAAGCTTCAAACTTGTCCCCATTGCAGATGATACTTGCTGATGGTTTTAAGTATATGTTGTTTATTATTTTGAGGAAGGGCCCAGCTGTTCGTATACTTTCTAGTGTTTTCAGTAGGAGTGGGTGTTGTACTTTTGTCAAAGGCTTTTTCTGCATCTATTGAGATAATCATGTGATTTCTGCTGGTTTGGTTATTGAGATGGTCAGTTAAGTGGATGGATTTCTTAATATTAACCCTTTCTTGCATTCCTGGTAAAAGTCTCACCTGGTCATAGTGAATAATCCTTGTGATGACGTACTGTAGTCTCTTTGCTAAGATTTAAGGTTTTTCCATCTATGTTCATGAAGGAGATTAGTCTTTAGTTTTCTTTCTCTGTTTCTGGTGTGCCTGGCTTTGGAATCAGTACCCTATTTGTGTTATAAAAAGAATTTGGTGAGACTCCTTCTTTGGAAATTTTGTCAAATAATTTGAATACTATTGGGGATAGTTGTTCTTAAATGGTTGATAGAATTCACTTGTGAATTCATTTGGCCCTGGGGATTATTTAAGCAATCTATTTCCTCTTTTGTTAATCTAGGCAATTTATGATTTTGTAAATATTCACCCATTTCACCTAGATTGTCCTATTTATTGCCATATATTTGGGCAAAGTAGCTCTTAATCATTACCTGAAATTCTTCTTCATCAGAGATCACCCATGTGGGGAAAATTCTGTTAGCAGAAACTCTAATAAGAACATCAAAATCTGGAAGTCAAAAATAAATAGGTTTATTGATAGAGGACTGGTCTCACAGTAAAGCTGGACTCTGGTGAAGACCAAGATCAAAGACCCCAACCCTGAGGAGATGGCCTTTTTTTATGCCCAGAAATCTGATGACACAGTGTCAGATGAAAAACAGTTAAAATTAAAATAGAATGAACATAAATCGTCCACATGGGGAGATCTTAATGATGCAAGTGCTGAATAAGTTGGGAATCCTCACTACGAGTGGTCACTAATATCTGTTATTATGACAGACCTTTCCAAGGCCTCTGCAGTAAGAGGTCATACTCTGATTTCTTGCTGACAATTCCTATCTATCTCAGCAGTCAGGAGCCTCCTACGGCTCAGGATGGCAGCTAAGGATGACTGACTTAAGCCATTACACCTTAGAGATGGGCATCCTGTACTCCTGACTGACTGTCTTATCCCGTACATGCAGCACGGTGTGGGGGGCTTTGTAGAACCTTTGGGTGACAGACCAGCCAAAGTGCCTGTCAGCCAGGTTTCATACCAGCCTCAGCCATACAGTGGTCCCTTGTCAGGAACACCTTCAGTCAAGAGCACTTTGAGATACGAGCTGGCACCATCGGGATTCTTTACTTTAATTCACAAGCAGATATTTGGATCACGAGCTTCTGCCAACCTCCACTAGACAGCCTGCCAAACGTTTGGTTTCACAATTTACACAAGGCTGTCTGGTTTAGGTCAGTGTTTATCTGGCTATGTGAGCCATTTGTATTGCATTGCTTTTGCTTTCTTCTTTGTTTTTATTATCAGTTTTTTTGGGCAAATTTCTTAACTTTTAACCATGGATCCTAAGAAAATGAGTACCGAGGGCAGTGCTGAGAGGAAAAAAAGGAGGATGTCCATGAAATTAAAGCAAGAAATCATTGAAAAACAAAAGCAAAGTGTGTGTGTTTCTGACTTGGCGAAGGAATACGATCATAGTACATCGATAATATATAGGACTTTGAAGCAGAAGGAGTCATTAAAGGTTATATCTTCCAGGCATTCACCCCAACAATGAGGCCATGGGCTCCCTGGCCTCACAGGCTGCTGAGAATGGCAAAAGGAGAAGAAAAAGGAAGACAAGAAGTGAGGCCAGAAGGGAGAGAGAGCTCAGTCTCCTTTCATGGGGCTGAGAAGGAAAGCCAAAGTGGTGGTGTGTCACACAGTGGTTTAGGTGGCAGCTTGTGTAACATGTACAACCCAAATAAAGTTTGGTGATTAAAAAAAGAAAGACACACCCAGAAAAAGCAGCAACAGGTCATGTATTGGAGCTGTGAGACGACACTTGTTTCACACATTATGCAAACATTCTGAAAAGGAGGAAGAAACAAACTTCCATGGAAAGGTCTTTGGCCTGGTGCATGGTCAGTCTTTGTGTATGTACCATGTGCTACTGAAAAGAAGGCATATTCCTTTTTATCCCTATTCAGTTTTCTCCAGATATCTATTAGCTCTGATTTTTCTAACATTTCATTTACTTTCCGTACTTCTTATGTAGTTTTTGGTTCATTTTATCTAGTTGTCATAGGGGTAGGTCAAGGTCCCCCACTAATATGGTTTTACTATCTGTTTCCTCCTTATACTCCTTTCATTTGTCCTTTAAAAATCTGGATGGTGTACCATTTCGTGCATATATATTGAGTACTGATTTTTCTTTTTTCTTTCCTTTTTTAAACCTTTAAGGGCTGGACAATAGGGATTAAGTGACTTGCCCACAGTCACAGAACTAGGAAGTGTTGTAGCCAGATTTGAACCCAAGGCCTCCTATCTCTAGGCCTAGCTCTCAATCCACTGAGCTACTCAGCTGCCCCCCTGATATTTTTTCATTATTCATTTTATCAAGATGTTATTGTCTTCCTTTTCTCTTTTAATCAAATCTCTTTTTACTTTAGCTTTGTCTGAGGTCATGATTGCTGTTCTTGCCTTCTTTGTCTTAAATGTAGCCCAATAGATTCTGCGCCAGCCTCCTACCTTTACCCTGAGTGTATCTACCTGCCTCCAGTGTTTCTTGTAGACAACATATGGTGGGATGCTGTCTTTTAATTCATTCTGCTTTCTGCTTCCTTTTTATGAGTGAGTTCAGCCTAGTCACAGTCATGATTATATCTGTGTATTCCCCTCCATTTTGACTTACACCTTTCTTTCCCTCCCCTCTAGTGTTTCACTTTTAGTCAGTCTCCCCCTTTTCCCTTCCCTTGTATTACTCCACTCCCACCTTCTCCCTTCTTATTACCCTTTTATTAGAGGGCCTTTTGAACATCCCCCCAACTTCTCCCTCCCTTGTATTACTCTCCGCTACCGACTGTTTCTTATTACCTTCTACTTCTCTATAGGGTAAGAAACAGTTCTGTCCCCCAATGGGCTTGCCTGTTCTTCCCTCTCTGAGCCTGTAGCAGTGAGAGTGAGGTGTAAGTATTGCCTGGCACCAGCCTCTTCCTCCCTTCCTTTGTTCTGGTCTTCTTCCACCATGGATTCTTCTTTATATGATAGATTTTTACCTCATTTTGCCTCTTTTCCTATTTCTCTTAGTTTTATCCTCTTTTTTTACCCCTTGTTTTTTATATTTTCTTGGCATATCCTAAACAGCTTCCACTGCACCCTCTATGTGGACCTCTAGCTACTAGAATAATGATAACATCTTTTAAGACTTACAGATGTCATCTTTCCATTAAGGAATATTTGCCATTTGACCATATTCAAGCTCTTAAATTTTTTCTTTTTCTCATGTGTAAAGTGAAGGGTTTTCCTAGCTGCATCCCTGTGCTGCGTGAACTGCGTCCCTGAGAGCTCTGTAGCAGGAAGTCCCAGGAGAAAGGAGCTGGGAACACTGACCGGGAAGGAAAGACGACCAATTCAGGGCTAAAGGAGGAGGTTTAAGAAGGGCTTCCCAGAAGCATTTTTTTTTTATTCCCTTGGATGCAGCGGTGACAGGATGGTGGCTGAGAGAGCTCTGAGCGCCCACGTGGCTAGTTTGAGAAGAGACTTCCCTGCCTGCCTGTCTGTCTATCCTCTCTTATTCAAGTATATATTAATCACCTCACCTGTTCAGATTCAGGACTCAAGTTAGCTTGAACAGAGGGCACCACTAGAAGTTTGGAGAAGAATCCTCCCTTTTTAAAAGCCTTTTTAGTTCTAGAATTGAAATAATAAGGTGGGTTTTAGGAGATGAATTGAATATTATTTAGGCCAGTATCAGAAGAGTAAATGGGTTCTGGAAAGGCCACCTAAGCACAGGGCTGATATAGCCAGAGACTGAGAAGACACCCACCCACAAGATGATATATGAAAATTGTTTAATTTTAACAAGGAAAAGGTAAGAAGGTAATTCGACAACTTAAACTAAAGGTTTCTATCTAAATTCCACAAGATCTAAATGTCCTGTCACCAGGAATCTTCGTGGATTTTTTCCATTGCAGGATCTATTGAACTATTTCTGGATGTGTCTTCTCAATAAACTTTAATTTTTTCTCAAATCCTCAACCTTTCCTTAATCTCACTTGTACTGATTACCTCGTCCACCTTAGGCTTCTCCCACCATGGGAAGTTTGTTATTCAAATATCCACTCATGAGTTAAAGTAAAAAATTCTGATCGTGACTGCTGGTATCTCAAATTGCTCGTGACTTAAGGAGTTGTAGTCATTGCAGTCAATTTTCTTTCTTATAAATGAGCTCAATCCCCAAACCCAGTTAATCAATGTTTTGCCAAGCTCTTACTATAATAACAAAAGACTGCTCTTCTTCACTTAGCTAGAATCAGAGTCTGATCCCAAATAACTCTGGAGTCCTGTTTATGCTTTCAGCTAGATAAGAGTTTTTCAGCCTTTTAGCAAATTAAGTAGAGAATTACTTTTTCGTTGTTTTCTCCTTATTAATCATTAGTCATATTTTTTCCCCCAGAATACGCAGTACTTGCTACCTTCTCACAAATTGAAAAAAATGTTCTTACTACATGAATTGTGACACTTGTGATGAGGAGGGATTTCGGATCACCTTCTCTCTTTTCCTTAAAATCTCCTTCCCCCCCTCAGAGAGCACATACCCTCTCCCTAATTCTATAGGGGAAAGCATTTCAGAGTGATACACTTCTCCAGTCTTTACTCTTCCAACATGATTCTCACTTCAGACACAGTGTCTTTGTCACTATTCCATTAGACTCTGAATGACTCGTCTCCAGAGCTGGCTCTGACACTCTTCAAGGTGAAGAGTTTGGGGTGAGTCCCTTGTGTGCTTCAGCTTCTTGAAGTTAGTTGATGAAAACTAGATTGGATAAATTCTGTAGGCTCAGCTCTAAATCTTGTGACTTTTGCTGGTTTAGGGGTCAATAACGTTCAAGGATGTGGCTGTGGACTTCACCCAGGAAGAGTGGTGTCTGTTGGAACCTTCTCAGAAAGAGCTGTACAGGGAAGTCATGTTGGAGAATATGCAAAATGTACTCTTCGTGGGTAAGGACCATTTCCTCTGTTAACTCTGAATCTGCCATTAAGGGAATGTCTTCATTCCATGCCAAAGGTATAGGATTTGTCAATGACTAAAAAAGCAAAACTGCTGATCTCTGCACAGGGTTCTCCTCCTGCCTGGTTTTACTTTAAAAAAGTCTTTGAATTCTATGATGAGAAGCTGGGACTTTCCTTTCTTGCTCCGGAAATTGTCTTTCCTCTAGCTTTAGGTGAAAACTTCCATCTTTCAGTTATGACCAAATGGTGTATCTAAAGTCTGGTTCTGCTCCTTTAAGTTTGAAAACTCCTTTTGGCCTTGGGAAATAGAATAAAAATCAATTTACTTACTACCATCAGAGGAAAGAACTTCTATTCCGTGTGTGTGTATTTGTCCTGTTTTGTTTTGTGTTTATATCATTATTTTTTTCTTCAGAGGCAGAGACTAATTTTGAAGCAAAGGAGATGTCTACAAAGCTGAGCCTTTTTGTGGAAGGATCTGGCCCTCCAAGAGCCATGAATGAAGGCTTCATTTTGAGAGAAATCTGTGACTCTAATATCAAGGTAAATAAAAATACAAAGAGCGACTGTGAATTTAATGAAGTTGCAGAGAAATTCAGCCAACATTCAGTCCTAAATCAGTATACGAAATTGACCCCAGGAAATGACTGTTGTATGGATAATGAATACACGATATGCTTTCCTGAAAAAGTAGGATTTAATCAGTTGCATGAGAAACCTCCTGAAATGCCCTTGTATCAAGATAACCTAGGGAGAATCACCTATGGCTCAAGTTTAGACCTCACAAGACATGCAAAAAGAAAACATGTAGAGATGCTTTCTGTGAGTAATAAAGGTGAGACACCTTTCAATCTGAACTCTGAGTTTGGTTCCTATCAAATAATCCACTCTGGAGAAAGACCTTATCAATGTAAAGAATGTGGAAAGGCTTTCACACATAGGGGTCATCTTGTTAGACATCAGAGAATCCACACTGGAGAGAAACCTTATGAATGTACACAGTGTGGAAAGACANGAATCCACACTGGAGAGAAACCTTATGAATGTACACAGTGTGGAAAGGTTTTCGCACAGAGGAGTCATCTTATTAAGCATCAGAGAATCCACACTGGAGAGAAACCTTATGAGTGTACACAGTGTGGAAAGGCTTTCACAGATAGTGGCTCTCTTGCTGAGCATCAGAGAATCCACACTGGAGAGAAACCTTATGAATGTACACAGTGTGGAAAGGTTTTCACACGTTGGGGTGATCTTGCTAAGCATCAGAGAATCCACACTGGAGAGAAACCTTATGAATGTACACAATGTGGAAAGGCATTCTCACGGAGGGATTATTTTGTTATACATCAGACAATCCATACTGGAAAGAAACCTCATGAATGTACACAGTGTGGAAAGCCTTTCATATGGAGGAGCGATCTTGCTGCACATCAAAGAATCCACACTGGAGAGAAACCTTATGAATGTAAACAATGTGGAAGGGCTTTCAGACTGAGGAGCTATCTTGCTGTGCATCAGAGATTCCACACTGGAGAGAAACCTTATGAATGTACACAGTGTGGAAAGTCTTTCATACACAGGGCGAGTCTTGCTGCACATCAGAGGAACCACACCGGAGAGAAACTTTATAAATGTACGCAGTGTGGAAAGGCTTTCACACAGAGTAGTTCTCTTGGTGTTCATCAGAAGATCCACACTGGAGAGAAACCTTATGAATGTACACAGTGTGGAAAGGCTTTTACATGGAAGGGTGATCTTGCTAAGCATCAGAGAATCCACACTGACTAGAAACCTTATAAATGTAATAAATTCACATAGTCCTTCTCTTAATTCTCCATTGTTGCTTCATGTCTGATAATCAACACTGGAGAGAAACCTCATCAGTGAGGCTGAGCGTATAGTTGCCACTCTTAGCTTATATAACATAAGAGGATTCACACTAGAGGGAAACTTTAGGAGTATGATCCATGTGGTAAGGCCTTCAGGCGACAATCATCTCTTGTTCCCAAGCAAGAACTCCTTTTAAATGGAAATCTTATTCCTGTCATAAATGAAGAAAGACATTGAAATGGAGAATACAGAGCTTGTTGAGTAGGAGAAAATTTCTTCTAAACAGATTAGTTCCAGATGGATTCCCTGTTAGGAAGGCTTTCAGCCAGAGATCATCTCTTACTTCATATCAGAGGATTCATAGTGCAACAAAACCTAATGACTGTGCTCAAGTTTCTGTGTTTTCTTCAGGAAGAGGGTGATCATTCTCATTTGGAGAAGTGCAAATGATAAGTCAGAGGCACATATATTAGCTTGGTTATTATGACAGAAAAGGAAAGTGACAAAACTTGGAGGAGATGTGAGAAGATTGAAAAAGGAATGAACTATTGGGAGTTTTGTGAACTAATTCAACCATTCTGGAGAAGGCAATTTGGAACTATGTCAAAAAGGCATTAAAAAACAAAAAGGAAAAAGACATATTTATATATATTAAAAATGCCAAACAGTTAAAGGTGCTCTTTTTGGAGTGACAAAAGCATTAGAAATTAGGAGGAAACTCATCAATTGGGAAATGGCTGAGCAAATGGTGGTATCTGATTGTAATGGAATCCTATTATTTTATCATTAATGAGGAGAAGAAGGAGCTCAGAAAAACCTGGAAAGACTTGATAACTGATGTAGACTTTTTAATCAAAATTATTTATTTTACATTTTGTAATGTAACTTGTCTCTTGTTTGGTCTTAAATTTCTTTCTTTTCCCATAGATCTGGCAGGTATACTATTTCACATCACTCTAATTTACTTATTACTAAGTCACATACCCATTGTGAATTTATCTTGGTTTAAGGTTTGAGAAATTAATCTAAATCTAATTTTTCCCATATTATTTTCCAATTTTCCTAGCAGTTTTTGTCAAATAGTGAGTTCTTGTCCCAAAAGCTGGGATCTTTGGGTTTATGGAACACTAGCTTGCTGTGGTCATTTACCCCTAGGCTCTTCCACTGATCTACCCTTCTGTCTTTTAGCCAGTACCATATTGTTTTGATGATCAGTGTTTTTAAGTACAGTTTAAGATCTGGTACTGCCAGGCCCCCATCCTTCACATTTTTTTATTAGTTCCTTTGATATCTTGATCTTTTGTTCTTCCGGATGAACTTTGTTATAATTTTTTCTAATTCTTTAAAAAAGTTTTTTGTTAGTTTGATAGGTATAATACTGCATAAGGAAATTAATTTGGATAGAATTGTCATTTTTATTATATTTGCTCATCCTATCCATGTACAATTCATTTTTTCCCAATTGTTTAGATCTAGTTTTATTTGTGTGAAAAGTGTTTTGTAGTTATGTTCATATAATTCCTGAGTTTGTCTTGGCAAAAAGATTCTCAAATATTTTATATTGTCTAGAGCACTGATGGACAAACTAATGCCCGCAGGCCAGATGTAGCCCCCTGAAATGTTCTACCCAGCCTGCTGACAGTCTTCTAATCTTATGAATACAATGAGTAGGATACAATACAATGAAACTTCAAAAGAGTTGCCTTAGAAATAGACTCACAGATGAGCATTTCCTTTCCTTTGGCCCCCTCTTTAAAAATTTGCCCATCACTGGTCTAGAGTGATTGTAAATGGAGTTTCTCTTTCTAACTCTTGCTGCTGATTTTTGTTGGAAATATATAAAAATGTTGATCATTTATGTAGAATTATTTTGTATCCTGCAACTTTGCTAAAATTATGAATTATCTCTAC
>NC_058132.1:9381862-9401283 GCF_016433145.1 Gracilinanus agilis | reverse complement strand
GAACACTTTCTCATGTGCTTATTGATACTTTTGATTTCTTTACCTGAAAATTGCCTATTCATGTCTCTTGCCCATTTATCAGTTGGGGAATGGCTTGATTTTTTTATATAATTGATTTAACTCCTTGTATATTTGAGTAATTATACCCTTGTCCGAGTTTTTCGTTATAAAGATTTTTTCCCAATTTGTTGTTTCCCTTCTGATTTTGACTACATTGTTTTTGTTTGTACAAAAGCTTTTTAGTTTAATATAATCAAAACCATTTAATTTACATTTTGTAGTTTTCTCTAACTCTTGCTTGGTTTTAAAGTCTTTCCTTTCCCAGAGATCTGACAAGTATACTATTCTGTGTTCCCTTAAATTATTTATGGTTTCCCTCTTTATATTCAAGTCATTCACCCATTCTGAATTTATCTTGGTGTAGGGTGTGAGATGTTGATCTAAACCTTGTCTCTCCCATATTGTTTTCCAAATTTCCCAGCAGTTTTTGTCAAATAGTGGATTCATGTCCCAAAAGTTGGGCTCATCATACACTGTCTTGCTGATGTCATTTACCCCAAATCTGTTCCACTGATCCTCCTCTCTGTCTCTTAACCAGTACCATATTGCTTTATAGTATAGTTTAATATCTGGTACTGCTAGGCCCCCTTCCTTCACATTTTTTTTTCATTATTTCCCTTGATATTCTTGATCTTTTGTTATTCCAAATGAAATTTGTTATAGTTTTTTCTAATTCAGTAAAGAAGTTTTTTGGTAGTTTGATAGGTATGGCGCTAAATAGGTAAATTAATTTTGGTAGAATTGTCATTTTTATTATGTTAGCTCGTCCTACCCATGAGCAATCAATGGCTTTCCAATTGTTTAGATCCAGTTTTATTTGTTTGGAAAGTGTTTTGTAGTTGTTTTCATATAATTGCTGTCTTTGTTTTGGTAGATAGATTCCTAAGTGTTTTATATTGTCTAGGGTGATTTTAAATGGTGTTTCTCTTCTACTTCTTGCTGCTCTAATGTGTTGGAAATGTATAGAAATGCTAATGATTTATGTTCATTTATTTTGTATCCTGCAACTTTGCTAAAGTTGTTGATTATTTCTACAAGCTTCTTAGTTGATTCTCTAGGATTTTTTTTTTTTTAAAATTTTAAACCCTTAACTTCTGTGTATTGACTTATAGGTGGAAGATTGGTAAGGGTAAGCAATGGGGGTCAATTGACTTGCCCAGGGTCACACAGCTGGGAAGTGTCTGAGGCCGGATTTGAACCTAGGACCTCCTGTCTCTAGGCCTGGCTCTCAATCCACTGAGGTACCCAGCTGCCCCCTCTAGGATTTTTTAAGTATACCATCATATCATCTGCAAAGAGTGATAGCTTAGTCTCCTCATTGCCTATTTTGATACCTTCAATTTCTTTTTCTTCTCTAATTGCTACTGCTAGTGTTTCTAGTACTATGTTGAATAATAGAGGTGATAATGGGCATCCTTGTTTTACTCCTGATCTTTTTGGGAAGGCTTCTAATTTATCCCCATTGCATATGATGTTTGTTGATGGTTTTAGGTATATACTGTTCATTATTTTTAGGAAAGGTCCTTCTATTCCTGTACTTTTCAGTGTTTTCAATAGGAATGGATGCTATATTTTGTCAAAGGCTTTTTCAGCATCTATTGAGATGATCATGTGATAGTACCATATTGTTTTGATGATTAATATAAGTTAATATTTCCACTAGCTTTTTAGCCTAGTTCAAGATCTGATACTGCTAGGCCACCATCCTTCACATTTTTAAAAATCAATTCCCTTGATAGTCTTGATCTTTTGTTCTTCCAGATATACTGTGTTATAATTTTTTCTAATTCTATAAAAATTTTGTTGGTTGTTTGATAGTTATGGCACTGAGTAAGTAAATTAATTTAGGTAGGATTTTAATTTTTATTATATTAGCTTGTCCTACTCATGAAGAATTAATGTTTTTTCAGTTATTTAGATTTAATTTTAATTGTGTGAAAAAGATTTTGTAGTTTTGTTCATATAATTCCTGTGTTTGTCTTGGCAAATACATTCTCATTTTATACTGTCTAGAGCAGTGATGGGAAAACTTTTTCAAGAGGATACCAAAAGAAAGGAAATGCTCATCTGTCTGTCTGTTTCTAAGGCAACTCTTTCTAAGTTTCATTCTATTGTATCCTCATTGTATTCGTCAGATTAGGAATAATGTCTTACTGGAGGATAGAACATTTCAGGGGTCTGCATCTGGCCCGTGGGCCATAGTTTGCCCATCACTGGTCTAGAGTGATTTTAAATGGAGTTTCTTACTCTCACTCTTGCTGCTGAGTTATGTTGGTAACAGAAATGCAGATGATTTATGTGAGTTTATTTTGTTCCCTGCAACTTTGCTAAAGTTGTTAATATTTCGACTACCTTTTTAGTTGATTTTCTAGGATTTTTAAGCAAATCATCATATCTTCTGCAAAGAGTGATAGTTTAGTTTCCTCATTGCCTTCCTAAATTTCTTTTTCTTCTTTAATTGCTTCATTCCTGATCTTATTAGGAAGACTTCTAACTTATCTCCATTGCAGATGATACTTGCTGATGGTTTTAAATCTAATTTGTTTATTATTTTTAAGGAAAGTCCTAGGTATTTCTGTACTTTCTAGTGTTTTCAGTAGGAATGAATGTTGTATTTTGTTAAAGGCTTGTTCTGCATCTATTGGGATAATCATGTCATGTCTGTTAGTTTGATTATTGAGATGGTCAATTATGTGGATGGTTTTCCCAGTATTAAACCATGCTTGCATTCCTGGCATAAATCCCACCTCGTCATAGTGAATAATCCTTGTGATGACTTACTTTAGCCTCTTTGCTAGTATTTTATTTAAGGTTTTCCCATCTATGTTTATTAAGGAGATTGATCTGTAGTTTTCTTTCTCTGTTTTTTGTCTGCCTGGCTTTGGAATCAGTACCATATTTGTATCATAAAAAGAATTTGGTATGACTCCTTCTTTGCTTATTTTGTCAAATAGTTTGTAGAGTAGTGTGATTACTTCTTTAAATGTTTAAAAGATGAGCACTCCCTGCTTTCCTCATCACACTCATCTGCAACTAAATATAAAATGACTGAATATTTTCTAGTAAGAAATGACATTCATCATAAAGCAAAGACAGGATGTTTTGGCACATCATACCCAGTTTTTTCCCAAACTCTCAATATAAGAACAAAAGCCTGCTCTTCTTTACTTAGCTAGAATCAATCAGTCTGATCCCATATAACTTTGGAGTCTTCCTTCTGCCTTTAGCCTTTTAGAAAACTAAGTAGAGACTTAGTTTTTCTTTGTTTTCTCCTTATTAATCATTGGTAATATTTTTTTCCCCAGAATACTCAATAATTGCTACCTTTTCACAAACTTCAAAAAAATGTTCTCATTAGATGAATTCTGAGACTTGTGTTGAGGAGGGATTTCAGATCACCTTCTCTCTTCTCCACAGAATCTCCTACCTACCTCAGAGCACATACCCTCTCCCTAATTCCATAGGGGAAACTCTTAGAGTAAGACTCTTGTACAGTCCTTACTCTTCCAAGATGATTCTCACTTCAGACACAAAATGTCTTTGTCAGTATTCCATTAGGCTCTGAATGACTGGTCTGCAGAGCTGGCTTTGTCTGACCCTCTTCAAGGTGAAAAATTTGGTGTGAGTCCCTTGTGTTCTTCACTTTCTTCAAGTTAGTTGATGAAGACTAGATTGGATGAATTCTGCAGGGTCAGCTCTAAATCCTGTGACTTTTGCTGGTTTAGGGGTCAATAACATTCAAGGATGTGGCTGTTGACTTCACCCAGGAGGAATGGTGCCTGTTGGACCCTTCACAAAAAAAGCTGTACAGGGAAGTCATGCTGGAGAATGTGAAGAATCTACTCTTCGTGGGTAAGGACCATTTCCTCAGTTAACTCTGTATCTGCTATTAAGAGAATGTCTTCCATTTCATTCCAAAGGAACTTCCCTTTCCTTCCCAGCCTCTTCTTTTTTATTCATCTCTTACTTTTCTTCTCAGAACTGATTCCATTGAGAGTAAGGTTTAAGTATTACCTATTACCACTTTCTTCCTCTCCTTCTTATAATAGTATTCTTCCTCCACTCCCATTTTCCTCTTTATGTGGATTAATTTATGTTATTTTTCTTCTTCCTTCAGGTTTCTCATGGTGTCATCTTCTATCCACCCCTTTTTTTACATATCAACTTAAACAACTTAGTACCCCAATTTCTGCCTGTGAATAATCTATCCATTATGATAATGAAAACAATTTTTGAGTTACAAAAATCATTTTTCCATATAGGAATATAAACAATTTGACCTTACTTGAGTCTTAAAAATTTTTTTACCCTCTTTTTTGTTTGCCTCTTCATGTTTCTTTCCATTTTTGTATTTGGATATCATATTTTCCATTTAGTTCTGGTCATTTCTTTAGGAATGCTTGGAAATCTTCTATTTTGTTAAGTACCCATACTTTCCTCTCAAAGTCAGTTTTGATGGGTAGGTGATTCTTGCTTGTAAACCCAATCCTCTTGCCTTCCTGAATATCATATTCCAAGCTTTCAGGTTCTTTATTGTGGCAGCTGCCAGATCCTGTGTAATCCTGACTGAGATCCTTGATATCTGAATTGTTTTTTTCTGGCTATTTGCAGTATTTTTTACTTGGCCTCGAAGCTCTTGAATTTGGCAATTAAATTCCTGTGGTTTGTCTTTTGAGTATTTAATGTAGAGGTTCATCTATGTCCCTTTTCAATCTCTATTTTACCCTTGTTCAAGAATATCAGGGAAATGTTCTTCTAATTTATAATCATATGATGTCAAGGCTTCTATTTTTTTTCTAGCCTTTCAGGTAGATCAATGATTCCTAAATTGTCTCTCCTAAATCTGTTTTCTAGGTCATTTGTCTTTTAAATATACAAAATGTGGAAAGTCTTTCACTTGGAAGGAAAAACTTGCTGAACATCAGAGAATCCACACTGGAGAGAAACATTATGAATGTAAACAATGTGGAAAGGCTTTCACTTGGAGGTGGAAGCTTGCTGAGCATCAGAGACTCCACACTGGAGAGAAACCTTATAAATGTAAACAATGTGGAAAGGCTTTCACTTGGAGGGGAAAACTTGCTGAGCATCAGAGAACTCACACTGGAGAGAAACCTTATGAATGTAAACAATGTGGAAAGGCTTTCACACAGAGCCACCATCTTGTTTCACATCAAAGAATCCACTCTGGAGAGAAACCTTACGAATGTACACAATGTGGAAAGGCATTCATATACAGGGTGAGTCTTGCTTCACATCAGATGATCCACACTGGAGAGAAACCTTATAAATGTATACAGTGTGGAAAGGCTTTCATATACAGGGTGAGTCTTGTTGCACATCAGAGAATCCACTTTAGAGAGAAACCTTATAAATGTAAACAATGTGGAAAGGGTTTCAAAGAGAGAATCTTTCTTGCTAAGCATCAGAGAACCCACTCTGGAGAGAAACCTTATGAATGTACACAGTGTGGAAAGGCTTTCACAGAGAGGGGCTCTCTTGCTAAGCATCAGAGAACCCACTCTGGAGGGAAATCTCATAAATGTACGCAATGTGGAAAGTCTTTCAGAGAGAGGGGCTTTCTTGCTAAGCATCAGAGAACCCACTCTGGAGAGAAATCTTATGAATGTAAACAATGTGGAAAGGCTTTCACAGAGAGGGGCTCTCTTGCTAGGCATCAGAGAATCCACTCTGTAGAGAAACCTTATGAATGTAAACAATGTGGAAAGGCTTTTAAACGGAAGAGCCATCTTGCTTCACATCAGAGAACCCATTCTGGAGAGAAACCTTATGAATGTACACAGTGTGGAAAGGCTTTCCTGCACAAGGTGGGTCTTGCTGCACATCAGAGAATCCACACTGGACATAAACCTTATCAATGTAAACAATGTGGAAAGGCTTTCACACAGAGCGCTGGTCTTGCCGTACATCAGAGAATCCACTCTGGAGAGAAACCTTATGAATGTAAACAATGTGGAAAGGCTTTCACAGCGAGCGGCTCTCTTGCTAAACATCAGAGAATCCACTCTGGAGAGAGACCTTATGAATGTACACAATGTGGAAAGGCTTTCACAGAGAGAGGCTCTCTTGCTAAGCATCAGAGAATCCACTCTGGAGAGAAACCTTATGAATGTATACAGTGTGGAAAGGCATTCACAGAGAGGGGCTCTCTCACTGTACATCAGAGAATCCACTCTGGAGACAAACCTTATGAATGTAAACAATGTGGAAAGACTTTCACACGGAGTGGCCATCTTGCTGTACATCAGAGAATCCACACTGGAGAGAAACCTTATGAATGTAAACAATGTGGAAAGGCTTTCACAGTGAGTGGCAATCTTGCTAAGCATCAGAGAATCCACCTTTGAGAGAAACCTTATGAATGTTATAAATTCTGATAGACTTTCTCTTAATGCTCCACAGTTGCTTCATTTCCAAAAATCCCAACTGCAGGGAAACCTCATGAATGAGGCTGAGGTTACAGTTGACAGTCTTAGCTTTAACAGAGGATCCACACTAGAGGGAAACTTGATGAATGTGATCAGTGTAGTAAGGTGTTCAGGGAGCAATCATCTCTTATTTCCAAGGAGGAATTCCTTTTGGGGAGAAACCTTATTCCTTTCATGAATGAAGGAAAACATTGAAATTTAAATGAAGAGTCCATAGTTTGTTTAGTATGAGAAATGTTTTCTCAACAGACCAGTTCCAGATTGATTCCCTGTAGAAAGGCTTTCATCCAGAGGTCATCGCTTCATGTGGGAAAAAAACCTAATGGATGTGCTAAAGTTTATGTGTTTTCTTCAGGCGAGGGCGATCAATATCATTTGGAGAAATGCAAGTGATGACAAGTCTGAGGAATCAGCCCACATCTATTAGATTGGCTATTATGACAAAAAAGGAAATTGACAAAAGTTGTATGAGATGTGGGAAGATTGAAAAAGGAATGAACTTTTGGACTTGTGAACTAATTCAGCATTCTAGAGAGATCAATTTGGAACCATGTCTAAAGGTCATTAAAAAACAAATGGGGAAAGGATCTATATGTATGAAAAAATACAAAACACTTAAACGTGCTCTTTTTACGATGACAAAAAATCTGAAATGAAGTATCATTTGAGAAATGGCTGAGCAAATGGTGGCATCTGGTTATAAAGGAATCCTACTATTTTATCATTATTGAGGAGAAGGAGAAGGTCAGAAAAACCTGGAAAGACTTGAGAACTGATGCAGACATTTTAATTTAATATAATCAAAATTATACATTATATATTTTGTAAGTTCTGTATCTTTTGTTTGAGGTGTGTAAGATTTAAAATTAATGTCCAACAACTCTTAAGTATTAATTTCATAAAGTTTGTTAATAATCACTTGAAGTAGAAGTAATAAAAAAGAAATAGAAGTATAAAAATCTAATTATCTAACAAAATTAAGACCAAGTGAATAAGTTTTCCTTGCCAGCTCAAAAAGCCTGCTCCAGCAGACTCCAATAACCAAAAAAGAGTGAGAGACAGGGCTACAAAAAATTTATATCCTCTCTACATTAGCCCATAAATTAAGAAGGAAAGTGGGATGCTGGGAACTTGAGTTTTAGGGTTCAGAAATTAATTACACAATCCCCCCTCTGATTCACATGGGAAAAGAGTAGAAATCTCCCAGATTTACCTGCCTAGTATCCCCATGGAATCAGTACACATAACTAACATATCTCTAAAGATCTTTAACTAGAGGTACATACAATATTGCATTTCCTAAGGGGAAATTACAATAACTTGGGGATTAGAGGGAAATAGAGAGAACAAAACAAATGATTGCTAGGAGCATTAACAAAAAGCCAATTAAGGAGCCATCCCATTTGGCATAAGAATTTACATTCAAGACAAATGCATTAAACACCCCACCCACCCCCTTAAATTTCACTACATCCCATATTTCATTCTGGATCTTTTGGTGCAGTGTGTGTTTTCTGCAGGCATCTTCATGGCAACTTCTTCAAACAGTTCACTTTCTGAATTCAGGGAAATAGCAGATTTCTTATCCTAAAACTACTCTCAAACAAGAACATTTTTATAAATCTAGGATTATATGACAATTATACAATCCCCCCTGAGGACAGTGTTGACACACAGATCACCCAGGAATACCTGGCTAAGTTATTAGGTATGTGAATCAGTTGTTAAAAGGAAGTGGAAAACATTTAAAAGAAAAAAAACCTACAAAGTGAAATTTGGTAAAAGATATAAAACATTCAGAAGAGAAATTCTGAAAACTGACTTAAAATGGACATAATTATGGGTATTAAGAAACCTATATATGGCATAAATGAGGCAACCTGAGGGGACATTGGATTGACTTAACCTGTGATTTATATTAATCTGTTTCCTCATGAAGTGACTCTAAAATGTCCTCTCATTTCTGTGTGCTTATGACTAAAGTGATGACTATAAGATGGTGGGCTGGTAGAGTTTAGCCACCACATGCCAGGGTGAGATTTAATACCACCAGTGAATAATGTCCAAAGGCTGAACAATCTATTTTCATAAAGAATGTCTGTTACATAGTCCTTATCAATATCCCTATTGATAGCCTACAAATCACAAAAGGAATTTTGTGACCTCCATCCTGAGCAATGCCCCAAATTTTGAAACTGAGCAAGCAAGATGCCCACAACCATTCTTTGAATCAGAATTGTTCTTTATCAGAGAAGTGTCTTCTCTGGACTGATAGTAAAATACTTTTTTGTTCCTGACATGAGCAAACAACCGAGCAGGCATCCAGCTCCTGCCAGGATACAAGGTACAGTAATTGGGTGTCATTTATAATCTTGGGGAAAATGCAAGGATGGTCCCTAGTTGGTAAAGGAGCATGTGCCAAGCAGGAGCTCTGACGAGCATCTCAGTCTCCAAGGGAAAATGCAAATTAAAATGTTTGAACATCTTTTTTCCTCCTGCCCAGCAAACCTTTCTGGGAAACAGCAGCTTATTGCCTCAAGGACATTTGCTGAGCTTTGGAAATTTGTATGTAGCTGCCAAAGCAAAAGTGCTAGGACACAGTGTATGGCATGGGTTGACCAGGAGTGATAATCCTAGCCCCATAGAGAAACTGGGAGAATGAGTTGTCAGTGGGGCTGCCAACCTCTTAGGTTCAGGCCCTAACCTTCTTTGAACTGGGCAGTACATGCTTTCCAACTTCAGGGGCTAGAGAAGCCTCTTCTCAAGTCTTCTTCAATAGGCTATTCACTGCAGCACCAAGATCTCTAATTTTGCTATCTGAACTGCACACAGACCTGAGTAGGGCTTTTTTGGGCATGACCATCCCAAAAGGAGTTCATGTGGCTTTCTCTGATAGAATGGAAGATCCTTGAGGGCAGAGACTTTTATTTTGACATTTCTATCTGTAGTACCTACACCACTACCAGGCCACAGTAGACATTGAATCAGTTCTTCTTGACTGATTTAGTCTAGGTGGCTTTTCTTAGTCCTCAATCTCATGTTTCTCACTGCTATTGTCTGCCCTTCTCAAAGTCCTTTCTATCTACTCCATCTATTCCTTATAGACCTTTTGTCTATAGCTGTTCTCACATCTTCCCTTTTTGAATATTGGCTCTTTAAAGCAAAGAATTGTGTTGGAATTATGCCTGAAGTTTTAAAAGAATTGATCCAGTAATACCAGTGCTAGGTCTGTATCCCAAAGAGAGAAAAAAAAATGGGAATGGACCAGTTTATACAAAAATATTTATATCTGTGCTTTTTGTGGTGGCAAAAAATTGGAGATTGAGGGGATGTCTCAATTGGGAAAGGGCTGAACAAATTGTGGCATATGATGGTGATGGAATATTATCATGCTATAAGGAATGATGAACTGTTTGATTAATATAAGAAATGGAAGGACCAATATGAATTGAGGTAGAGTGAAATTAGTAGATCCAGGAGAACATTATACACAGGAACTGAAACATCATGGGACAATCAAAGGTAACAGACTTTGCAATGTAATGATCCAGGACAATTCTGAGAGATTTAAGAAAAGAGTGTTATTAATGTCTAGAAAAAGAACCGTTGGAGTGGAAATGCAGAAGAAATCGTGATTTATCACTTGTTTATGTGAGTATGTGATCTGAGGTTTTGGTTGTAAAAGATTATTCTATTACAAAAATGAACAATATGGAAACAAGCATTGAGAGATAATGCATGTAAAACCCAATGGGATTGTTTGTCAACTATGGGAGGGTGTTGGAAGAGGGGAAGGAGACAACATGAATCATGTAACCTTTGAAAATTCATGTGAAAATTTGTTAATGGAAAATAATAAAGCAAATTTAAAATGAAATATTCCAGTGGGAAAAATTGATCATGTATTACAGCAATCCTCCAGAAATTTTCAAGAAAAAAAATGATTATTATAACCTTTACAAGCCATAATGAAATAAAAATATGTTCAAAGATTGGTTATTAAAAAAAGTTTTAATCAATTTTTCTTATGTGAAGAGTTGAATCAAACTTTCTTTTTCTATCAATCAGCAACTTAATCAATCTAAAATTTAAACACCCCTACTTAACACTAAGTAAGAGTTCACAAGTCACTTGCTAAAGTGGGTGCCAACTCCAGAGGCCACTGCCCTGCTCTGGGCAGTGCTAGGTAAATTGAAGGACTGTAATTGGTTCCTGTAAAGTGGAGGAAGGGACATGGACAAAGCCCTGAACTTCCTCTCCAAAGGGATCTTCCACCTTGGCTCTTGGACTGCTTCTTAAAGAACTGCTCCTGGATCTTCTTTATTATTATGGGATTGTTTATTATGGGAGATGTAGGAAGAAATACTCTTGAAAAATGATGATACTATAGTGGAGGCAGAATATGAGGAGAAGCTAGAATGACTGATATCCATGATTTGTTTATGTAATGTTTAAAGATCAATGGAGAAATCTGAATGATTCCAAATGCCAAAAATATGTTGCTGTATATTTTCCCAAGGAATGTCTGCTTGATTGTAAAGAAGAGGGGTTATACAAATCCATTTAAATTCAGCATGACATTTTGATTTAATTCTCACTTTTATATTTTGCAGTTGATTTCCAAAGTATAAGACACTTTCTTCAAGAACATTCACTTGAGCTTCCAATCCCTTATCAATATGTTCTTGGGTCAGAAGAGCAAGGGAAATGTTTATCTACATATTGAGCAGTGTGAATCTTGTAGCAATCCAGGTATACATTAATTTTGATATTATTCTAAGAGTGCTCAAAAAACTTAACTCTTATACTGCTAATGATTGATCTCTGTAATCTTGAGCCAAATTGCACATCAACCTTGCCAAATCTCTAGCTCTCCACTAAGACTACACCCCAGAAGACAGATCACTTATCTCAGACTTTACCTTCAATGATCAATTAACATAGGTAACAAACATCAGTAGATGCCTTAGGCCATATCAGCTCTGGATCATGATCTTAGCTCTACCTATTGTTTCAAGTTTTGGCAATTTGCATTTTATGATGATGACCTCATAATGTTAATGTATCAAGCCACTGAGCTCTCCCCTTCCCTCCATACTGTTGCAACCCCAATAAAGGTGACAAGAAATCAGTTGGCAAGGAAGCTTTTGACCATCAGAGCTTACTCGCTGTCTGTCTACCTTATGCCAAAACTTTCTGTGTCTGTGTGTCTTTATTCTCACCTTATGTTCTCTTTCCATTAATCCTTAACCCATAACCCATTTTCACTCAGTCCTTGGTTCCCCTTTCTGAGTGTCCAACCCACTAGGAATCTTCGTGGAGTCGGTGGACAGCTTCATCTGGCGCCCATCGTGGATTTACACCTGAGAGGAAGACTGCAGTGCAGGACCCGGGATGGTCAAAGGACTTCAGGTGGCCTCTGGGGTGAGTCGCTGACCACTAGAAAATGGGTCAGAAACTTTCTTCTCACACTAGTTACATACGATTGCTAAAATCTTTAGTGCACAGGCAAGGTTTTTCCTTTATACATCACCTTTCTTCCACAGCCTTCCAAGATTCCTCTTCAGGATGTATTTTAACAAATTGTATTAAACCTTCTATTTCTGTTTCCACTGTATTTGTTGTTAACAACCACCTTTTGTTATGCTTCCTATTAATATGACTTCTGATTGATATAATGATCCAGGTATATATGCCTTGCAATTAATTTCTGACAGTTTAAGTTGTCCCAAACGTGCATTGTCAGGATTCCAGTGTCTGTCCATGGGTGAAAGATCATTATTAAGATTCAAGTGATTAGTAACAAACATGGCATGAGTTAAAATATGAGGAGAAGAATGTGAAAAATTACCATCCTGTAGTTTAATTTGTACCTTTAAAGTTTGATGAGCTCATTCTATTATGGCCTGCCCCTGTGGATTGTAGGGAATTCCTGTGGAATGTGAAATGTGAAAAGTAGCACAAAACCTTTTAAAGGCCTTGAAAGTGTATACAGGGCCATTGTCAGTTTTCAGTGCTTTAGGTATTCCTAAATAAGAAAAGTAGGAAAATATCCTTGAATGCTTCTCCAGTGTGAGCTGCAGCAAATAAAACAGGAGAAAATGTATCATTAGAAATATGTACAAAGGATAATGGGCCAAAAGAAGGAATGTGTGTACTATCCATCTGCCAAAGATGATTTGGTTTGAGACTCCTAGGATTAAGTGCGTAGTGAAAAGAGGGAAAATGGGAGCAGTTTCGGACGATAGTTCTTGCAGCTTCTCGGTGTTGGTGGAAACTGGTGTTGGAGGGAAGAAGCATTCTGGTGATGTATTGTGTGACTAATTTCTGTTTCCTCCAAAGCTATAAAAATTGTTCAGGTTAAGGAATCAGCAAGTTGATTACCTTCACGAATAGGACCTGGTGATGACGAATGAGACCTGCCATAAAATGGAACGTCACGGGCTTGTATTCATTTTTGTAGGGGCAGCAAAAGTGGAAAGACAGAAGTCTTAGAAGCCAGCAAAGTCCCTGTCTCAATGTGAGGAAAAAGTTGAACCACATGCTGAGAATCTGAATACAAATCAAAAGGCACATTAGTTAGTTTTTGAAATGCAAATGACACTGCCAAGATCTCTGTGGCTGTGCTGATTTTTCCCTGGTCTCCCATAAGAAGGATTCATGGTTAATTATAGTCACAGCCCTGCCTGCCTTTTGATGACCCATCAGTAAAGACCATAACTGCAGGGGAGGGAGTGGATTGGAAGATCTTGAGGGAAAAACAATTGCCTGTCTATTTAAGAACTGTAAGAGAGGCTGGGAAGGAATGTGGAAAAGCATCTGCCCCATGCAATTTATTACTGAAATCTGTGGAATAAATATAAAGATTATCAACCTGCATTGCATTCAAAGGTGTAATTATAGATGTTGGATCTTTCCCAAAGAGCTCTCTGCTTGTCTGGGTCCTTTCAAAATCAATTCAGCAATTAGCATAGTATACAAAGAAATGATTTTCCGAGTAGGACTGTGCCAATGAAGCCATTGCAGTGGGGCTTCCTGCCACAGACAGCCTGTAGGATATTGCTCTGTGGGAAGGATTATCAATGACCTGACCGAGGCAAACTATAATCAATACATGAAAGCTGCTGGTTGTTAATAGCCTGATGTACTAAGGCTAAAGCTTTAGCTCCCTCCTCTGTAAGTTTGCAGGGGGAGGTGGCTGAAGAATCTCCTTTTAGAAGATGGGGCTCTTGGCACCAGATGACAGACAAATCTAGGGAACAGAGGCTTTCTTAAGGGAAGGAGGGATCGATTTTCATTGGATCTGTCCTGGATTTCATGTCCTGATAGATATATTCATCCTCACTATTTCTTTTACTATCAGTTTTCCCAGCTTCATTATCTAAAACATTGAGTTCACAATATCTTCCTGATTCCCTATTAATAGTCTGCAATTCATAATAGGATCCTCTATAGGGTCTGTAGGTACCAAATTCTGAACTACCAATCTATTACAGAGACTTGGAATATTCCATCCCAGGTAGTGCAGCAGTGGAAAAAATCCCTAAAAAAAAAAAAGGAGACTCGCGAAGGACCAAGGCCCAGGGCATGATGGCCTTTCGGGCTCCCAGCCTGGCTCTTACCCCTCCTCTGTGGCTGGTCACTTGCCTTCTCTTTGACATGGACAGCCTCCTTCTGGATACGGAGAGGCTCTATTCAGTGATATTCCAGGAAATCTGTGACTGCTATGGAAAGAAATATACATGGGATGTGAAAAGCTATGGTTGTGGGTAAAAAGGCATTGGATGCAGCCCAGGTTATTGTAGAAGTCCTGGATCTTACATTAACCAAAGAGGAACTATTGACAGAAAGCAAAATGAAACAAGAACAGATATTTCCAACAACTACATTTTTGCTAGCTGTTGAGAAGCTGATTAATCATCTACATAGACACTTGTTGCTACTGCTTCAGCTGGATTGTCATTTGAATGGAAGACAGGAAGACACAAAGAATTTTTTAGTTTATTTAATCATCTTGTTCTGGGTGATGACCCTGATGTGAAGAGTGGCAAACCGGAGCCTGATATGTTTCTAACTTGTGCAAAGAGATTTTCTCCTGCTCCTCTTGCTGAAAAGTGCCTTGTGTTTGAAGATGCTCTAAATGTAGTTGAGGCAGCACTTGCAGCTGGGATGCAGGTTGTTATAGTTCCAGATGAACAGTTAAACCCAGACTTTACAAGAAAGGCAACCTTGGTGCTGAAATCACTGGACTTTAAGCCAGAATTGTTTGGTTTGCCACCACATGATTGAAAGAATTCTAATGATGATCTGTTTTGTAGCATTTTTCCTCTACATGGTATCTTGAATTTTTTTTTCCATTTTAATGAGGAACTGATAAGAAAGTCAACATATAATCAAAAAAAGTTTGTTAGCCAATAATTTAGTCACTTGAATGGTTCCGGGTTGAGATGGCAGCAGAGTAAAAAGCACCTGACCTCTCCTAACCCACACATATAGGACTCCTCAAGAAGACATAAAAACAAATTGAGACGAATGAAGGGACCCCACAACAGGGCGCAGCATTGAAGGTACATAGAATCAGGGCATTTCCATGCTATAAAGGGGTGAAACAGCTTTCACTAAAACACAAGCTGAGCAAACCCCTCCACCCCCATACCACCTACAGTGCCAAAGCCAGCTCAAAAGAGTTGGGGCACCCATTAAGTCATTGGCAGCTACCTGGGGTCACCAGGGCCCGCTCCTGAAAGCAGCAAGACTTAAGACCCCAAGAGGCTAAAGAACGAGTGGACTTTGAACACAGACCCTGAGCATAGGCTCAGACGTGGATCCTGAGAGCAGGAGTGGACCTTGAGTGGGGACCCAGTGCAGAGGGATGCACGATTGTGGAAGCAGCTTCATGCAGAGGAACAAACAAAGGGACTGTTAAAGGAGCATCGGGCAGAGGAACAAACAAAGGGACCACCAGGAGGCTTGACCCTGAGAACTAGACCTGAGACATCAGGAGCCTAAAGAGCTTGGACAGACCCGGGGTGTGAGGATAAAGTTGAGAGGGCACGAGGCTCACAATGGCAAGCCATCCACAGGAACGCCAAGAGGGAAAGATCAACAAGAAGAAATCTTTAACACTCAACAACTTTTACACAGAAAATCCAGACAACAGAGCAAACAACAGAGGAGAACAAACAAATAATCATATCCAAACCTTCCCAAAACAATGAAAACTGGTCACAAGCTATTGAAGAGTTCAAATCTGAGATGATAAAAAGATGGAAGAGATTTGGCAAGAAAATAACAGTTTAAAAGGCAGCATTTCTCAATTGGAAAGTGAGGCAAGTAAACTGAAGACCAGAAATGACCAGATTAAAAAGGAAAACCAGTCTCTAAAAGCTAGAATTGGGCAATTTGAAAAAGATGCCCCTATGTCAAAAGAATTGATAAGCAAATTGGAGACCAAAATCAAACAGCTGGAAAACAGGACAGACCAAATCAAAAAGGAAAATCAAAAGATTAGAGCAGAAAACCAGTCTCTAAAGACAAGAATTGGGCAAGTAGAAATCAATGATCTCTCAAGACAGCAAGAACAAATAAAACAAAGTCCAAAGACTGATAAAATAGAAGGCAAGATGAAATATCTCAATGAGAAATTGACAGATCAAGAAAACAGGTCGAGAAGAGAGAATCTGAGAATCATTGGTCTTTCTGAAAAAGCAGAAATTAATAGAAATTTGGACTCCATACTAAAATTATTCAGCAAAACTGCCCTGAAGTTCTACAACAAGAGGGCAATATAGACATTGAAAGGATCCATAGGTCGCCCTCTACACTAAACCCTGAAAAGACAACTCCCAGGAATATAATAGCCAAATTCAAGAGCTTCCAAGTAAAAGAAAAAATTTTACAAGACGCCAGAAAGAGATAATTCAGATATCAAGGAGGACCAATCAGGATCACACAGGATCTGGCAGCCTCCACACTACAAGACTGCAAGGCCTGGAATATGATATTCAGAAAGCCAAGAGAACTGAGTCTATAACCAAGGATGACCTACCCATCAAAACTGACTATATACTTCCAGGGGAAAGTATGGACATTCAACAAGATAGAAGATTTCCAAGTATTTCCACAGAAAAGACAAGGACTAAATGGAAAGTTCGATATCCAACCACAAAAATCAAGAGAAACATGAAAAGGTAAATAAGAAACAGAAGGGAAAGAAAAAACACTTTATTTTTTAAATCTGCCTCTTTAAGGGCTTCAATAAGATCTAATTATTTGTATTTCTATGTGGAGAAATGTTATGTATAATTATCTGTAGTGAACTCTGTTCACCATTATAGCATTCACTATTATAATAATTAGAAGAATTATTCATAGGGAGAGGTTGGAATACTAAATGGTCTAAGATGATATGGGTGGGAGGGAAAGAGGGGGATGAATAGTAGAGGACACCAAGAGAATCTTGAAGGAATAAGAAAAATAGGATATTTTATTACACACAAAGAGGGCATGGGAAGGGGAAGGGATGAATACTATTATAAGAAGGAGAGGAAGAGAGCATTAAGAGGTAATAGGTAAACCTTACTCTCAGTGTAATCAACCCTGAGAGGGAAGAATAGCTATATCCATTGGGATATAAAACTCTCTCTAACCCTACTGAGAAAGTCAGAAGGGATAAACCAAGGGGAGCAGGGGAGTGGGGAGGTCAAAAAAGGGAGGGGGAGAAGAAGGAGGAGGGAATTCATCAGGCCTTAAAAATAAAAAGAGGGGAATAATAAGGGAGGGAGTAAAAAGGGAAGTAAATCAAGAGAGGGGACAAGGGTTACTGGCTTAAAGCAAACCACTGGTTTAAAAGGAAAGAGTGTAAGAAGAAGAGATAGAATTAGGGGAGGACACCAAAATGTCAGCGAATACACAACTGATAATTATAACTCTGAATGTGAATGGGATGAACTTGCCCATAAAACAGAAGCAAAAAGCAGAGTGGATTAGAAAACAAAAGCCTACCATATGTTGTCTACAAGAAACACATGTGAGGCGGTGGACATACACAGGTGTAAGGTAAAGGGCTTGAGGAAAATCTTTTGGGCTTCAAATGAGAAAAAGAAGGCAGGAATGGCAATCATGATTTCTGACAAAGCCAAAGTAAAAATAGATTGATTAAAAAAGACAGGGAAGGTCATTACATCCTGATAAAAGGCAGTATAGACAATGAGGAAATAACAGTGCTCAATATGTATGCACCAAATGGCATAGCTTCCAAATTCCTAAAGGAGAAAGTGGCAGAGCTCAAGAAGGAAATAGATAGTAAAACCATACTAGTGGGAGATCTAAATATTCCTCTTTCACATCTAGATAAATCAAACCAAAAAATAAATAAGAAAGAGATAAGAGAGGTGAATGAAGTCCTAGAAAAATTAGATTTAATAGATATGTGGAGAAAAATAAATAGGGACAAAAAGGAATACATCTTCTTTTCAGCTACACATGGCACATCACAAAGACTGACCATGTAATAGGGCATAGAAACATTGCAAACAAATGCAAAAGAGCAGAAATAATAAATGCAACCTTCTCAGATCATAATGCAATAAAAATAATAATTAGGAAGGGCACCTGGACAGGCAATCAAAAACCAATTGGAAATTAAATAATATGATTCTTCAAAACCAGTTAGTCAAAGAAGAAATCATAGAAACAATCAACAATTTCATTGAAGAGAATGATAATGATGAGACATCCTACCAAACTCTGTGGGATGCAGCCAAGGCAGTACTCAGGGGGAAATTTATATCCTTGAGTGCATATATTAACAAATTAGGGAGGGCAGAGATTAATGAATTGGGTATGCAACTTAAAAAAGTAGAAAGCGAGCAAATTAAAAATCCCTAGATGAAAACTAAATTAGAAATACTAAAAATCAAGGGAGAAATTAATAAAATCGAAAGTAAAAGAACTATTGAATTAATAAATAAGACTAGAAGCTGGTATTTTGCAAAAACAGATAAAATAGACAAAGTACTGGTCAATCTAATAAAAAAAAAGAAAGAAGAAAACCAAATTAACAGTATCAAAGATGAAAAGGGAGACCTCAACTCTAATGAAGAGGAAATAAAGGCAACCATTAACAACTATTTTGCCCAATTATATGGCAATAAATATAGCAATCTAGGTGAGATGGATGAATATTTACAAAAATATAAATTGCCAAGATTAACAGCAGAAGAAATAGAATATCTAAATTATCCCATGTCAGAAAAAGAAATTGAACAAGCCATCAAAGAACTCCCTAAGAAAAAATCCACAGAGCCTGATAGATTCACAAGTGAATTCTATCAAACATTCAAAGAGCAACTAATCCTAATACTATACAAATTATTTGATATAATAAGCAAAGAAGGAATCCTACCAAACTCCTTTTATGACACAAATATGGTACTGATTCCAAAGGCACGTAGATCAAAAACAGGGAAAGAAAACTATAGACCAATCTCCCTAATGAACATATATGCAAAAATCTTAAGTAGAATACTAGCAAAGAGACTCCAGCAAGTGATCAAGAGGATCATCCACCATGATCAGGTGGGATTTATACCAGGAATGCAAGGATGGTTCAACATTAGGAAAACCATCCACATAATTGATGATATCAACAATCAAACAAACAAAAATCACATGATTATCTCAATAGATGCTGAAAAAGCCTTTGACAAAATACAGCACCCATTCCTATTGAAAACACTGGAAAGTATAGGAATAGAAGGACCTTTCCTAAAAATAATAAATAGGGGGGCAGCTGGGTAGCTCAGTAGATTGAGAGTCAGGCCTAGAGACAGGAGGTCCTAGGTTCAAATCCAGGTTCAGACACTTCCTAGCTGTGTGACTCTGGGCAAGTCACTTGACCCCCCCCCCCCC
>NC_058132.1:9275357-9381362 GCF_016433145.1 Gracilinanus agilis | reverse complement strand
TATATATATATATATATATGTAGATCCACTCTTGGTCTTGTACATATGTAAAACAAAGCTATGGGAAGAATATATGGCCATTTGAGATGAGTTTCGGCACAGAGTTTCCCCACCATAGTCTTAAGTTCCCTATTCATCTCCTCCATCTGACCTGAACTTTGTGGATGATAAGGAACATGATATTTAGGTGTGTAAAAAGTGAAATTTGGGGAATGCCATTCTAAATATATATATATTTCTATGGACAAGGGAAATGTATCAAAACTACATTTCCCGTGATCCAACATGGTCCAACTGATTTCCGTTTCCGAAGTCTTGATGCTGGGGAGAGCTTAAATCTCCTGGGTTAGGAGGGAGTGGTCTTTTTGGCGAGTAGGCGCTTCTGGAGGCGGCAGGTTTGAATGCTTACAAGCGCGTGGTCTAATGATTTTATCTATCAGCATGGCTTTAATTAAAATACTAATTTATATATTTACAAAAGCCTTAATCATTTTTCATACTTATCAGGTGTTATTCCTAGATTTTCATAGACTCTTCTAAGGATATCCTGAGTAAAATGAGATCCCTTACCAGAATCTATGGTTAGAAGTACACCAAACCTAAGCACAATTTCTTTGAGTAATACACCACAAAGCTTACTGTGTTGGTATTTGATGGAAAAGCTTCAGGCCGTTTAGTCTATCAATAATCACAAGACAATACTTGTATCTTCTAGCTTTAGGCATGATGATGTAATCAATTTGCAAACTCTTGAATGGACAATATGCTAAAGGTCTACTACCTAAACCTTTCTTTTTTAAAGCACTTTGGTTGAATTTTTGGCAAACAGAGCGACTATTACAGATCTTATTTGCAACAGTACTTATTTCTGAGGCAACCCATTGCCTTTTCATGGAATCTACAACAGCTTGTGTACCAAAAATGACCTTTTGTGTGAATGGCTTGACACGAATAGGTATATAAGTCTTTTGGTAACAATTATCTTCCAGTATCTGGAAAGCAAAGGTCTTTTGAGAATCCTCATGGATGGGAATTGAAAAAAATGCAGAGCATAAATCTACTGGGGAAGTCAAGGAGATGGAAATATCTGTATGTCCACCACACAGATAAAATCCCTATCTCAACCTGAAACTTCTTAGACTTGCTAGAAGATCTTGTAGTTAATGTCCAAGGCACAGCTCCAAAGTTCAGAGATACCACAACCCCACAGGTTCTCCAGAAAATTGCCCAAAACCAACTCCCAAAGCAAAATGCCAGCTCAGAATCTCTGTGAAAGTCCCTTCTGCCAGCATTCCAGGTTTGGAGTTTTAAGCTCCTGCCAGCTTTGCCTGACAAAGTCTGCTCTTTACTAAAATAAATCCTACATTTTCTCTACAACAAGGCCCATTGGTCTTGACAGTATATTACCTGGCTTCCTCTAGGAGGTGATGTAGCTCTGGATTTGGAAGGTATCTGAGAGTCCAATTCTTGAAACTCAAAGCTCCTACTATGTGCCAGGCACTGATCTAAACATTTGGGATACAATAGGTGCAAAACACAGTTTGTCCCCCCACGTAGCATACTTTCTAATGGAGAATAAAATACACACAAATACCTGTAAATACACAGGATTGATGGGAAATAATTAATGAGGGGAGCAACTAGAAGAGAGAAGGTCTAGGAAAGGCTCCTCATAAAAGATGGAATTTGAATGCAGAAGGTAGGGAAGTCAGTAGACAGAGTAGAGGCAGGAGGGAGAACATCCCAGGCAGAAAAGAGAGCCATAGAAATGGCTCTGAGAGGGAGGTCAGTGGCTCAATGGATAGAGTGCTCAGTCTGGAGATGGGAGGTCCTGGGTTCAAATCTATCCTCCCAGTTGACTTCTCCTTATCACTCTTCTGCCTTGGAAACTATACTTCGTATTGATTCTAAGAGAGAAGGTAAGGATTGTAAATGGAAGGTACATATCTGGGCTTATCTGCTAAGAACACCTAGAGTGGATGCTTACCAAAGATGTATCTCTCAGAAACTCCTTCTGTCATAAAGCTTCTGCTGCTCTGAGGTCAGCTTCCTTCAGCCAGCACTGCAAGGGAATTCCTCATGTACTCTTTGACCAGGAGTACCTTTGGAAACTTGGGATGTCCAGGGAAGCCTGTTTTCCCATATTATTATAATTATAGTTAATCTTGGAGACATATTAAATTCATAATTATTTATTTGAGAGAGAAATGAGTTTATTTAGAAGGTCTCTGATTTAAGCTGTAGAAGCAGAATCTTAAGCTTTGCCATGTAGAAGTGGTCTGTAAAAATGAGCTAAACCCTCCTTTCCCCTCCTCCTTCCCTTGCCTGATAGTTTCCCTTCACACAAGCCACTTGCTGCACATCCCATATTTCCCCTCGCCCCCTTCCTCCTCTGCTGGGTTCTGGCCTTGGATCCCAGGACCATCACAGCCTCTTGCTCCCCCTCCACAGTCCTCTCTGACTCACCCCTCCCTTTTGTCCTGACCTTGGGGTAACTGTGTCCTCCTCTGGTCTGTAAACAAAGAAGGCCAGCTGTCTCCAGTCCAGCCTGTTGCTTCTCACCCCTCCTCTGTCATAGCCTCAGCATGTATCGAAAGCGCTATAAACTGGCTGTTATCTTTCCTTGGGGCCTAACCTCTTTGTAAGCTATTCAGGGAGTTTGAGAAGCTCATTATTCAGCCCCTCCCTGGAACACCCTTAGACTACCCTAACTGGTCAATGCCTGATGAGATGGTTCAGCCAACCCTCTGAAAAATACATCCTCTCATTCCATGCAATCTGTGAATTAAATGAAGGAAAAGATGGCACCAGAGAAGCTTCAGAGGTTTCTTTCTTCCTGCTGAGTCCAAGATCCTTTCCAAGTCTGAGGCTCCCTGTCCCTTCCTGTGGGTAGAGTATTACCCTGAGGATAGGGGAAGGCTCCTGGGAGCTCCTGAGCCCTTCTCTCTCACTTAATTCCGCAAAGGTGCACAAAGAGGAAGTCTCTCCACTTTGGGGCTCCCATCCCAAGAAGGACCAGTCTGGCCCAAGCAGAGGCGCTAGATCCAGAAGAAATGGCCCCCGGGACCCAGAGACCTCCATCCTAGAGTTGTATAGTCCATCCCCAGCCCTGGCCAAGCTCCCCCCACATAGATTCAAGTAGAACTAAGACCTCTGTCTTTCCTAAGCCCCCAAGGGTGCCATCACTGCTAGCTGTCAGTGTGACCTCAAAGGTCATCCACAATCCCTGTGTTTTGGGGTTTTCCAGGGCTTTTATAGCCCTGCCTAGATGAGCCAGCCCAGGTTCCAGACAGACAGGTCCAAGAGCTGTCATTTATTTATCCATCCTCCTTCAAAGGGGGATGGCTGTGTCCCACATTTCCAGGGATGGCCCAAGGACAGTCTCTGCTCAAGAACTCTAGGACCCGGGGTTTGGACAGGTCAGTCAGGCCTGCCAGAGAGGCCTTGGAAGAAGTTTGGGGTGAGAAAAGATTAGGACACAGAGAGGAAAAGGTAGGTTTTGAGCAGAAGAAAAAGGATGGGAATTCTGGGTGAGGGTTAAAAGGTCTGCTTTTCAAATATCAAACTATCAGGAATTTAAAGAGTGTACTTAACCCACAGAAACTTTAGGTCTTTTCTTGTCCCGTTAAAATCATGTACCTTGAACTGAACAGGATTATCTAACCTGTGGCTTTCTCAATATTTTTCATTTTGGTTCCTTTTGGAGGAGGAGATGCAATTAAGGTTCTAGTCCTATAGATACAAATATAAGCAACAATGCCTTTTAGGGAATAGATTTCTTTAACCCCAGGTGCAGTGATTCCACAAATGAATTAACTTACTAGAAACTAATTATAGTCCAGTTAAAACAAAAACCTGAGTGAGGTGCAAAAAAACCTCAATAATGCCCTATTATATATAGAAAACTGCATATCTATTGAGTTACCCATAGTAAAACATACTTTGCTGTTGACTACATTCAAATGGAAAGATATTACACAAACTCTCCTTACATTTAGGAAGAAGGAGATATTTAAGGGATTTCCTCTTGTATATGGTTGGCATGAACAGACAGTCCAATGATGAATTCATTTGGTTGTGTGGGATACAGAATGACCTCATATCAGACTGAAAAGTCACATCTTACAAGCTGCATTATGCTGCTACATTTCCTTGGCCACTTTCTCTGATTATAGAAATTTTCCATCAAAGAAAAAGCACATACAAGAGTATAACCATATTAACACTGAGACATCAGCCTCAGTGCATAGAGGGATTCAACACTATTTGACTTTAGGGAAGAGTTAGAGGTGTCAATAGATGTCAATGTCAATTAATAATTCTACTTTATAGCCAAACTCGGGAATGATCAGGTGGAAAACATTCCTATTTAAAAGGAAATGACAAAGTGGGGATCCTACTCTCACATGGGCTTAGAATCATCCCCTTGATTTCTGCCAGATAAAGATCTCAACCTGTGAATGTTTGGAATCACATTCCTTCTGAGTAACTGGTGGATTTTCTCTGGAAAAGTAGGTAGATTACTGACTTCATAATCAATGATTCATCAGACAATTATATCTGAACTCATGACTCAATATATTAGTTGCAGGCCCAAAAGCTTTTACTTCAAATGGCAAATCTTATGAATCACAACTTAGAGCAAAATAATTTCCCAGGATTCACACTGTTGCATAATTTCTAATCATAGGTATGTAAATAATAAACAAAGCCTCTAAGCCATGAAGAAAGATAGGTTTATTGTCGGGGGGGGCAGTCTCATAACAAGGCCAGACCTCTGGTCAAGACCAGAAGGACCTTGAGCACTGTGGGAGACTTTCTTTTATACCCCCAAAGAATTTGACAAGTTTTTATACCCGTACAAAAATAATTCAGGTCAGTGATGAAAACAGAGAGATATGGATTGGTTGAAGCAATTAGGAAGTACTTCTCATGGGCAGGTGAAAGGGAACTTTTACTCCCTTTAACTTAACCAATCAAGTACTTGGAGTGCTTTATTCTTTTAACTTAGTCAGGAATTTGAAGAACCTTTTACTAAAAGAAGGTCACACTCTCAGAGAAAGGAACAGGCCAAGAAGTAGATCCCACAGGCACAGCCCCCTGGGCAGTGCTAGACAAATTAAAAAACTATGATTGGTTCCTGAGATGTGATGTGCGAGAGCTGTTAGGTGGAGAAAAATGCTCAAAAGGTAAGACCCAACAGGAAGTCTGGGCATTCGATTCCGATTTGGATTCTTGTGGACATTCTGATTCGAACTGACACACTGACTGATGGAGTCTCCAACATTTTGACTCATTAAGAATTGCATTCTAATTTCAGATTCAGATTGTGATTGCAGCATTGCTGAATTCGGCTGAAGAAGGAAGTTTACTCAGGTGAGACTCTTGCCTCCTTGGCATAAAAGACTGTCTTTTGTAAGGCTCAGCATCTTTGGGTTGAAGACTCCTCTTTGGAAGGCACGCCAAGAACGGCTCTGTCTCTTTGGAGTTAGACGCTCTGGTGAAACATTTGACTGAAGAGATTCCTGCAAACTTCTACATGGAGCCTGGAACCTTGCCCAGGTGGTGAGCTGAATATCTTTGGAGAGGACTTAGGGCATTTAGTTAGTCAACTCCCTCTCTCCTTCCTCCATTTCCCTTTACTATCTCTACCTTGCTGTAATAAAGTTACTAGCAGTCTCTTGACTTAAGAGTTAATGTTTATAAATTGTGAACACAACAATCTTTTTAACTCTTAAATTTAATCAAACCAATTTTAACTATTATAGGCAGAAGAAGTCATTTGACAATGATTTAAGATTATCACTTGATATATCTGGGGGGGAGCAGATGGTCTTGGGCTAATGATGCATAAGATAAGAGTGGGTGGGATTGAGTGGTACCTGGTTCTGAATTAAAGGTCAGGCATCATGATGTATAAGGTGCCAAATATAGCAACTTTGAAGGGTAGGTCTGACACTAAGGCCTATATTAAAGCAGTTATTTATATAATTCAAAACCTTAATATTTATACCAGAATATTCACAAAAAAGCTACTGAAATCATGGCTTATGCCAACTATCTTGCAATTACAATTATGATTATCTCAAGCTAAAATCTAATCCTCATGTAAGGGAGTAAGGGGATTTTTCTCTCACATATAGAGAAGAGATTTCATTCTGTTTTATTTGTTGTTTTCTTTGATTTTCTTTATTGTTTTCTTTGTTTTTTTATTTGATTTTCTTTAAGTTAGAATTTTAGTTTTCATTTTATTTGATTTTCTTTAAGTTAGAATTTATCCATGTATAAAGATTAATTCTTAGAAATCACTGCTGTACGACAGTCAAATGACTATATTATCAATGATCCCACTTCTTTATTAAAAATCCCATAACCCAAAAAGATCTGGTTTTGCAAGGCTGATTGCTTTGCCCATTCAATTGACTTCTTAAAGTCTTGTAAGTTTACAGACAAAATGTTTTTGCTTTGAACCTGTCCATAAAAATAATCATCAACTCTTTTATTTTCTTTATTCTCTCTTTCCATAGTTTAATCCTTACAGAATCTCAATGCTCTATATTAGATCTAACATAGAGGATTTTACACCAGACTATCACAATTTATTTATCTGGGAGTTTTCAGGGACATGGACTTCCCCTCTTTTAGTCCCTCCAATGTTTTCCTTTTTGGTAGTAAGAAATACATATTTCTTGAATTCCAAGGAAAATAATTGCAAAATAGAAAAGAGATTCAGAAACGACAAATACTAACAGGCTGATTCCCAATTCATATAATTTTTCCTTTTTCTTAAGTCAGAAAAGGGTTAAGAAATCTGCAGACAGTTTCACTTTTTAGTAATACTCTCTCACATCCGTGTTGATATTTTAAGAAACAAGGTGCACTTGCACACCTCAAATACCCTCTTATTACTTCATCAGAGGGGTGAGACTTTTGCTCAGTCCCAGACATCAGTCAACTGCATTATGAACCTGAGGCCTTGGATAGGATGGATGGAACAGTACGGATCAGGTCCTCTATCCCTTCCACATCATCTCCATTCCCTCTTAATTTGTACATTTGGAAAGACCTCCAAGAGTCAGCAAAAAAAACAAGAAACTAATCAGTGCCAATTAACTAGGCAATGACTAAAACAACTGTAATAGATGAATGCTGACAAATAATGAGGAAAAATTATAAGCATTAGGATTTTAGACAAAAAGTCCTTATCAATGTAGTATTTTTTGCACGGTATGAAATTTGGGGTATTTAATGAGGTCTCATCTTCGGGACAGTCCATGAAGACTGGGAGACAGCAAAACACCTTTCCTAGTGAAATGAAGACACTGAATCAACAGCATAATGTGCCCAGAGTATAGTCAAATATGAGCTCAAAAAAAAGCCCTTCCTGTAATCATTTCCTATACACCCCTTTATTCCAGAAAGAATATTGTTCACCACTGATCATACAACTCTTAAATACTTTATAGAGTCTAGAGGGATTTGAATGAACACAAAAGATTTGATCAGGCCTTTGGATGAAGACAAAAATTGATCCAGAAAGAAATGATCACTTTTTGCAGATGATACGATGGTATACTTTGAGAATTCAAAAAAGTCAACTAAAAAGTTAGTAGAGATAATTCATAATTTTAGCAAAGTTGCAGGATACAAAATAATCCTACATAAATGATCAACATTTTTATATATTTCCAACAAAAATCAGCAGCAAGAGTTAGAAAGAGAAACTCCATTTACAATCACTCTAGACCAGTGATGGGCAAATTTTTAAAGAGGGGGCTGAAGGAAAGGAAATGCTCATCTGTGAGTCTGTTTCTAAGGCAACTCTTTTGAAGTTTCATTATATTGTATCCTACTCATTGTATTCATAAGATTAGGAAGAATGTCAGCAGGCTGGATAGAACATTTCAGGGGGATGCATCTGGCCTGTGGGCAGTAGTTTGTCCATCACTGCTCTAGACAATATAAAATATTTGAGAATCTTTTTGCCAAGACAAACTCAGGAATTATATGAACATAACTACAAAATACTTTTCACACAAATAAAACTATATCTAAACAATGGGAAAAACATCAATTGTGCATGGGTAGGATGAGCTAATATAATAAAAATGACAATTCTATCCAAATTAATTTACTTACTGTTATATTGAATCTCTGGGAGCCAGGAGTTCACACTGTGATTGACAGGTGGATCTGTTGGATGTCGGAATGTTCCCAGAGAGGCGTGCGGACACAGGAGAGGGCAGCTGGCCCAGGGGGGGTATAAAACCACCCTGGCAGCCCTGGCAGGGATTCCTTTCTTTCCCTGAGACCTGAGATCAGTGGATTCTGGTCTTTTGTGGGATTGAGACTTGCAGGATCAACCTTGCAAGCTCCTCCTGTTTGTTCCTGTAACATCAACGTGTACCCAGACCATCATCTCTGATTCTACTGCCCTAGATAGTAGGAAATCAATCATCTTAATTATCTAGGTTTCCCAGGGCCCGGGAGGGATCCGGGAATTGGGCAGGAGAAGAAGAGGGTGGAAAGGGGTGGATATCTCAAACTGGTTAGGCATATCATCTAGTGAAGAAGAAGCTGAAAGATTATACAGCAGTTTGCCTACTCTGGTGTGGCTGTGGCCAGGCTGTGCCAGAGAGAAGCTAACCATCCTAATTCCTTTACTTGCCTACAGTTTAGAGATTCATCATTATCATTTTAATCAGGGTCTCCCAATACCTCTATCCAATCCCATTATCCTTCTTTGTTAAATACAATCAAAGTTTTAAAGTACCTTCCTGAAGTGGTTTTTCAAAGCTTCTTTGGGAAGGGAGAGCCACAGTCAGATAACAATGTTACCCAGCTAAAGAGCCCATTATATAATATCAATTAACCTCAGGTGGGTCCTGAAGGGATATCATCCATTGACCTAAAGGATCCTGCCTGGGCAACCGTTATAAAGGAGGGAGGTGTCATCCCATCCTCTCTCTATACTTCATCTACATACATCTAGAGGAGTATCATTTATTATAACATTATGCAGTATTATACCTATCAAACTAACAAAAACCTTTTTTAAAGAATTAGAAAAAATTAAAAAAAGTTCATCTGGAAGAACAAAAGATCAAGATATCAAAGGAACTAATAAAAAAATGTGAAGGATGGGGGCCTAGCAGTACCAGATCTTAAACTGTACTTAAAAACACTGATCATCAAAACGATATGGTACTGGCTAAAAGACAGAAGGGTAGATCAGTGGAAGAGCCTAGGGGTAAATGACCACAGCAAGCTAGTGTTCCATAAACCCAAAGATCCCAGCTTTTGGGACAAGAACTCACTATTTGACAAAAACTGCTAGGAAAATTGGAAAACAATATAGGAAAAATTAGATTTAGATTAATTTCTCAAACCTTAAACCAAGATAAGTTCACAATAGGTATGTGACTTAGTAAAAGTATAAGTAAATTAGAGTGATGTGAAATAGTATACCTGCCAGATCTATGGGAAAAGAAGGAAATGTAAGACCAACCAAGAGACAAGGTACATTACAAAATGTAAAATAAATAATTTTGATTAAAAAGTCTATATCAGTTATCAAGTCTTTCCAGGTTTTTCTGAGCTCCTCCTTCTCCTCATTAATGATAAAATAATAGGATCCCATTACAATCAGATGCCACCATTTGCTCAGGCATTTCCCAATTGATGAGTTTCCTCCTAATTTCCAATACTTTTGTCACTCCAAAAAGAGCACCTTTAACTGTTTTGCATTTTTAATATATATATGTGTCTTTTTCCTTTTTGTTTTTTAATGCCTTTTTGACATAGTTCCAAATTGCCTTCTCCAAAATGGTTGAATTAGTTCACAAAACCTCCAATAGTTCATTCCTTTTTCAATCTTCTCACATCTCCTCCAAGTTTTGTCACTTTCCTTTTCTGTCATAATAACCAAGCTAATATATGTGCCTCTGACTTGTTATCATTTGCACTTCTCCAAATGAGAATGATCACCCTCCTCCTGAAGAAAACACAGAAACTTGAGCACAGTCATTAGGTTTTGTTGCACTACGAATCCTCTGATATGAAGTAAGAGATGATCTCTGGCTGAAAGCATTCCTAACAGGGAATCCATCTGGAACTAATCTTTTTAGAAGAAATTTTCTCCTACTCAACAAGCTCTGGATTCTCCATTTCAATGTCTTTCTTCATTCATGACAGGAATAAGATTTCCATTTAAAAGGAATTCTTGCTTGGGAATAAGAGATGATTGTTGCCTGAAGGCCTTACCACATGGATCATACTCCTAAAGTTTCCTTCTAGTGTGAATCCTCTTATGTTAAATAAGCTAAGAGTGGCAACTATACGCTCAGCCTCACTGATGAGGTTTCTCTCCAGTGTTGATTATCAGACATGAAGCAACAATGGAAAATTAAGAGAAGGACTATGTGAATTTATTACATTCATAAGGTTTCTTGTCAGTGTGGATTCTTTGATGCTTAGCAAGATCACCCTTCCATGTAAAAGCCTTTCCACACTGTGTACATTCATAAGGTTTCTCTCCAGTATGGATCTTCTGATGTACACCAAGAGAACTACTCTGTGTGAAAGCCTTTCCACACTGTGTACATTTATAAGGCTTCTCTCCAGTGTGGTTCCTCTGATGTGCAGCAAGACTCGCCCTGTGTATGAAAGACTTTCCACACTGTGTACATTCATAAGGTTTCTCTCCAGTGTGGAATCTCTGATGCTCAACAAGATAGCTCCTCCGTCTGAAAGCCCTTCCACACTGTTTACATTCATAAGGTTTCTCTCCAGTGTGGATTCTTTGATGTGCAGCAAGATCACCCCTCCATATGAAAGGCTTTCCACACTGTGTACATTCATAAGGTTTCTTTCCAGTATGGATTGTCTGATGTATAACAAGATAACCCCTTCGTGAGAATGCTTTTCCACATTGTGTACATTCATAAGGTTTCTCTCCAGTGTGGATTCTCTGATGCTTAGCAAGATTACCCCAACGTGTGAAAACCTTTCCACACTGTGTACATTCATAAGGTTTCTCTCCAGTGTGGATTCTCTGATGCTCAGCAAGAGAGCTACTATCTGTGAAAGCCTTTCCACAATGTGTACATTCATAAGGTTTCTCTCCAGTGTGGATTCTCTGATGCTTAGTAAGATGACCCCTCTGTGTGAAAACCTTTCCACACTGTGTACATTCATAAGGTTTCTCTCCAGTATGGATTCTCTGATGTACAGCAAGCTTACCCCTCTCAGTGAAAGTTTTTCCACACTGTGTACATTCATAAGGTTTCTCTCCAGTGTGGATTCTCTGATGTACAGCAAGCTTACCCCTCTCAGTGAAAGCCTTTCCACACTGTGTACATTCATAAGGTTTCTCTCCAGTGTGGATTATCTGATGTCTAACAAGATAACCCCTCCGTGTGAACGCCTTTCCACACTGTGTACATTCATAAGGTTTCTCTCCAGTGTGGATTCTCTGATGCTTAGTAAGGTTACCCCTCTGTGTGAAAACCTTTCCACACTGTGCACATTCATAAGGTTTCTCTCCAGTGTGGATTCTCTGATGTCTAACAAGATGACCCCTATGTGTGAAAGCCTTTCCACATTCTTTACATTGATAAGGTCTTTCTCCAGAGTGGATTATTTGATAGGAACCAAACTCAGAGTTCAGACTGAAAGGTCTCCCACCTCTATTACTCACAGAAAGCATCTCTACATGTTTACTTTTTGCATGTCTTGTGAGGTCTAAACTTGAGCCATAGTTGATTCTCCCTAGGTTATCTTGATACATGGGTATTTCAAGAGGCTTCTCATGCGACTGATTAAATTCTACTTTTTCAGGAAAGCATATCGCGTATTCATTATCCATACAGCGGTCATTTTCTGCGGTCAATTTCACATACTGATTTAGGACTGAATGTTGGCTGAATTTCTCTGCAACTTCATTAAATTCACAGTCACTCTTTGGATTTTTATTTACCTTGATATTAGAGTCACAGATTTTTCTCAAAATGAAGTCACAGGGACCTTCATTCATGGTTCTTGGAGGGCCAGATCCTTCCACAAAAAGGCTCAGCTTTGTAGACATCTCTTTCACTTCAAAATTAGTCTCTGCCTCTGAAGAAAAAAATAATGATTTAAACACAAAACAAAACAGGACAAACACACACACACACGGAATAGAAGTTCTTTCCTCTGATGGCAGTTAAGTAAATTGATTTTTATTCTATTTCCCAAGGCCAAAAGGAGTTTTCAAACTTAAATGAGCAGAACCAGACTTTGGATACACCATTTGGTCATAACTGCAAGATGGAAGATTTTAGAAATTCTTTCACATACAATAACAATGAAACCTCACAACAGATTTGTGATACAAACAAGACCAAGACTCTCATCATACTTGACAACTCATGTCATAGGTAAAGGAATGGAGAAATGACTTTACCAATTTCCCTGCAAGTAAACAACTCAAACTCTTTGCCTAAGCATGCTTTGTTCATGGTACTGAACAATTTTTGTCCATTGCCCTTTCTTCTTTCCTTTAAGGTCACTCACTGATTAATCTTATAACATTTAAAAGCAAGAATCAAGCAAGTTACTGCAAAGAATAGTCCAATATTAAAAGTGAACTATCTAGAGATTAAACTAGATAGAATGGAAACTCAGAATGAGGAATTACTCAAGGTTAAAGTGACAATGGCAGAAAGTAAAGAACATGAAGCAACTAAATTAGAGGGTACAACTAAATTAGAAATGGAAACTGAAACATTAGAAAGCACACCAGCCTATGTTTCCTTTAAGGGAAGTACCTGTAGTGTCCTCAGAACATGTTATAGTTAATATCATGTGCCACAAAAGGTTTAAACAAGCTGATATAAACAGTTTGAAGAAAAATACCCCCAAATATGAAGAAGAACCAATGGGAGTTGTAAAGCAGTTCAATCACTTAATTAAGTATTACAATCCTTATTTGGACTTTGACATCCTTGCGGATGAATTATTGACAAAGAGAGAGAAACAGCAAATTACAGAGAACACTAATAACAACCCTCAAATTGCCTATTAGCCAACTGAGGATCCTGGTTGGGAAGTTAACTCTGTTGCAGGGTACAGAGACTTAACTATAGCCAGGAAGGGAATAATTGAAACTATGAGGCAAAATTCCTAATGCCCAGGAGCCTGGTCTAAATTTGAGCACCTAAAGCAGGGAGTGGGAGAGACTCCCTCCACTTTCCTCAATGAAATCATTGACTGTGCTGAAAAATGGGTTGAGTTGGATATTTTAGCAGAGGAAAACATACATCACATTCGCAGGCAGTTTGTGAAAAATGCATACCCTGAGATCCCAAATTATTTTTGGAGTAACTGTCCAAATTGGTTTGATATGGGTCTTGATGAAATTCAGAGAATTGCTTTCCATGTTTTCCAAGATAAGAAAGATAGACAATCAGAAGAGAAAAAGGATGTAATTGATAACTTAACCAAAGAAATCAGAGAGCTTAAACAAAAACTGAAATCCAATGAAGTGCAGGAAAAAAAGTTACACTAAGTACTTTTAGACAACCCAGAAATAACTACAACCCCAAACAATACAGACAAACCCCCAGATGTGTCCTTTGTGACAGACCCTGTCATCTCATGAGAGAGTGCAGATTTAGGGAACAATTCTTTGAACAAAACTTCAGAGGAAAATGAGGAAATAGGTTTAATTGCTTTGATGGATTCAGGCAAAATGGATATAGAAATTATGGGTTTAACAACAGATTCAATAATGGATTTAATAAAGCATTCCAGTATGGGAGACCAAGCTACCCAAAATTATTTTGATACTGGATGCAACCATAATTCACAATAAACCCCAGACCTGAATACCATGGAAGACTATATCAAAGCAGGTGTTCATCCAAAATATTCCCAAGTAGTTGGTAAGAATCCCCAAAAAACACGATATGCAAAAAGGTGCAATTTCATTATGAAGGTGTGTTAAGACTGGGCAGTTAAAGATGTAGTACATGGAGAAAATGGACTAGGAAGTATGGACAATGAAATAAAAACATGAAAATGACAGAGATCCTAAAAACATGGCAAATTAGTTCAAGAGAAATCAATGAAGAATTAGACAATGAAGAACAGGGACAAAAGTGTTGAGTTTTTCTGATCCTAGGGTGTTAGCTCCTGTAATACCTGCCCATTCTCCAAAAAACAGAACAGAACCCCATGTAACCCTAAAATAGGAACCCAAGTTCATGTATTAGGAAAAGAATCGAGGCTGTATTGCTCACCTGTGAAAAAAGCAACAGCGTCAGAAGAGATTACATCAGACAACATGGCTGCAGGCAAAAAGGCATCAAAAGAAGAAATTATTCAAGAAGAAGAATAAAATGAGGACAGAGATCAAGATCAAGACAAAGTAGAAGACAACAGAGAAGAAACAGAAGATGACAGTGGAAAGGACAGTTGAACTGTAAGAAAGGCATTGTAGAAAAAATCAACAAAGAGAAGAGGAAGACAGACTGATGATGGACAAGAACTGAAAGATTTTTTTGCCACTCTAACACACTTTCACTATAGTTGCAAACAAGTAGCATAGGAGGTGACTGGTAAGTATTCACTACAAAATAACACACACACACACACACACACACACATATATATAGTGAGAGAGAGAGAGAGAGAGAGAGAGAGAGAGAGAGAGAGAGAGAGAGAGAGGACATATTTCTCACAAACTCTGCAACATCATAACCAGGTGATGAGTAGTCATGGAAATAAATGAATACAGATAAATCACCTTGGGAAAATAATGATTCTAAGCACTAAAATAATGAGATCTTATCTCACTGAAACATTTTATATGTTCCTAGGAGATAACATCAAGAAAACATACATATCCTTCAAAAGAAAATCTTTAAGGTTTTCTGAGACTATCTTAAAGGGGGGGGAGTTTATTTTCCTCCTGCAAAATGTAAATAGTTTGGAAATACTATACAGTCTTTAATATGATTTATACATAATATAAACACAGGTGCAGAAAGTATACATATCAGTATATTTCTATAGATGTGTATATAGCTAAATTGTTGAAGTTTTGATTTTATTAGTATGGCAAGTTAATTGTGAGTTTTAATGTAGCGAGTTTTGGTTTTCTGTATTAGCAATAGAAGGTCTTAGCATAGTAAAAAGTTTCATTTGAATTGTTCAAATAGGATTTGTAAGATGCAGTTTGCATGAGTTTTGAATAGCTATTATTTTAGATAGGCTTTAATCTTTTGTAAAACATAAGTTAAATTGTTTTTTTGTAACTGTATTTTATTGTTTCATTTTGCATTTTGAAATTCTGTAATTGTATGTTTTGCATTTATATTTATACAAGTATGTTTTCATTGATTATTTGTTTTCATTAAAATTTTCTTTTCTTTGATTTATATTCCTAGTACAGGTTAGCATAGATAAGGTGTAGGAATAAGAATAGGATAAAATAAGCATAAGATAAATGCTATTTTTTTGGAAATATAATAATGTTAGATGTAGCTTTAGAATTACATAGAATAGCATCATACAGGAGAGTTTTTAACTCTCCATATGACATTAGAAAATAATTCTCATTATATTAGAGATAAGACATAGAGAAGCTGGCTTGAGAAAGAATTGGAGTCTGAAAGATCTGAGACAGTGTCAGTTTAAAATGTTGGCAGTGTGTGTATGTGAGGTTTAACGGTTTTTCTGTGACAGTTACCCTCTCTGGGTGTGACAGTTGGCAGAGTCACTCACAGGGACTCTCTCTCCTGTCTGAGGTAGAAGGACAGGAGGGAAAGACTTGAAAGAACTAAATGTTTTCTTTTTCCAACTTGGGAAACATTAATGACTCATCTATTACTGTTTTTATAGATTGTTTGAATTCTGAGAAGACCAAAGAAAGATTTGGTCTTTTGTTTGAACTCTGAGTCTGCTAAGGCTCAGAGTCCTAACTTCATTCTTACTGAGACTCAACCAGCTAGCCATTGTTATTTTTGTAACTTGGAGGCGAACTTAAGAATTATAAGGATAACAGTGGTAGTTTATTTAGAATAGTAAAAATTTGGGTTAGTTAGATCAGGAAGGATTAGTGTAGCATGTGGACACAGGAAAATCAGTTCCTTGCGGAACCAGGGAGTTTTATTTGGGTGGAGTTAGAATCCCTTAAGAGTTTATAACAAGTCTTTTTAGCATACTTGAGCATGGCCCTGAAAGAAGTTCATTTATGAGCTTCACTTCACTTTATCACTGAAGATACTTTGATTACATCTATCAAAAGTATCTAAACAGTTTTTTTTTCTTTTTTCTTTTTTTTAAACCCTTGTACTTCGGTGTATTGTCTCATAGGTGGAAGAGTGGTAAGGGTGGGCAATGGGGGTCAAGTGACTTGCCCAGGGTCACACAGCTGGGAAGTGGCTGAGGCCGGGTTTGAACCTAGGACCTCCTGTCTCTAGGCCTGACTCTCACTCCACTGAGCTACCCAGCTGCCCCCTCTAAACAGTTTTGAACCTTTCATTTACATGGTTTTGTCATTTATTTTTATAGTCTCCTTTTATTTTTATACTTTCCAGGTATTTCATTCCCATCATTTTGGATGCACTATCACATGGTCATTCCTGATAAATTTTATATGCTAAGCTGAGAAACAACTTCACTCTTTTTAACTCTCATGCAGCAATTTTCAAAGTGCAATATAAGTTTTCTTCTTTTCTCTACAGATGCAAGGATATTATGCCATTCAGTACAGACATACTCAATATTCATCTTATTTTACAATCTACCACATATTGTGTCTCCTACTCAATACAGAGTCCATCATGCATCTCTTAGGAACAGTATAATTCAGGGTTGGTCTGTGAGCACCCAAGTCTAGCCCTCTCTTCACTACAAAAAATAAGTCTTTTGGGATAATAGCCCTTATACACTCGCTTTCACTTCACTCCAAGGGACAAGAGATCTCTGGGCCTTTTTTCTCTAGCAGCCATGGTGTTTCCACTCACTGAAAACAAGAGATAAAATTTGCTCTTGGAACTAGAAGCCCTAGGCATAAGGAAGAATGAAAGGATCAGATAGAGAAAAATAAAAAAGTTGGTCCTCTTAATGGAAAGGGGGCATGCAAACAAGGCTTATAGAATGGTTTTTGTTGTATTCATTGTTTGGATATTTACAGCAGGGCAGAGATCACATAACACATTTGCAATCAGAAAATTTGATCTTGATTTACCTCTTGTAATAGAAGGATAGGCACACCCCACAACCTCCATTATCAAGAAATTAAAGGCAGATGGTAGTGAAGAGGCCAGAACTTGGAGTCAGAAAAACAAATTTAATCCAGCCTGAGAGAGATGGTAAGAGGATGCCTCGGGGTAAGTTATTTAATCTGTTACTTCAGTTACCTCAACTATGAATTGAGGGCAATGAAGAGTATCAAACTCACAAGTGTTTTGTGAAATTGATGATAATTATGAACTCCTTTACCTAGTAGAGGACATAGAGCAGGTATTTTAAAATGCTTATTGCCTTCCCTTTCATTCCTATGACCAGGCCTGGAATTTGAGGGAAGAATGAAGGAGGAATAAGGATAAACTTGCTAGACAAGGCAGAATTAATGGTTGTGAGCTATAGCTTCATACTTCTTTTTAAATTTATTTCCATATCGTTTATTTTTAGATATGAATAATCATATAAAACCATAACCTCAAAACAAAACTCCAAATAAACAAGTGAAAAATGATATGCCCTCATCTTTATTCCAACTCCAACAGTTCTTTCTCTGGAGGCATTCTTTGTCACAAGTTCCTCAGAATTGTACTGGATCACTGTATTGCTGAGAGTAACCAAAGTTAATACAGCTGAACATTTCATGACATTACTATTACAGAGTAAAATGTTCTCCTGGTTCTGCTTATTTCATTCTGTATCAGTTCATGAGGGTCATCCCTGCTCTTTATGAAATTATCCTATTCATCATTTATTACAGCACAATAGTACTCCATCACCCTAACATAGCACAATTCCTTCAGCCATTCATCAACTTATAGACATCCCTTCAGTTTCCAATTCTTTACTACCACCAAAAGAGCAGTTACAAATATTTTCCTACAAGTAGGTCCTTTCCCTTTTTTTCTGATCTCTTTGGGGCACAGACCTAGTAGTGGCAGTACTGGATCAAAAGACACTTTAGGAGTCATTCCAAATTGCTCTGCAGAAAGGATGGATCAGTTCACAAATCCAACAGCAAGGTATTAAGTGTCTCAATTTTGCCAAATCCCCTGCAATCTGTGTCACTTCTCTTTACTGTCATATTGGCCAACTGGTTAGAGGCGAGGTGATACTTCAAAGTTCTTTTAATTGGTTTCTCTAATCAAGAGACATTTACAACATTTCTTCATATGACTAATGACAACTTTGATTTCTCCATCTAAAAACTGCTTATTCATAATCTATGACACCATTTGTCAACTGGGGAATGACTTGTATTCTTGGATAAAATTGACCTAGATCTTTATAAGTTTGAAAAATGAGATCAGAGAAATCTAATATAAAAAAGTATTTTCCAATTTGTTGTTTCCCTTCTAATCTTGGTTACATTTGGTTTTGTTTGCTCAAAACAGTTTAAAGTTATTATAGTCAAAATTATTTATTTTACATCTTATAATGTTCTCTATCTCTCGTTTGGTTATAAATTCTTCCTTTCTCCATAGATCTGCCAGGCAAACAATTTGATGTTCCCTAAATTTACTTATAATATCACTTTTTATGTCTAAATCATATGCCCATTTGGACCATATCTTGATACTGATATTTTGATTCTGATTTAAAAATTTTTTCTTTCTCCCAAAGTTTCATTTTTCTTCTGTTTTTGTTTTTTCTTTTATAATTGACTCATATACCCCCATAACTCAACCATGTATCCTTTTTTTAAAAAAAAATTTTTAAACCCTAATATCTCTTATATATATATCCTGCTATATTAATTTTATTTGTCATAGGGCTAGGCAATGGGGGTTAAGTGACTTGCCCAGGGTCACACAGCTAGGAAACGTCTGAGGTCAGATTTGAACCTAGGACCTCCTGTCTCTAGGCCTGGCTCTCAATCCACTGAGCCATCCAGCTGTCCCCTCAACCATGTATCCTGAGCTGATCTGGGTGTTTCTTTTTTAAACACCCTCTTCAGGGGAGATTTCATTTATTTTATTTATTTATTTGTTTGTTTATTTATTTATTTATTTAAAACCCTTAACTTCTGTGTATTGGCTCCTAGTTAGAAGAATGGTAAGGGTAGGCAATGGGGGTCAAGTGACTTGCCCAGGGTCACACAGCTGGAACGTGTCTGAGGCCAGATTTGAACCTAGGACCTCCTGTCTCTAGGCCTGACTCTCAATCCACTGAGTTACCCAGCTGCCCCCCCACCCCCCAGGAGATTGTATTTTTATAAAATCCAAGAATTAAGTTTTTGTTCGAGAAAAATTTTCAGGGAAAGAAGCTTGCTGACTCCTTAACCCAGAGAATGAACTATCTGCAGAAAGATGCCTGAAGAAGCTACATTGCATCAAGAGATCCAGAATGAACTTTGGGGTACGATTAATTGAACTGAAGGGGGTTGAACAGTTACTTTAAATGTACATTTTTATGCCAAAAGGGGACTGCCCCCAACTGATTTTTTGTCAGTGAGCCTAGCAAAACATTGGTTTTGCTTTCTCTCTTCAATTCCCCTCTTATCTCTAACTATTATAGTTAGAAGACCTTTGTGGATACAAGATAATTATGTAAAGTGATCACCTGGGGTGATTAGGCACCCAAAGATCATCAGGAGGGGACTGTGTAAATGGAATTAGCTCATCCTCATTCATTCTTTAGACTCTAGCCAGCAGGAATGTCACCTAGCCCAACTTCTGTGACCCACACATGATAGTAAGTGACAAATCAAAAACAAGTGACTGCCCACTGGGCAGTCCAAAACAGTGTTGAAGCTGCCATTTGTCCATGTGAAACTGGAGGTGGACACAGGAAGTGACTAAAGATGCTATCTTTTAAATATCATGATAACTTCCTATGGAGAAAGTTGGTGCTTTGAACTTGGTGTGGAAGGATCTCTGGTGAGACCTCAGACTGCTTCCCTTTGAATTGTCATGTAGGCAAGTTAGGCTGTGACTCCCTTTCTCTTCCTTAGGCATTTCTGGAGGCTCTAGCCTCAAGGAGACCTCTCTTAGAGGAGGCCTTGTAGCTAGAAGCCTTGTTTAATTAAACTCTGTGCCACTCTGCTGGGGCCTCTGAATCCCTACCTGGTTCGGGCCTTTGGTCCAGGCCAGAGTTTTTCCTCTCTCAATTTCCCTACCTTCAACTTTCCTAATTGTAAATAAACCAACATAAAAGCCATCCTGACTTGGGTCTATTTTATTTCTAAATCGAGTTAATCAATTTCTGGCGACCAACCTTAAATATCTAGTCCAACTATAGTAATTCCCCTTTTCCCCCTCTTACAATACGGGGTGCAAGCTATTGGTCTATACCTATTTTTTTGTCATACCGTTTTCTAGTTTTCCAAGCACTTTATATGGTTACTCTAGACCAGTGGTTCCCAAACTTTTTTGGCCTACCGTCCCCTTTCCAGAAAAAAATAATACTCAGTGCCCCTGGAAATTAATTTTTTTTAAAATTTTAATAGCAATTAATAGGAAAGATAAATGCACCTGTGGCCATCACCACACCACTGGATCGCTGCAGCACCCACCAGGGGGTGGTGGCGCCCACTTTGGGAATCACTGCTCTAGACAAGATAAAATATTTGGGAATATCTGCCAAGAGAAGTACAGGAATTATATGGACACACCTACAAAACACTTTTCACACAAATGAAATTAGGTCTAAATATCTGAAAAAACGTTAATTGCTCTTGGGTAGGATGAACGAATATAATAAAAATGACAATACTACCTAAATTAATTTACTTATTCAGTGCCATACCTAAGAAAAGAGAAAAAATAGTGTGGGAGAAGAAATCCAGAATAAAACATGTGACTTATCACTGGATTTTGTGGGTTTTGGTTTTAAAAGATTGCTCTAAGGGGCAGCTGAGTAGCTCAGTGGATTGAGAGCCAGGTCTAGAGACGGGAGGTTCTGGGTTCAAATCCAGCCTCAGACACTTCCCAGCTGTGTGACCCTGGGCAAGTCATTTGACCCCCATTGCTCACCCTTACCACTCTTCCACCTAGGAGCCAATACACAGAAGTTAAGGGTTTAAGAAAAAAAAAGATTGCTCTATTACAAAATGAAAATATAGAAATAAATTTTGAGTCAAAATGTAGGTATAGGGGGCAGCTGGGTAGCTCAGTGGAGTGAGAGCCAGGCCTAGACACAGGAGGTCCTAGGTTCAAATCCGGCCTCAGGCACTTCCCAGCTGTGTGACCCTGGGCAAGTCACTTGACCCCCATTGCCTACCCTTACCAATCTTCCACCTATAAGTCAATACACAGAAGTTAAGGGTTTAAAAAAAATTTTTAAAAAAACAAAAAACAAAAAAACAAAAAAAACAAAAAACAAAATGTAGGTATAACCAGTGATGGGCAAACTTTTTAAAGAGGGGGCCAAAGGAAAGGAAATGCTCATCTGTCAGTCTGTTTCTAAGGCAACTCTTTCTAAGTTTCATTATATTGTATCCTACTCATTTTATTTGTCAGATTAGGAATAATGTCTCGGGGGCTGGATAGAACATTTCAGGGGGCAGCATCTGGTCCATGGGCTGTTGTTTGACCATCCCATCACTGGGTATAATCCATTGCAATTGCTTCTCAACTCTAGGATGGGGTAGGGAAGAGGGGAAGAAGACAATATGAATCATGTAACTGAAAAGAAATTTAAAAATTAAATTTAAATTAAAAAAAGAAAAACCTGGAAAAATCTACCTGAACTGATAAAAGTGAAGTGAGCAGGACCAGGAAAACACTATACACAGTAACAGCAATATTGTATGATGATCAATTTTGAAAGACTTCGCTCTGCTCTGCAGTACAATGAACCAAGAAAATTCTGAAGAACTTGTGATGTAGAATGCTACCGACCTTCAGAGAAAGAACATCTCTGAATGCCAATCAACACAGGCTGTTCTTCACTTTATTTTATTTCTACGTGTTCTTGTTTTAAAGTTTTAGCTTTATAGGAGGCTTCTCTCACAACATGACCAATATGGAAATATGTTTTGTATGATCATACATGTATAACCTGGATCAAACTGCTTAGCATGTGAGGGAAGAGAGAAGGACACAGTTTGGATCTCAAAACTTTGGAAAACATGTTAAAAATTGTTATTACGTATAATTACAGAAAAAATAAAACAACTTATTGCTAAAGCTTACATTTCTAGTATAATATTAAATAATAGCAGTGATAATACACAGTCTTAATTCAGTCCTGATCTTACTAGGAAGGCTTCTAACTGATCCTCATTGCACATGATACTTGCTGATGGTTTTAGACCAGTGATGGGCAAACTATGGCCTGCGGGCCAGATGTGGCCCCCTGAAATGCATTTCCTTTCCTTTGGCCCCCTCTTTAAAAAGTTTGCCCATCACTGTTTTAAACAGATACTACTTATTATTTTAAAGGATGGCCTTTTTATTGCTTTGCTTTCTAGGGTTTTTAAGAGGAATGAGTATTGTATATTGTTGAAGATCTTTTCTTCATCTATTGAGATAACTGTGTGATTTCTGTTAAGATTGCTTATTGATATGGTCAAATATGCTGAGAGTTTTCCTAATATTAAAGAGCCTTGCATTCCTGGTATAAATTCTACCTGGTCATAGAGAATAAATTTTGTGAGCTGTCTAAGATTTTTGCATCACTATTCATTAAAGAAATTTTCCTATAGTTGTCTTTCTGTTTTTCTTCCTCCTGGCTCATCTATCAGCATCCTATTTGCATCACACTAAAAATTTTGTAGGACTGCTTTTCCTATTTTGCCAAATCATTTAAATAGTTAGATTAATGCTCTACTTTATTTGCCTTTTTTTCTTTGAAAACAAACTCCTAGTCTTATTTATTATTAGTTCAGGGTTCTTTAATTTTGAATGTTGTTCACTTCTCCTTTGATTTTTTTGGATTTCTAATTTAGTCTTTACTTGGATTTTTAATTTGTTCTTTTTTATTTTTCTCTCTATTTTATTAATATAAGTATTCATGGATGCAAATCCCACCCCCACCCCCAAGTACCGATTTGGTTACATCCCACAACTTTTGACATGTTGTCTCCTCACTGTCATTCCTTTAATGACATCATTGATTGTTTCCATCATGTTTGTTGACCCACCCTCTTTGACCAATTAGTTTCTTCAATTTCCAATTAATTTTAAACGTTTATTTTCATTAATTCTTACTGACAATACTTTTATTGCATTATGATCTGAAAGGGTTGCAGTTATTACTTCTAATTTTTTGTATTTTATTGTGAAGTTTTTATACCCTGGTATATGGTCTTTTGCCTATTTTCCAAGTGCACCTGAAAAGAAGATATATTCCTTCTCCATTTCATTCCATTTGCTTCAGATACCTATTTAAATGTAACTTGTCTAAAATTTCATAGTCTTCCTTTATTCCTTTCTTGTTTATTTTTTGGTAAGAGTTCTAAAACTACCAATATAGTTTTATTAGCAATTTCCTATTTATTCTCCTTTAGCTTCTATATTAAAAATCTGGAGACTATATCAGTAGGTGCATATATGTTTTGTTGTGAGGAGGATTACTTAGTTATTATGTAGAAGACCTAACAGGAAGGGCTGGAGAATTCTAAGTGGAATGGGGAAGGAGGAAGTGGCTGGCTCTCTCTCTGAAATGGACTCCATGGTGGTTGGGGCAAGCTGTAACTGACCCTGGGAGACCTCAGAGCTAGTCAAGCTGTACACTGATTCCCTGGGATCCTGGAGAGCAGTGAAGACTGAAAGCAGGAGACATCAATCCTGCAAAACAAAACTGAGTAGGGAAGTGGCCTGTGAACTGGTAAGACAGCTTGCAGACTCCTCTCCCTACCTGGCCAGATCATCAGTTCTGGAGGAGTTGGTTCCTGGCATCCTAAAAACATCCCTGGAATAGTTGTGAGACCCCAAACCCAAGCCCTCTTCTTCAGGTCCTCAGCCAAGCTGTCAAAACCTGACAGAAGTCAGGTTGGCTAAGGAACTTACCCCTTTTGCTTCCAGTCCTGGGTTGTTAGTCATAGTTCAACCTCCCCTCATATTATAATTAAACTGATTCTCTGTATGTTTTTAGTAATTTAAGGTCCTCATTGTGTGAACATAATAATCTGAATTTATTCCAGGCTGGGTGGGGCTGAGTGACAGTTGGTCAGGCTTAACTGCCATTTCAGTCAATTGTCTTCTCCTTATAGTTAAACCTGTTCCTGGCTTGTAAAGTCTCACTCATTGTCCCTTCCTGTCTCCTATCCACCCCACAGAGCCCACATTTAATACTTAAGTCACCTTCCCTGGTTTTCCCCATAATAGTTTCCATATTGAATATAAATATGAAATATAAATTAAATATGTTTCTATATTAAAAATCTTGAGGTGATATCAGTTGGTGCATATATGTTAAGAACCAAAATGCTCTCATTATCTATACTGCCTTTTTTATAAAGATGTAATTACCAACCTTATCTCTTTCAATCAGATCTATTTTTGCTCTAGCTTTGTCTGATATCATAATTGCTACTCCTGCTTTTCTTATTTGAATTGAAGTCCGATGGTTTCTCCTCCATCCCCTTTCCTTTCCTCCCTGTATCCCTACCTTCAAGGGGTGAATGTGGGATGCACTAATGAAGACTGAATAAGGGTCCGGGGTCTTGAAGTTGCCCTCTGCACAGATACAGGATATGGAGTATGTAGAGGGTGGATTTCTGCACTCACCTTTGCCCAGTTTTATATTCAATTCCTCTTTGTCCCCAGAAATAGACCTTTCAAGTTGTTTTCCTCAGGAACCTCACCTTACTCTAACGTTTTCATTCTGTGATTCTAGAATTCTAGAAGCACTCTTTTCGTTTTAGATTCTAAGGGTAGTTATAGCTTTGGCTTCTGCTCTGCTGCCTTCTAGGCACTGCCTCCCCCATTAATACTTCTTAACAAAAAATCCTTTCTAAATCCCACTCATCCTATATGGGAAGGGGCTGCCTTGGCAGGTAGAGTATCCTCTTCAATGGCCATCTGAGAGGAAAATCTGCCTTGGTATTAACAGAGAATTTGCACACAAAATTTAGGTCTAATTAGAAGGTCAGCTAGATGACTTTTGTGATTAACTTCAGGAATATAAATCTGTAACATGGTTTTAAGTTTTCACCTAAAGCTATCTGAAATAGAAGAAAGACAATTTCAGGAACAAGAAATGAAAGTCCCAGCTTCCCATCATAGAATTCAAAGACTTTTTTTTTTTTTTTTAAAGTAAAACCAGGCAGGAGGAGAACCCTGTGCAGAGATCAGCAGTTTTGCTTTTTTAGTCATTGACAAATCCTATACCTTTGGCATGGAATGAAGATATTCCCTTAATGGCAGATTCAGAGTTAACAGAGGAAATGGTCCTTACCCACGAAGAGTACATTTTGCATATTCTCCAACATGACTTCCCTGTACAGCTCTTTCTGAGAAGGTTCCAACAGGCACCACTCCTCCTGGGTGAAGTCCACAGTCACATCCTTGAATGTTATTGACCCCTAAACCAGCAAATGTCACAAGATTTAGAGCTGAACCTGCAGAATTCATTCAATCTAGTCTTCATCAACTAACTTGAAGAAGCTGAAGCACACAATGGACTCACCCCAAACTCTTCACCTTGAAGAGTGTCAGAGCCAGCTCTGGAGACGAGTCATTCAGAGCCTAATGGAATAGTGACAAAGACACTGTGTCTGAAGTGAGAATCATGTTGGAAGAGTAAAGACTGGAGAAGTGTCTCACTCTGAAATGCTTTTCCCTATAGAATTAGGGAGAGAGTATGTGCTCTCTAAGGGGGGAAGGAGATTCTGTGCAGAAGAGAGAAGGTGAACTGAAATCCCTCCTCATCACAAGTGTCAGAATTCATGTAGTAAGAACATTTTTTTCATTTTGTGAGAAGGTAGCAAGTACTGCGTATTCTGGGGAAAAAAATATGACCAATGAATAAGGAGAAAACAATGAAAAAGTAATTTTCTACTTAATTTGCTAAAAGGCTGAAAAACTCTTATCTAGCTGAAATCATGAAGAGGACTCCAGTTATTTGGGATCAGATTCTGATTCTAGCTAAGTGAAGAAGAGCAGCCTTTTGTTATTATAGTGAGAGCTTGGCAAAACATTGGGTATAATGTGGCCAAATATCCTGGTTTGTCTTTATGATGAATGTCATTTCATACTAGAAAATATTGTCATTTTATATTTAGTTACAGAAGAATAAAAGTGATGAGGAAAGGAAGGGGGTGATCATCTTTTAAAAAGATAACATTTGATTAACTGGGTTTGGGGATTGAGCTCATTCATAAGAAAGAAAATTGACTGCAATGACTATAACTCTCAAGAGGCAGAATTTCTTCATTTTAAATTAATTTAGTAATCGACTAGCCATTAATGTGGTCAGTTGAACCTCTCCACAATATAAAAGAAAGAAAAAAGGTAATTCCTCTATCACTGGTGTCCTCTCTTTCTCCCTCTCTCCCTCTCACTATCTATCTATCTATCTATCTATCTATCTATCTATCTATCTATCTATCTATCTATCTATCTATCTACATACAGTGGTATTTCGATACATGAGCACCTTAAGTCATGAGCAATTTGAGATACCAGCAGTCACGATCAGAATTTTTTGCTTTAACTCATGAGGGATATTTGAATAACAAACTTCCCCTGGTGGGAGAAGCCTAAGGTGGATGAGGTAATCAGTACAAGTGAGAATAAGGAAAGGTTGAGGATTTGGGAAAAAATTAATTTATTGAAAAGACACATCCAGAAATAGGTGTAACAGATCCTGCATTGGAAAAATCCACGAAGATTCCTGGTGACAGGACATTTAGATCTTGTGGAGTTTAGATAGAAACCTTTAGTTTAAGTTGTCGAATTACCTTCTTACCTTTTCCTTGTTAAAATTAAACAATTTTCATGTATCATCTTAGTGGGTGGGTGTCTTCTCAGTCTCTGGCTGTATCAGCCCTGTGCTTAGGTGGCCTTTCCAGAACCCAGGTTACTGTGATACTGGCCTAATAAATAATATCCAATTCATCCCCCCAAACCCACCTTATTATTTCAATTCTAGAACTAAAAAGGTTTAAAAAAAGGGAGGATTTTTCTCCAAACTTCTAGTGGTGCCCTCTGTTCAAGCTAACTTGAGTCCTGAATCTGATCAGGTGAGGTGATTAATATATACTTGAATAAGGGGGCAGCTGGGTAGCTCAGTGGAGTGAGTCAGGCCTAGAGACAGGAGATCCTAGGTTCAAACCCGGCCTCAGACACTTCCCAGCTGGGTGACCCTGGGCAAGTCACTTGACCCCCATTGCCCACCCTTACCAATCTTCCACCTATGAGACAATACACCAAAGTACAAGGGTTTAAAAAAAAAATAAAAATATATATATATATATATATATATATATATATATACTTGAATAAGAGAGGATAGACAGACAGGCAGGCAGGGAAGTCTCTTCTCAAACTAGCCACGGGGGCATTCAGAGCTCTCTCAGCCATCGTCCTGTCACCGCTGCATCCAAGGGAATAAAAAAAAATGCTTCTGGGAAGCCCTTCTTAAACCTCCTCCTTTAGCCCCGGATTGGTCGTCTTTCCTTCCCGGTCAGTGTTCCTAGCTCCTTTCTCCCGGGACTTCCCGCTACAGAGCTCTCAGGGACGAAGTGCACACAGCACAGGGATGCAGCTAGGAAAACTCTTCACTTTACACATGAGAAAGAGAAAAAAATGTAAGAGCTTGAATATGGTCAAATGGCAAATATTCCTTAATGGAAAGATGACATCTGTAAGTCTTAAAAGATATTGTCATTATCCTAGTAGCTAGAGGTCCACATAGAGGGTGCAGTGGAAGCTGTTTAGGATATGCCAAGAAAATATAAAAAACAAGGGGTAAAAAAAGAGGATAAAACTAAGAGAAATAGGAAAAGAGGTAAAATGAGGTAAAATCTATCATATAAAGAAGTATCCATGGTGGAAGAAGACCAGAACAATGGAAGGGAGGAAGAGGCTGGTGCCAGGCAATACTTACACCTCACTCTCATTGGTACAGGCTCAGAGAGGGAAGAACAGGCAAGCCCATTGGGGGACAGAACTGTTTCTTACCCTATAGAGAAGTAGATGGTAATAAGAAACAGTCGGTGGTAGGGAGTAATACAAGGGAGGGAGAAGTTGGGGGGATGTTCAAAAGGCCCTCTAATAAAAGGGTAATAAGAAGGGAGAAGGTGGGAGTGGAGTAATACAAGGAAAGGGAAAAGGGGGAGACTAACTAAAAGTGAAACAATAGAGGGGAGGGAAAGAGAGAAAGGAGTAAGTCAAAATGGAGGAAAATACACAGATATAATCATGACTGTGAATGGGCTGAACTCACTCATAAAAAGGAAGCAGAGAGCAGAATGAATTAAAAGACAGAATCCCATCATATGTTGTCTACAAGAAACACTGGAGGCAGGTAGATACACTCAGGATAAAGGTAGGAGGCTGGCGCAGGATCTATTGGGCTACATTTAAGACAAAGAAGACAAGAACGGCAATCATGATCTCAGACAAAGCTAAAGTAAAAAGAGATTTGATTAAAAGAGAAAAGGAAGACAATTACATCTTGATAAAATGAATAATGAAAAAATATCAGGGGGGCAGCTGAGTAGCTCAGTGGATTGAGAGCTAGGCCTAGAGACAGGAGGTCTTGGGTTCAAATCTGGCCACAGACACTCCCTAGTTCTGTGACTGTGGGCAGCAAGTCACTTAACCCCTATTGCCCAGCCCTTAAGGGTTTAAAAAAGGAAAGAAAATTCAAACCCAGCCTCAGCCACTTCCAGCTGTGTGACCCTGGGCAAGTCACTTGACCCCCATTGCCCACCCTTACCACTCTTCCACCTATGAGAAAATACACCAAAGTACAAGGGTTTAAAAAAAAAAAAGGAAAGAAAAAAGAAAAATCAGTACTCAATATAAATGCACGAAATGGTACAGCATCCAGATTTTTAAAGGACAAATGAAAGGAGTATAAGGAGGAAACAGATAGTAAAACCATATTAGTGGGGGACCTGGACCTTCCCTATGACAACTAGATAAAATGAACCAAAAACCAAATAAGAAGTTCGGAAAGTAAATGAAATGTTAGAAAAATCAGAGCTAATAGATATCTGGAGAAAACTGAATAGGGATTAAAAGAAATATGCCTTCTTTTCAGTAGCACATGATACATACACAAAGACTGACCATGCACCAGGCCAAAGAGGTTGTTTCAACAAAAACCTTTCCATGGAAGTTTGTTTCTTCCTCCTTTTCAGAATGTTTGCATAATGTGTGAAACAAGTGTCCTCTCACAGCTCCAACACATGACCTGTTGCTGCTTTTTCTGGGTATGTCTTTCTTTTTTTTAACACCAAACTTTATTTGGGTTGTACATGTTACACAAGCTGCCACCTAAACCACTGTGTGACACGCCCCCACCTTGGCTTTCCTTCTTAGCCCCATGAAAGGAGACTGAGCTCTCTCTCCCTTCTGGCCTCACTTCTTGTCTTCCTTTTTCTTCTCCTTTTGCCATCCTCAGCAGCCTGTGAGGCCAGGGAGCCCATGGCATTCTGGGTAGCCTCATTGTGAATGCCTGGAAGATATAACCTTCAACGACTCCTTCTGCTTCAAAGTCCTACATATTATCGATGTACTATGATCGTATTCCTTCGCCAAGTCAGAAACACACACACATCACTCTTTTTTTTCAATGATTTCTTGCTTTAATTTCATGGACATCCTCCTTCTCTTCCTCTCAGCACTGCCCTTGGTACTCATTTTCTTAGGATCCATCGCTAAAAGATAAGAAATTTGCCCCAAAAATTGATAATAAAAATAAAGAAGAAAGCAAAAGCAATGCAATACAAATGCTCACATAGCCAGATAAACACTGACCTAAACCAGACAGCCTTGTGTAAATTGTGAAACCAAACGTTCGTCAGGCTGTTTAGTGGAGGGTGGCAAAAGCTCGTGATCCAAATATCTGCTCATAAATTAAAGCAAAGAATCGCGATTTTGCTGGCTCATATCTCAAAGTGCTCTTGATTGAAGGTGCTCCTGACAAGGGACCACTGTACGGCTGAGGCTGGTATGAAACCTGGTTGACAGGCACTTTGAAGTCTGTCACACAAAGGTTCTACCAAGCCCCCCACACCGTGTTGTATGTACAGCATAAGACAGTCAGTCAGCAATACAGGATGCCCATCTCTAAGGTGTAATGGCTTAAGTCAGTTATCCTTAGCTGCCATCCTGAGCTGTAGGAGGTTCCTGACTTCTGACATGGATAGGAATTGTCAGCAAGAAATCAGAGCCTGCCCTCTTATTGCAGAGGCCTTAGAAAGGTCTGTCATAATAACAGATATTAGTGACCACCCAGAGTGAGGATTCCTGTACTTCCCAACTTATTCAGCACTTGCATCATTAATTAAGATCTCCCCATGTGGACGATTTATGTTCATTCTATTTTAATTTTAACTGTTTTTCATCTGACACTGTGTCATCAGATTTCTGGGCATAAAAAAAGGCCATCTCCTCAGGCTCAGGGATTTTGGTCTTGGTCTTCACCAGAGTCCAGCTTTCCTGTGAGACCAGTCTTCTCTCAATAAACCTATTTATTTCTGACTTGTAGATTTTGATGTTCTTATTAGTTTCTGCTAACAGAATTTTCCCCACATGGGCAATAAATAGGACCATCTAGGTGAAATGGGTTAGTATTTACAAAATCACAAATTGCCTAGATTAACAAAAGAGGAAATAGATTGCTTAAATAATCCCATCTCAGAAAAAAAGAAAATGAATACATCATCAAGGAACTCCCTAAGAAAAAATCCCCAGGGCCAAATGGATTCACAAGTGAATTCTATCAACCATTTAAAGAACAACTAACCCCAATAGTATACAAATTATTTGACAAAATATCCAAAGAAGGAGTCTCACCAAATTCTTTTTATAACACAAATAGGGTACTGATTCCAAAGCTAGGCACACCAGAAACAGAGAAAGAAAACTAATGACCAATCTCCTTCATGAACATAGATGGAAAAACCTTAAATATTGGCAAAGAGACTACAGTACATCATCACAAGGATTATTCACTATGACCAGGTGAGACTTTTACCAGGAATGCAAGAAAGGTTTAATATTAAGAAATCCATTCACTTAACTGACCATCTCAATAACCAAACCAGCAGAAATCACATGATTATCTCAATAGATGCAGAAAAAGCCTTTGACAAAAGTACAACACCCACTCCTACTGAAAACACTAGAAAGTATACGAACAGCTGGGCCCTTCCTCAAAATAATAAACAACAAATACTTAAAACCATCAGCAAGTATCATCTGCAATGGGGACAAGTTTGAAGCTTTCCCAATAAGATCAGAAGTGAAGTAAGGATGCCCATTATCACCGCTATTAATTAATACTATGCTAGAAACAGTAGTAGCAGTACTTAGAGAAGAAAAAGAAATTAAGGTAGGCAATGAGGAAACTAAACCATGACTCTTTGCAGATGATAAGTTGGTATGCTTAAAGAATCCTAGAAAATCAACTAAAAAGCTTAGCAAAGTTGCAGGGTACAAAATAAACTCACATAAACCATCAGCATTTCTATATATTTCCAACAACACTCAGCAGCAAGACTTAGAAAGAGAAACTCCATTTAAAATCACTCTAAACAGTATAAAATATTTGGGAATTTATTTACCAAAACAAACACAGGAATGATATGAAAGCAACTAAAAAATCCTTTTCACACAATTCAAATGAGATCTAAACAATTGGAAAAACATGAATTGCTCATGGGTAGGACAAGCTAGTATAATAAAAATGATGTTCCTACTGAAATTAATTGACTTATTCAGTGCCAAATCTATCAATCTTCTTCCAAGTTTTCAAGAAACTTTTTTATAGAATTGGAAAAAATAAAAAAATTGATTTGGAAGATCAAAAGATCAAGAATATCAAGGAAACTGATGAAAATAAGTGTGAAGAATGGTGGCCTAACAGTACCAGATCTTAAACTGTACTATGAAGCAGTGATCATCAAAACAATCTGGTACTGGCTAAGAGAAAGAAGGATCAATGGATCAATGGAATAGACTTGGGGTAAATGACCTCAGTAAGCCATTGTTCCATAAACCCAAGGATCCCAGCATTGGGGAGACAAACACACTATTTGACAAAAACTGCTGGAAAAATTGGAAAATGGTATGGGAAAAATTAGGTTGAGATCAACATGTCACACTCTATACCAAGATAAATTCAAAATGGATAAAAGACAAATATAAAGAGTGAAATCATAAAGCAATTAGGAGAACATAGAATACTATACCTGACAGGTCTATGTGAAAGGAAGGAATTGAAGACCAAACAAGAGATAGAGAACATTACAGAAATGCAAAATGAATCATTTTGATTATGTTAAATTAAAAAGGTTTTGTAGAAACAAAACCAATGCAACCAAAATAAGAAGGAAAGCATCAAACTGGAAAAAAATTTTTACAACAAAACTCTCTGAGACAAAGGTCTAATTTCCCTGGCAGCCCTGACTAAGCTATCCAAACCCCAGGACCTGGAGGTCAGGAGCAGAGACTGTCCCTGGCCCATCCATGGAATGATGGGACACAGCCATCTCCCCGTGATGAAATTTGTCACACTGAAGGGTGGATGAATAAAAGACTGCACATGGGCCTGTCTCTATGCAACCTGGGTTGCTTCACCAGGCAGGGGCTACAGAGGCTCTAGATAATCCCCAGAACACAGTTGGGGATTGTGGGTGATCTCTGAGGTCACACTGACAGCAAGCAGTGATGGCACCCCTGGAGGCTTGGAAAACACAGAGGGCTTAAGTGCTGCTGGATTCCAGCTCTGGGGAGCTTAGCCAAGGCTGGGGATGGACTTCACTCACCTGGGATGGGGGCTTCCAGGTCCTGGGGGCCATTCCTTCTGGCTCCAGGGTCTCTGCTTGGGCCAGACTGTGGTCCTTCAGGGGGTTGGAAGCCCCAAGGTGGGGAGACTTCCTCTGTGTACTCCTGTGGGGAATTAGGGAGGGGGAGGGCTCAGAGGAACTCCCAGGGCCCTTCCCCTGGCCTCAGGGGAGACTGTCCCCAGCAGAAGGGACAGGGAGCCTCTCCACCTCCTCTGCTGCTCTCTTTGGCTTCATTCCATTGAGAAACTGCATTGGGTGCACAGGGTGGATTGAGAGACTCCTAGGAGGAAAATGGGGGTAATGGGGGAGACGGTGGACAAGGGAGACAGGCATCAGCCGGAGTTTGGGGGGAAACTGTTGGCATTTCTTCTGTGCCTGAAATCAGAGCTCCTTCCATGGGCACGGGCATCCCCCCACTCCAGTTGGCTGCTTCTCCCCTTGGACCAGCTCCGCCTCCATCCTGTAACTACACTCGTTCCCCCTCACCCCACCCCCAGCCGCTTCCTGGCTTTGGTACAGGGAGAGAGGAGGTTGGAGAGAGTGGGTTCACTTTCTCCTCTTCGGGAGGGAAAAGTCCAGCCATGATTGCTGGTCGAAATAGCCGCTCCCGCCTCACACTGGCACTTCCATATTTGTCCCTTTTCTGGGGTCCTTTTAAGCGATGAACAGACACAGAGACACACACGAGACATACAGACACAGAGTCACGAGACGTCCCTCTCCCCCAACCACACACATTTATACCCCACACATACCCCGGCCCCGTCTCTCTGGAAGCACCTACACAGGGGCGTCTCCCTTCCCCCAACCCTCACCCCGACTCCCAGGCTCAGTTACCGGCAACTGGTCCACCCGGGTCTTCTCGCTCCCCGGGAGTTAGAGAGCAGAAAGTCTCCACTCCCAGCTGCAACTGCTGCACTGACTCCCCCTCTCAAAGAAGAGAGTCCCCAAAAAGACCAACATAAGCACTCCGGGAGCAGAGACCAATCAAGAGATTTCCAGCATACCGGAACTGCGCAAGAGGAAGTGACAAAACATGAGTGAATCAAGGAACCGGGCATTCTGGGAAATGGAGTCTTCCACAATGGGAGTGCTAAAGTTTGGAGGACGTCATGCCAAGTTGTATTCTGGGAAATGGAGTCTTACTTCCTGGACCTCTAGGTTTGGAGCCCTGATGGAGGAGGGGCCACGCAGCAAGAGTTCGAGTCTCCCGGGTTGCAGCTGGTCCTTTTACTTTCCTTTCGTTTCTGGAAGTATTAGCTTTGATCCTCCTCGGCCTCCTTCCTGTGATATAGGAGGCGGCCATGGAAAGAAACACGGAAGCATTTCGGAGGAGAGCTCAGATCTCGGGTGAGAAGGGACCCAAGAAGTCTCTGAGCCCGACCTCCTCATCTCTGGGAGGCCCAAACTGAGGCAGACAGGCTGGTCCTTGTCCTGAATTAGGGGCGGGAGGATGGCTGGTTCCTGTGCCGTATTGATCCTAATAGCAGAGCCTTAGTGTGGAAAAGCCCCAATTCCTGTATTTTAGGAACAATTACTGTGTATTTCTCTGTCAGACCCGGCTCTGAGATTCCATCTAGTCAATGGCTTTTTGCACTTCCTTTGCCTTAAGCATCCCAAAGAACTTCTTCCTCTTTAACAGAATTAGATGACTGAGTGAAGGGGGCAAAGAGTGTTTTCAGGCCTGAGAGGGAACCTTCCCGAGCCCCCCTGTGTGTGTGGACAAGGGTTGAGGCTTGGCTGGACCATCTCCTCATCAGGCACTCACCAGTTAGGTCAGTTTATTTATCCAGTTTATTTTCTTCATCTGTAAAATGGGGCTGCAACACAACAAGATCCTTGCAACAAATTCCTGAGCTCCATAGAAATGCTGGCTGTGATAGTTTCCTTTTCTGTGGAATAAAGAATACAAAAATACTGCCTGAAACCCAGGGAGAAGAGAGACAGAGAGAAGCTGGGTGTGGGAAGCCAATAAGAGAATAGATAAAAATCCAAGACTCCTCTTTTGACCCCTTTTGTGATCCTTGTGATTTCTTGTTGAAAAGTATTGTGGTCTTATTGAAAAGCTTTAAGTTCCTAGAAAACCTCAATTTAAAAGGTTAACACTCTTCCCCTTTGGCCAGGAATGCAGCTGACTGATATAGCCAAGGCCAAAACTTTAGCAGGGGCAATTTAACCCTAAGAAAAATATTCCCCGACTTGGCTTTCTGATAAAAACAGTCAAAATTCAGCCTTGGCCTTGTTCTATTCTGATGTCAAATGAAAATTTTTGTGTTTTGATATGACATAATTTGTAACTTCTGTGCATCTGCGAAGTTTTGGGTAGGGGGGCAGTTCTTTTGTATGAAATGAGTCTTGAAATATATATAAAAAATTCAAAACATTTTTCCATATTGTTCATTTTTGTAAGAGAATACTCTTAAAGACCTCAAATAAAAATCCAAATAAACTAAAGTGAAAAATTGTATGCTTTGATATGTATTCCAACTCCAACAGTCCTACATTTACTTTTTTAAAGTTTTCCTTCTTAGAACTCCTTAAGTTGAACAAACTTTTAAAATTATAAAAGTTTAGTCTGTGAACTTGACAGCTTGCCCCCATCTTTCTCCTCTTTATTGTTTCCCATCCATATTGAATACATTTGGATTTCATGTGTAAGAGAATGAAACAATGGTTAGGGATAATAGAGAAGTGAGAGAGGCAGACAAGTAGTGTGGATATTCAATAAAAGGCAGGTTGTGGAGCTAGGAAGAAGTAGGTTCAAATCTCTCCTCTGACATCAACTGACACCTAGAGTTACATGGAGTATCAGGGAACTCTAAATTAGATGTTCTTGAGAGTTGGTGGGCTGTATTAATGGAGGAAGTTCCTATAGTCAGGAAATCACAGGCCCTTAACCCTGAGCAAGGAGAACATTCCAGAAACTCCATCTCAGAAGGAATTTTGGAAAAATTATAAATCCATCACCCACACTAAATTTCAGAAGAGTCAACAGAGTAGGGGTATGGAGGTCTTCTAAAAACAAAAAAAAGGTGTTGTTAACCACAGACCAGAAGACATCAACCATAGGCCCTGAGATCTGACCTTGGCATGGTTGGCTGGGTGCATTTCCTTGAAGTCTGAGTCCTCCAGGATTTGTTACTGGCCTCTGGTCTTCTCCCCACTCCCTGCAGGTGGCTGCACAAAAAGTACCAGCAGGTTCTAGCCCTGATGTTTGCTATGGAGGAGATGCACAGAGATGCCAGCCTCCTCCCTAATACTACCCTGGGATTTCACATTTATAATAGCTACCACAGAGGTGCCAGCACCTTGGAGAGCTCCCAGAGGTTGCTCTCAGGAAAGGGCCAGACCATCCCAAATTATAGTTGTGAGAGGCAAGACAAGTCCCTGCCTATTATTGAAGGAGCCGCCTTTGCTCTTTCTGTCCACATGGGGAACCTTCTGGAGCTGTACCAATTCCCACAGGTAGGGAACCCTGGACCTGCCATCTCTTACTTCTTTCTTTAAAATTAAGTCATTTGTTCATGGTAACACAAGAAGGAAGGAAGAAAGAAAACAAACATTTATTAAGTACCTTTACTGTGTGCTACGCACTGTGCTAAGTGCCTTGGCACTATGATGCTATTTGATCCTTACATTCACTCTAGGGGGTAGAAGTTACTATGAATTCCCATTTTACAGTGGAAAAAATTGAGGTAGACATAAGTTAAATGACTTGGCCAGGGTCACACAGCTAATGACCAACTGAAGCTGGATTTGAACTCAAGTCTTCCTGACTTGAGGCCTAGAGCACTATCTACCATGCCATCTAGATGATATAGTTATTCATTGTTGAGGTAGCATTCTAGCTGAGGACTTTCTGACATCAAGTCCAGCACTTTACCTGACATAGTGCAGTTAGAATGAAATTCCTACCTCCATAGGGCTCAAATTGATGTTACTGGAGGCAATGTCCCATGCAACCTCTTGCCTCAGATCTAAGTGTCATTCGTGCTCAGACATTATCTGGGAAAATGCCATGACTGGTAGCCAGCTTTAGGAAGTATCTATTCCAACTCAGGTAGGCTTTTTTCCAGGTCTGCCTTTCCACATCTGTCTTTCTACATAAGCTCTGCTGGCATGCCATGTCAGTCCTTGATGACCTCAGGATTACACCCTCACTCTAACATCATCAGACATGGCTGGAAACTCTAGTCCTTGAATAGACTGGATTATAGTCATTTCCCCGATAGACCTGGAAGAGTCTTCACAAATCATGTTCTCTGACCTTGGAGTTTAAAAAAATTAAAATGGACAGAATTCAGAGAATTTAAATGACTTGTATGAACTCTTACTTGTAGAGATAGAGCTTGAGTTATTGATTATTGTTTAATGACTCTTGGAAGGATTCTTCGTACCATCTATTCTTATTAGGTGACCTCACTAAATAATTATTTCTAAAAGCTAATGAGCTCCATCCAACTTGTTGGTATCAATTTACAATCCATGAGGGGGAGACTCATGGTAGGGAATAATGAACGATAGCATCAGAAAGATCATTCCTGGCTCTTAGGATTACCCATGGAAGCAAGAGGTGAGAAGTATCCAGTTGTCCTCTGGGAATCTGATCTGCCAGTGTGAATGGGCATTGGGAGAGTGAGCCCAGAGCCTGAGCAATACTGGCTGTGTGACTTTGGGTAAATCATTTAATCCCTCAGTTGTGTTGCTATTTCTCAACCTATATGTTGCAGAGAAAGTGCTGGCCAACTTTGGTAGAGGAAATGCCTCTAAGCCAATTATTAAACAAGTGTGGTTCCCTACTGCTAGAAATCGGATTTTTCCAAATGAGTCATCCATTTGTAAACATAAGCAAAATAATAACTATTAAAAAATAACTAGTTTTTGCAGAGTACTTTAAGATTCATAAAGCAATTTAGAAATACCTTATTTGATGCATACAGTAACCCTGGGAGTTGGATGCTATTATCATCTTAATTTTTCAGTTGAAGTAGACAATGGTTAAGTGACTTTTCCAGGGACATACAGCTACTAAGTGTCTGAAGCGGAATTTTAAGTTAGAGATTCCTGAATTCAGTCCTAGTGTTCTATCCACTGCCACAACTAGATGCCTCAGATCAGCGAGCATCTATCTATTCACCAGGCACTTTGGTCTTTTTGACATTATTCTTGAGGAATAGCCCTTTGCTTCAAGAATCACCTCTTTGCAGCAGCAAGCAATGGCCAGTTATTTAGCTGTTCTCAATCATTACTCAGCCCTGAGTTGGTTTAAGGGAAAAGGGGATTAGAACTCACCTGACCACACAGGAGAAGCAAGGGGCTTCCAAATGCCTTCACAGTATCAGACCAACAGCTGTGGCTGTGAGGCTACTCTGCCCTTCTGTCTATTTCAAACTGCTCTACACACTCAGACTTAGCTCCTAACAAACTCACTTAAGGATAGTTTAGGATGAGTAAAAAGTGAAAAAAGAAGAAAATAAGAGTCCTTATCCAACTTCATAGTCAGCCAAATGGTAATAATTAAAATTAAATTATGAGACATCAAAGTAGAGATAGTAATGATAGGGGAATCTAGGAAAGAGGCAGAGAGTTGCTTAACCTAACATTCTATGTGCTATTCTGATGGAATCCAGCTCACCACTAATAGGGTTGCAATCTCCAGCTAGAAGTCCACCAGAGTCTCTTCAGTAAGAGTCCCCAGAGGAAGCATGTCCCTTCAACAAGAATCACCAGCTCAGTAGTATCTCCAACAAGAGTATCACCAACACAAGAATGTCTCTTCAGACTTCTGGTCTCACCTTTATAAGCTGTTTTCTCCACCCACTCTCTCCCACATCACAACTCAGGAACCCATCATAGTTGCTTAATTTGCCTGGCACTGCCCAGTGCTTGTAGGATCAATTTCCTGTCTCTGAGTATGTGTCTGTACTTGCACATCCATCAATGGTGAAGGATCTTCAAGTTCCTGACTGGTTACATCAAAGAAAACGAAGGGAAGGTAAATCCATTTTCACACATGTAACCATGGGAAAATATTCTAACTTAATTAAATAAATAAATAAAGAGAAAAAATAAAATAAAATAAATTTATTGCCCTGGAAGAAGCAAGACACCTGCAAGAAGTCCCTAGAGACTCTGGTGACTGTGGGAGATTACATTCCTGTCACACTATGTGAGCCTGCCAAATATTTTCATTCTCATGTTTGATTTCAACTATGCCTACACATTATAGAGATATATATTAGTGCTTTATTATATTAGAAATTAAGGTAACAACTAGCTCTTGTCAATGTCCTTGTATTAACATAAGTTTACCCACTCACAAATTGATTGTTGTTCTGAAACACCTGCACTGCCCATAGATTGTGAATGATCCAGTAAGAGATGCTCTAGCAGCTTTCTTTGGATCATTGGAGGGATAATGTGAATGTGAAACCCTCATCCTCTTTTATGATTATAATAGTATTTGTCTTTATGATTATTTTCATAATAAAATCATGAGTTTTGAGATAATAGTCAAATAATAGTTTGCTTTATAAAATTATAGGGATTAGCTAAGAAAGTTACAATTTAGGGTGGTACCAAATCTTGTTTACCTCTTTTGACCTGAAGCCTATAACCAAAGGTTACTATTAAGCCCACCACACCAGGTTGAGTGCAATCTCAAGGTCAGGAAATAGGGGGAGGCTGGCCTTGGGTAAAGAGGTGTGTTGGAATAAGTTAGGGATAGTCTGGTTTTCTAGGGTTAGTTGAAGAAGCTTAGCCAGCCTCTTGTGGGAGACTAACTGCTACTGGCCTAAGAAATACCCATCCCCCCATAGGAGGCTTGAGTGGCTGCAATTCCACCTACAGCTTGCATAATCCTTACACTGCCCAAGATCTAAGAAAAGCAGTGAGTGTGGAAATGGAGCATTGTTGGAATCTAGTCCTGTGTGCCTAGGAAACTGAGCCCCCTGAACTTGCTGTTCAGAGACCCCAACCAAGGACCTAGAATGTGTTTAAAAGATTAATGAGAATTTTCTCATCATTCTGAATCAAAACAACTCATATGTCTTATATGAAAGGGAGTTTCATTCTAACCAATTAGCTAATGTTTCTATGTTCTTTTGATTATGAACAGATATTTGGCAGTGTCTGTGAGACATTTCAGTCCCCACCTATAGATGTCCTCAAATATTTATAGTAGCTCCCTTTGTGGTAGCAAAGAATTCAGAATTGAGCGTGGTGTCCAGCAATTGGAGAATAGCTGAACAAACTGTGGTATATCATTGTAATGGAATACTATAGCCCCCATAAGAAGCAAGAGTCGGGCTAATTTTAAAAATCTTGGAAAGAACTACATAAGATAATGAACAATGAAATGAGGATAACCTAGAGAACATTATACACAGCTACATAATTAATAGTGGAAGAATAAACTGTGGCTATGAAATGAAACTGAAAACAGGAATGACTTAATTTGTCTAAACCTGTTGATCTCTCAGATAATATCTTGTGTGATGCCAGGAGTGTAGTAAGGGCCTGAGGCCCTTGTGGATGGGATTTATTATGTAGATATGATGAAAACTAAGTTAAACATATAAGTGATTTGGGATTTCATTTACATGCAGTCTTCTTTTTCTTGGTATATGTAAATGTTTGTTTTATTTGGTTTTGTAAAATTTGGGGGAAAAAAGGATGGTCAAAAGAAAAGGGCCCCCATCCAAAAAAGGAGGGTTATGAAGTGTCAGACACTACTGAAAATGTCTAATCTTAACAAATATAAATGCTTATTTTCTCATCTTCCCTCTGCTCAATGAAGGGCAGGATGATTTCAGAAAAATCTGGAAAGACTTCAACGAACTGATGCAAATTGAAGGGCAGAGACCCACGAGAACATTATACATACTAACTGCAATATCATCCAGTGATCCAATGCTACTTTCAATATTACAATAATAGAAGACAGTTCTGAGGGACATAGGATGAAAAATGCTATCCAACTCCAAAGAAAGTAAAACTCAGTATTCATCTGCCTGATTGTTTCAATGGCTAAAATTCTACATATCCGCATCTTTAATTCCCATCTACTTCAGCATTAACCTATCCCGGAATTTTTACCTTTCATGATTATAGAAAACTTGCCATAATAGAGAAAAGAGGGACATGATGGCAATAAGGGAGAAGGGCTCCCCCAATTAGGAGCATTAATTAATGGCAGGTCTGAGTTGGCAGTGACATACAGCCAGGTCTAAAACTTGCCAGATATGCAACTGAGGTTTCTTTCATGGGACTGCAGCTGAGCACCCTCTCAGCTTTCCTATGATTCAGAGCTATACCTGCCCTTCCCAGAAGACACCCATTGGACTGCTTGCATCACCAACCAACTTTTTTGAAATTCCAATTCCATAGCATTTCTTCCAGTTACATTCCATACAATTCCATACAATTCAACCTCAAATGGCAGTTTTCTCTAATCATGTTTAGGGTTAGAATGTAACTCTTTCCTGTTGTTAACAATTATATCCATCAACATTGTCACGCTGCACTGTTCCTAAATGCTCCTGAAATCGCCTTGAGAAATAATTACATTCTTCAGCTTAACATAGATACTGAAATAAAAGTTATGCAAACTTAGAAAAGGTCTCTAGAAATGTTGAAAATATTCAAATGGACAAATATTATATTAAAACTCCTAACAAAATAAAACACAACTGAGCTGAAATTTTCCTCTTCTAGTTAGAGAGAGGACTAGCTTTTTACCAGTCTTAAAAGGGACCTTGCTCAGGGTTGGTACCACTAGAACTCCCAAGGGAATTCCAAATGCCAGCTTCTGGATCTGGCTCAGGAAAAAATCTAAAAGGGAATGAAAGGGAGAGCAAAAAGGATACTTAGCCCAGTTCAGTAGTTTTCAGAGACTTGGCAAAGTCCTTCCCATTTAGATGTAAGTTTTTTTGTCTTCTACTGATGTCTTCCATGGACTCCTTCAGGTTCTGGCCATAGGTTAACCTGGTCTATGTTTTAGCTCCCTAGGAAATACCATACTTAGGGCTTGAGGGATGTTGAAGGAATTCTCTGCAACAGGACAAAAAGAATAACAAGAGAAATCTAGCAAAATTAAGGTCATTTTTATATCCATCTTCATATTTTATATCTATATTCATATCTAGTAAGATTTTGCTAACATCTACCACACTGGAGACCTTGGGTGGTAGGTCCAGGATGTCACAGGGGAATTCTCAGGTGGGAAAATCCTCTCCAGCAGCAGCCTCTGAACCAACTTCATCCATCAGAGGAAAATTATACTCAAAGATGGAGGCTGAATTAAACTCATTTTATGTTGTGGGAGAGCTTGAGATAAAATACCCAGGTCTAGAAGAGTACTCCCTGAAGAATGGCAGGGTCCAATGGTTATATTTAAAATAGAGAAATTTATTAAGTTAAATACAAGTTGAATTTATTGAGTCGAATGCCTGGGGGGCAGATGCAGGTGAAATACTGCCTCTCTGAGGAGATGGGGTAAATGGATTCATATACCCTTTTGACAACAGGGCCTATGTGACCTGAGATGGGGTCATGTGGTTATGCCCTCTGCCTCAAAGACAAAAGGAGTTGAACTGTCCAGTTCAGGGGATGATGAGAAATCTGAGATACAAAACAGATGCTTCTCAGAAGCAAACTGGGAGGTGCCTATCTGTGCTCATCTGAAATCTGGGAGAGGCCAAAGGGAGTATTGCTCTCAGTTCAAAGTCACCTTCCTAGACTCAACACTTCACGAATTCAAGGAGAAAAAGAATTCCTTGTGTATTTTTTGACCTGGGATACCTTTGGGGTTTTGGAGTATTCAGGGGGAACCCCAAATTCCATGCCACTACCAAACTTAAAGAGAAAGAGATAAACGGAATCCATCACAAAAAGGCAGTCAATAGGGTTTAATAATCTTTAAAAACAAAAATAATTGTCTATGCAATGATTGCACTCTGGAAATTACATTAAAATCTCCAAAAATTGGGCTGCAATGAGTGGCCTTCTCTTCTCAGCCAAGTAGAATCCATAAAGATTTCCACAAAACACAAAGACTTATCAGGATTGTTAATGCCCTGAAAAGGGGAGGGGGTTGAATGGGCCCAAGAGTACCCCAGTAAGGGCTGGTGAAAAAAGAGTCAAGACAAAATTAGGGGTCAGAAGGGATCGATTGCTGGTGACAATCAATGCCAGGCCTCAATTGCTGATGGCAAATCAAGTGCAGTTTATTGAATTAATACACAGGCTATATAAGCAGAAACCACAAGGAATTTTTCTTGTGTAAAGTCAAGCAACTTTTCCCATAAAAAATGTAGCCATGAGAGAAAAAGCCTTGAGCAAGGAACTGAAGGTGGGGGTAACCGGGGACATAACAGGAACTGAGAAAGGGGAGAAGTAGGTGCTGATAAAACATGTTCTGTCTGGGAAAGAAGCCTGGGAAACAACAGTGTCTGGGAAAGGATTATTGTCTCAATCAGCAACTTGTGGAAACTGAGGGAATCAGCTATTTTGATGGTGGGAAATGTGGAAGCTGAGGGATCTCAGGCCTAGTCAGACCCTGGACCTAACCTAACATTGGGGGTCAAGAGACCTTTGCCTTTTCAGACCCTGAAATCTCAGCCCCTAACACAGAATTAGTAAGGAAAAGCTTAAAATGGCCTTTAAATCGGAATAGATTATTTTCATTACAATGGTTGCCCATCCCCATTTCTTATCTTTTTCACTCCACTCTCACCAGTCGCTCCAAGAAAAGATGCCATTAGAATCAACCCCACCTCAAACATCTCTCTCCTGGGCTAAGGCAGAAGCCAACTTCCAAGAGGAACTTAGGTTATTCAGTGAAGAAGCTCCTGGTCCTTCTACATTCATCACAAAGCATTTCCCCAAATGCTTCCTGTCCATTTGCAATAACCAGTCAGGTCTGCAGTTTACCAAACTCCAATTAGTTTCTCATGTGCCAGAACAAATGCGTGTTAATCAGAAAAGGTAGATGTTCTCTAGAAAAAATAAGTAATAGCTTAAAAAATGTGAAATCACAGCGTTCAAGTCAAAAGCATTAATAAGTAGAATAAAAACGTATCTCATTACTGGGATCATTAAAAACTTAAGTGCTGTTCACTTAATTCCATTCACCATGCCAGAATTGTAAAGGAAAACACTAAAACATAAAGGGAGGAATCCTGGGCCTTTCCTTTGCCTCCTGCTAGAGATTCTGACACCCAGATCACAAGCTCCTCAATTTTTAGCTTTTGGGGGTCAACAGTACAACTTCAAAAGTTATTGGCCAACATTGAAACTACAAGCATTGAAGTTTATTTGAGAGAAATATTAATTTAAGAAACATGTCAGAAATAGAAAAAAAAAAGAACAAATCTAGAGCTTAAGTTCATAAGCATCTAGAAGAAAGTTTTTCACAAACATTTAAAACCATAAAAAAAATCCTAACTTACAGCATCTCATGCCATGTGGAGCTCTCCTCTATTTTAATTGGTCCAAAACAGAGACCCAAAATTAGATGAAGTATCTTGAGTGTAACAACCTAGACTCCAATACTCTGGCTCAACTCCCATTCAAAGCTTCCACCAACTATTTGTCAACCTTGAAAACACAGAACCAACCAAGTAGTTAGAAAGAAAAAGTCTATAAACAGGACAATGAAGACTATGTTCTAATGACCTCCATACAGAGACAAGCTCTGGAATTCTGGGAACACTGTCTCCCAGAAAATGCACCTCCTAAGGGGATTTTCCAAGGAAATGAAGAACTTGGGGTCTTCTATACCTTTTGGGGAATAAAGGACAGAAAGGACAATTGATTGCTTTCCATGGAGACAAGGGAAAGAGGCTTCAGGCCAGAGGCTGGATGAACCACTTGGGAAAGGCCTAGATACCATGGGAGACACTTCTGAGCCAATAGGGAACTTCAGATTGATTCTCTCTGTCCCTCCTCCTCAGGGTGCTTCATGGGTACTTGATGGCTTCTTGTTCAGTCTGGGACCAGGGTCAGTCTGGGAGTTCCTTGAAGGCAAGTTCCCAAGAGACAAAGGTAAGTCTAGGGGTTCCATAAAACAATGTTGTCACCATTGGGCCAGACTTTGCCCAGAGACTCCTTGGCCCAGTCTTCTTTTCTGCACTTACCTGTGTCGACATATATTCATGTACCCATTATTCTGGCTTCATCTTCATCCAGACTTTTCCCTTTCCTCTCCAATGGAGCTAACAAAGACCCAGACCAAATCCCACTCTGTCCCAGTCCCTGGATGATGTGAGGCCATCTATGCCCTAAGCTTCCCCACCCAAGTCCAGGATGTTGTGCCCCCAAAGTGCCTCCCTTACCCAATACTCCCCCTTGGAAGATAAAGTGCTGTGGGGCAGGGACAGGTTCTGACAAGGTACAGGGATAGGTCCCTTCCTTGTAGAAGGGGGACAGGGAGGTAAACATGGAGAGAGGCCCATGTGGGAGATGTTTCTTGTTGGAAAAGAGTTCATTTGTGGGGTCCAGGCAGAGCCAAGATGGTGGTTTACAAGCACCTAAAGCCCAAACCTCTCCAACAATCCTTCCAAACCAATATTTATATCTCATTTCAAAGAAAACAGAAATCCAAACCCAACAAGAAGTCATGAGATTCTCCTACTGAAAACAACTTGAAAGATAGGCACAGTGTATCTATTTTCACAGGAAAAGAGAGAGACAGGCTGGGTGAATCCCCTCCATGACTCAGCTCTGAGACCCACAATAAGATTGAGCTGAATGTGTGAGTCACAGGCAGAGAACACAGCCACAAGGGTTCGCCTTTGACTCACCACATGTGGTCCAGGGCTCTGGTGAGGAAGGTCAGGGAGGAACTAGAGGGGGCCACCAGGCTGGACACCCTCAGCCTGCTTGCTACAGTGAAAAATTTGCCCCAAGAGAGGCCAGCTCAGCAGATTATCTCAACCAGCTAAATCCAGTATACCAGCAGGGGATGGAGAAATGAGAAGATTCAGTCTCAGAGTTTAACAGCTCAAACATTCTGGTTCAGTAAATCAACAGAGGGGCAAGTCTATATAGTCCATAGGGAAAGAAAAAAAAGTAAATGAAATGAGAAAATGAGAGGGAAAATAAGCTACAATTCTAAACTTCTATGGGGGTAAGGACCAAAGAACAGAACTAATGGATGAGGAAGAGATCCAAGAAATATCAATCAAAGCCTCAAAAAAACCATGGAATTAGAGGCAGGCTATGGAGGAGTTCCAAAAGAATTTAAAAATCAAATAAGAGAGGTTGAAGAAAAATGGAAAGACGAAAATAGTCGCCTAAAAAGCAAAACAGGTCATCTGGAAACAGAGGCAGAGACATTGAAAGCCAGAACTGACCTGCTGGAAAATGATACAAAAAAAATTGAAAGAACAGAAGAATGACTTGAAAGAAAAAATGGACCAAAAGGAAAAGGAGAATCAAAAGGTCACAGAAGAAATTCAGTCTTTAAAAATTAGAATTTGGTGATTAGAAGCTAATGACTTAACAAAGTACCAAGATATATTAAAACGAAATCAAAAGAATGAAAAAAATTGAAGATAATATGAGACACCTCACTGAGAAAATAACTCACCTAGAAAATAGATCCAGAAGAGATAATTTTAAGAATTTACTGGATTATCTGAAAATCATGACAAAAAAAGGTTAGACATCATACTACAGGAAATTATCTAAAAAACTACCCTGAAATTTTTTGTAAAATAGAGACTGAAAGAATCCATAGATCACCTCTGGCATTAAAACAATTGACAACTCCCAAGAATGTCACAGCCAAGCTCAAGAATCCCAGGCCAAAGATAAGATACTACAAGCTGCTAGAAAGAAACAATTCAGATATCATGGAGCCCCAATTAAGATTACACCAGATCTGGCAGCATCCACACTGAAGGACCAGATGGAATGGAATAAGATATTCTGGAAGGTAAGGGAACTGGGTCTACAACCAAGAATATAATAATAATAATAATAATATATATATATGTTATATATAATCAAATAATCAGCAAAACTGACTATATTCTTTCAGAAGAAATTATAGTCATTTAGTAAAATAGATTTCCAAGCACTCCTGAAAAAAAGAACAGATCTAAACAGAAAATTTAATGCCCAAAAACAGAATTCAAGAGAAACATAAAAAGGTAAATAAGAAAGAGAAAAAATCTAAGGGCTTCAATAAGGTCAAATGGCATATATTCCTATATGGAAAGATGATATCTATAACTCTTTTAAAATGTTATCATTATCATAGTAGTTAGAAGAAGTATACATAGAGGGTGCAGGGGAAACTGCTTAGGATGATATGTCAAAAATATTTTTTAAAAGGGTGAAAAAAGAGGATAATACTAAGAGAAATAGGAAAGAGGAAAATGTGGTAAAATATATCGCATAAAGAAGCACAAGGGGGAGTGAGAGAGGAAAGAAGGCCAATAGAATGGAAGGGAGGAAGAGATTGGGGACAGGTAATACTTAAACCTTGGAATTGGCTCAAAGAGGGAAGAACAGTCAAATACATTGGGGTACAGAATTGTCTCTTGCCTCATAGATAAATAGAAGAGTAATAAGAAACAGGGTGGAGGGAGGAGAGTAATATAAGGGAAGGAGAGGTTGGAAGGTGTTCTAAAAGCTCCATGGTAGGTGGGGAATAAGAAGGAAGGTAATGGGGAGGGTAGTAATATAAGGGAAGGGAAAGAAGGGAGACTGACTAAAAGAAAAACACTGCAGGGGAGGGTAAGGGGGAAATGAGAAAGGTTAGGATTGAAGGAAGAAGTCAAAATGGAGGGAATACACAGACAGTGGTCATAACTGTGAATGTGAATGGGATAAACTCATCCATAAAATGGAAGCAGATAGCAGAATGGATTAAAAACCAGAATCCTTTCATCTGTTGTCTACAAGAAACACACCCGAGGCAGTTAGATCCACACAGGGAGAGGAGAAGAATATTTTGGGCTGCAACTGAGATAAAGAAGGCAGGAGTAGCAACCATGATCTCAGACAAAGCTAAAGTAAAAACGGATTTGCTTAAAAGAAACAAAGAAGGTAATTACATCTTGATAAAAGGAAGTATAAATAATGAAGAAATATCACTACTTAACATATGCACACCAAATGGTATAGCATCTAGACTTTTAAAGGAGAAATTAAAGAAGTTTAAGGAGGAAATAGATTGTAAAATCATATTAGTGGGAGACCTCAACCTTCCCCTATCAGAACTAGATAAAACAAACCAAAAAATAAGTAAGAAAAAAGTTTGGAAGTGAATGAAATATTAGAAAAATTAGAGCTAATAGATATCTGGAGAAAATTGAATAGGGATAAAAAGGAATATACCTTCTTTTCATCAGCACATGATACATATTCAAAGACTGAACATATACTACTGTATAAAAACATTGTAAACAAATGTAGGAAAGCAGAAATAATAAATGCAATTTTTTTCAGATCATAATGCAATAAAAATCATAACCAAGGGCTCGTGGAGAGGCAAATTTTAGATTAATTGAAAACTTAATAATCTAATTCTTCAAAACTGGTGGGTCAAAGGACAAACCATAGAAACAATTATTGATTCCATTGAAGAGAATGACAACTAGGAAACAACATACCAAAATCTATGGTATACAGCCACACTCAGGGGAAAATTTATATCCCTAAGTGCCTATATCAACAAAATAGAGAGGGAGGAGATGAACGAATTGTGCAAGCAATTTAAAAAGCTAGAAAGAGAACAAATTTAAAATTCCCAGATAGGGCAGCTGGGTAGCTCAGTGGAGTGAGAGTCAGGCCTAGAGACAGGAGGTCCTAGGTTCAAACCCGGCCTCAGCCACTTCCCAGCTGTGTGACCCTGGGCAAGTCACTTGACCCCCATTGCCCACCCTTACCAATCTTCCACCTATGAGACAATACACCGAAGTACAAGGGTTAAAAAAAAAAAAGAAAGAGAAAATTCCCAGATAAAAACTAAATTGGAAATCCTAAAAATCAAAGGAGAAATTAATAAAATTGAAAGTAAAAGAGGCATTGAACTAATAAATAAGACTAGGAGCTGGCACTTAAAAAAGCAAATAAAATAGATGAAGTACTGATTAATCTACCAAAAAATAAAGAAGAGAATCAAATTAGCAATATCAGAGATGAAAAGGGTGATCTCACCTCTAATGAAGAGGAAATTAAGGTAATTATTAAGAGCTACTTTGCCTAATTATATGGCAATTAATATGACCATCTAGGTGAAATGGGAGAATATTTACAAAAATGTAAATTGCCTGGATTAACAAGAGAGGAAATAGAATATTCAAATAATCCTATATCAGAAAAAGAAATTGAATAAGCCATCAAGGAACTCCCTAAAAAAATTGCCATGGTCATCTAGATAGATTCACAAGTGAATTCTATCAAACATTCAAAGAACAACTAACCCCAGTACTATACAAACAATTTGACAAAATAAGCAAAGAAGGAGTCTTACAAAATTCTTTTTATGACACAAATATGGTACTGAATCCAAAGCAAGGCAGACCAAAAACAGAGAAAGGAAACTAGAGACCATCATCTCCTTAATAAACATAGATGCAAAAATCTAAAATAAAATTCTTGCAAAAATCACAAGAATTATTCACTATGACTGAGTGACATATATACCAGGACTGCAAGGATGGTTTAATATTGGGAAAATCATCTACATAATTGACCATATCAATAAGCAAATCAACAGAAATCACATGACTATCTCAATAGATGCAGAAAAAGCCTTTTACAAAATACAACACCCATTCCTATTGAAAACACTAGAAAGTGGAGGAATAGCTGGGACTTTCCTCAAAATAATAAACAATATATTTTTAAAACTACCAGCAAGTATCTTCTGCAATAGGGAGAAGTTAGAAACCTTCCCAATAAGATCAGGAATGAAGCAAGAATGCCCATTATCACATCTATTATTTAATATTGTACTAGAAATGCTAGAGGTAGCAATTAGAGAAGAAAAAGAAATTGAAGGAATCAAAGTAGGCAGTGAGGAAACTAAATGATCACTCTTTGCAGATAATATAATGGTATATTTAAAGAATCCTAGAAAATCAACTAAAAAGCTATTAAAAATAACTTTAGCAAAGTTGCAGGATACAAAATAAACCCACATAAATCATCAGCATTTCTATTATTTCCAACACAACGCAGCAGCAAGAGTTAGAAAAAGAAACTCCATTTAAAATCACTCTAGAGTCTAGACAATATAAAATATTTAGGAATCGATCTGCCAAGACAAACACAACTACAAAACACTTTTCACAGAACTAAAACTAGATCTAAATAAGTGGAAAAACATTAATTGCCTATGGGTAGGAAGAACTAATATAATAAAAATGACAATCCTACCAAAATTAATTTACTTATTTAGTGCCATACCTATTACATAGAGTGGAATTTTGGGGAGGCTTGTACCTGCAAAAGTCACAGTAATGAGCAGACAGGAGTCTTGATAAGATGCTGAGAAAGAAAAGTGGCTTCATTTGGAGAAAATAGCAGACAGCAGGATTCGGGGTTGGGGGAGTGGAATGGAAGAAAAAGGGATTCTGCTCACACAAGGGGCTTGCTTGGGGCAAAAATGTCCTCTCTTCTTCTAGGTACAATCGCAGACTTTTATAATAATCCTGACACAAGATTCTCCTCCTTTTCTTTGTCCAATTCTACAGAAAAGGGGGCAGTGATGTTTACAGTAAAGATTGTGATTTTCAACATTATGTACCCCTAGAGATCCCCATGACCCTGAAAAATCTGTGACTCTCATGGAATTCTCAGCCTAGGAATCATAATGATACTTCTGAAACTCATTGTATTTTCCCTCCTTTAGCTTATCTTATAGTTTGGCTTTCTTCCGAGGGTATAGATAAACTCTTTATCTCAAGGCTTTTGAAAATAGGTCAGAAAAACTAAACATTTTATGGGGTGGGTGTGGAGGCACTTTTAATCTAAGGAATAATAATATTAAGGGGTCTTGAAAGTTGGGGTTACACAAGCCAAATACTACTCTGAGAATTACATATGCACTGTCATCCCACACACCTATCAAACTACCAAGAACTTTTTATATAGAATTAGAAAAACTTATAACAAAGTTCAAAGAATAAAGGATCAAGAATAACCAGAGAAATAATGAAAAAAAAATGAGAAGGATGGGGGCCTAGCAGTACCAGATCTTAAACTGTACTATAAAGCAGTGATCATCAAAACAATCTGGTACTGGCTTAGAGACAGAAGAGTGGATGAATGGAATAGACTTGGGGTAAGTGACCTCAGCAATCTATTGTTCGATAAACCCAAAGATCCCCACTTTTAGGACAAGAACTCAGAATTTGACAAAAACTGCTGGGAAAATTGGAAAACAGTATGGGAATAATCAGGGTTAGATCAACATCTCATACCTTATACTGTAAGAAATAAAATTAATATAAAAGGATAGATTTAAAAATATTAGGGTTTTAAAGGGTTTATTGATAGCCATTTAGGAAAATGAAGCCACATGCCTGTTTGAAAGCCCCACCATACCTCCACAACTATGCTGCTTCAGCTGGAAAAGAGTGAGTCCCCTTCCAGCCACTCAGCCTTTATACTTCTCTCTATGTTATTAGGTAATTGCCTACATCATTTACGTAAGCTAAGAATCATGGGAAATGTAGTTTGAAAGAGTCCTAAATGTCCATAGGAAGTTTAGATCAGGGACCTCAAAATTAGTTGAAGGACTCCCAAATTTCCAATATCACATTCCCTTCTGAAGAGCATGAGTGAGACTGGTCTCCCCAAAAGCTCTTGTAAACATAACTACAGAAATTACAGAAATTTGGGGATAAAAAGAAAAGAGGACAAATCAATGATCCTATGATTGCTAGGCGCATTGCTAAAAAGCCAATTAGGGGGCAGTCCCCTTCAGTGATAAAAGTGTACATTCAAAACAAATGCATTCAACTCCCCATAGTTTAATCAACTGCACCCCAAAGTTCATTCTGGATCCTCTTGATGTAGTGTAGGTTTCTTCAGGCATCTTCATGGTGCCGTCTCCAAACAGGTTTGTTGTCTGGATTCTAGGGAGATGGCAAATTTCTTATCCTGAAACTACTCTCAAAAGAATTTAAACTTTACATTATAGATTATAATACATATGTTCTGATTATAAAACATACCCCCCAAGGAGAATTAATAACACATTCTCCCCTGAAGAGGGTTAAGGCCAACACCCAGATCAGCTAAGGATACATGGCTGAGTTATGGGGTTGTATGAGTCAATTGGCAAAAGAAATAAAGATTAAAAAAAATTCAAATAAAAGAGAAAAAATAACTTGTGAATGAAATGTAAAATATCAAAGTCTTATGTGCAAAAATGTAAGGAAAAATAAACTTAAAACAGGTCCTTGAATCAAAGCCCAATTAAAGTGATTTAAATTGTGCAATTACCCAATTCAATAGCTAGGACTACAGAAAGTTGCCACACTTATAAGAGAAATAAAAAGACCAAATTTGTGTGCAAGGGAAGTGTCTTTCCCTGGTTTGATTTGCCTGCACAATTTGTAGGTCCTTGAACTAATTTTGAGGTCCCTGATATGAACTGCCTGTGGATATTTAGGAGTCTTTCAAACTACATTTCCCATGATTCCTGGCTTAGGTAAATGATGTAGGCAATTACCTAATAACATAGAGAGAAGAATAAAGGCTGAGTGGCTGGAAGGGGACTCACTCTTTTCCAGCTGAAGCAGCATAGTTGTGGAGGTATGGTGGGGCTTTTAAACAGGCATGTGTCTTCATTTTCCTAAATGACTATCAATAAACCCTTTAAAACCCTAATATTTTTAAATCTATCCTTTTATATTAATTTTATTTCTTACATTAATGGCAACCACAAAGGGACCTCAAAATTGGTTCAAGGACTCCCAAATTTCCAATATCACAATACCAAAATAAATTCAGAATGGGCAAAGGTCTTAAATATAAAGAGTGAAATCATAATAAAATTAGGTGAACATAGAATAGTATACCTGTTAGATCTATGGAAAAGGAAAGAATTTAAGACCAAACAAGAGATAGAGAACAACACAAAATGTAAAATGATTTTGATTATATTCAATTAAAAAGGGTTGTACAAACAAAACCAATGCAACCAAAATTAGAAGGGAAAGCAACAAAATGGGAAAATTTTTCATAACAAAATCCTCTGACAAAGCTTTAACTTACCAAATATATAGGGAACTAGGTCAAATTTACAAAAAATCAAGCCATTCTCCAATCGATAAATGGTCAAGGGATATGAATAGGCAGTTTTTAGATGAAGAAATCAAAACGATCAATAATCATATTAAGAAAATGTTCCAAATCCCATATGATTGGAGAAATGCAAATTAAAAAAATTCCGAGGTACCACTTTACATCTAGCAGATTGGCCAATATGGCAGCAAAGAAAAGAGATAAATGTTGGATGGGATGTGGCAAGATTGGGACACTAATGCACTGCTGGTGGAGCTGTGAAAATCAATTCAATCATTCTGGCAGGAAATTTGGAATTATGTCCAAAGGGATATAAATGACTGCCTGCCCTTTGATCTAGCCATTACCACTGCTTGGGTTGAACCCCAAAGAGATAATAAAGAAAAATATTTGTACAAAAATATTTATATCTTTGCTTTTTATGGTGGTAAAAATTGGAAAACAAGGGGATGTCCCTCAATTGGGGAATGGCTGAACAAATTGTGGCAAATGATGAGGATGGAAGAGTATTGTGCTAGAAGGAATGATGAATTGGAGGATTTCTATAAGAACTGGAAAGACCTCCATGAACTAATGCAGAGTGAAATGAGCAGAACCAGGAGAACATGATACACAGAGACTGAAATATTGTGGGATGAATCAAATGTAACAGACTTTGCTACTAATAACGCAGAAGGAAAACCTGTTATTGATCCTGCAGTTCAATGAGGATAGGACTGGAATTTTGACTTTAAAAGATCACTGTATTACAAATAGAAATAATAAAGAAATAGGTTTAATTCCACTGTGTAACCCAGTGTAATTACTTCTTAGCTCCAGGAGAGGGGAGGGAAGAGGGGAAGGAAAAAATCATGAATCATGGAACTATGGAAAAATATTTTAAATTAATTAATAAAAAAAATTAGAAGTCTAGCCTGCAGGGAGGACAGGAGCCCTGCAAGGGTGGGGGTGGGGGTGGTGGGGAGAGAATGACTAGAAGAACCAGGAGGCTTGTAAGGGGGAAAAACTTTGCAAAGCAGATGAATCCAGGGGTAGCCAGATGGCTCAGTGGATAGAGCCTGGCCTGGCCCGGAGAGCAGAGGTTCTGGGTTCAAATGTGGCCTGGGACACTTCCTAGCCCTTCTGGATCTTCTGGAACTGAGACTCTGTACTGACCCTGATACAGAAGAGGAGGGTTAAACAAGAAAGCAGGGCTTGTGCTTGGGAGGGAGAGGGATAGGGAGGAAAAGGGGGGCCAGGAAGCCCCTACTTGGGGTGGCCCCCTGCCATGGGAGCTCTGGGCTAGAATCTGGAGTCTGAAGGCCTGAGAGTGTTGGGGGGGGAATTTGAGGTGAACCCCTGGGTTGGAACCAGTACCCTTTGCAAGAGTGCAAGACTCCAAAACTTAGATTAAAAATAGAAACTGAAATTTATTAATTTAGAGAGTCATGTTGCAAGGTGGGGAGACAGGCTCCAGAGTGGGCACTGCCTCCTCTGGGGAGGATTCTGGGTTTTTTAGGCCCTGTTGACCAGGCGCTGCATAACTGGGGAAGAGCCTGTGGTGGCAGGAATTGAGCCACAAGTGGAGGTGTTGGTCACGTGCCTGGGGCTAGAGAGGTGCTCTTGTCCTGAAGTCGCAGGTTTGGCTGGGAAGAGTTTAGGGGATGAGGAGACAGCTGCGATGCCCACCCGATGGTATCAGGGCATAACCAGAAGATATTTATCTGGGCCCATCTTGGAATCCAGGGGAGAATCCATGGGGTCTTGTGTTATTAGGAGTCTCTGAGGCCCAACGTCACCCCGTCCTCAGCATCGCAAGAATACAAGGAAAGGAAGGAATTTTCCTGTTCTGTTTGGCCTCAAACATTTCTGGAGTTTGGGGTATCCAGAAAGGGGAACCCTGAGTCCCATGGCAAAGAGGAGGCCTGAGGGGGAAAAGCCTTCCTGCTGGGGGAGGGCAGGAGCAAGGCTTCTAGGGGCTGGGCCTGGGGTGCCTGCAGGAAAGGGCTCCTCCTGGGCTCCTGGGGGTTGGCAGGCCTAGGAAGACCCTCCCAGGGTGCTGGCTAGAAGCAGGAATTCTTGGGTCTCACATCCCTGGGCCTCCTCTTGGAGCTGAGACATGTGTGGCTACTGGAAGCCAGTTGGGCCCCTGTAGGCTCCAGCCAGGGATGTTCCCTCCCCCCAGGTCCTGGCCTCCCTATCCCTCAGGCCTCATCTTTTTTTTTAAACATTTATTAATATTTGTTTTTAACATGGTTACATGATTCATGCTCCCACTTTCCCCTTCAACCCCCACACCCCTCCACCCATGCTGATGCCCATTTCCACTGGTTTTATCATGTGTCCTTGATCAAGACCTATTTCCAAATTGTTGATAGTTGCATTGGTGTGGTAGTTTCGAGTCCACATCCTCAATCATGTCTGCCTCAACCCATGCGTTCAAGCAGTTATTTATCTTCTATGTTTCCTCTCCTGCATCCTTCCTCTGAATGTGGGCAGCGTTCTTTACCATAAATCCCTCAGTGCTGTCCTGTGTCATTGCATTGCTGCTAGTACAGAAGTCCATTACATTCGATTTTAACACAGTGTATCAGTCTCTGTGTACAATGTTCTTCTGGCTCTGCTCCTTTCACTCTGCATCAGTTCCTGGAGGTCATTCCAGTTCACCTGGAACTCCTCCAGTTTATTATTCCTTTGAGCACAATAGTATTCCATCACCCGCATATACCACAGTTTGTTCAGCCATTCCCCAATTGAAGGACATACCCTCCTTTTCCAGTTCTTTGCCACCACAAAAAGCACAGCTATAAATATTTTCATACAAGTCTGTTTATCTATGATCTCTTTGGGGGTACAAACCCAACAATGGTATGGCTGGATCAAAGGGTAGGCATTCTTTTATAGCCCTTTGAGCATAGTTCTAAATTGCCAGCCAGAATGGTTGGATCAGTTCACAACTCTACCAGCAATGCATTAATGTTCCAATTTTGCCACATTCCCTCCAGCATTCATTACTCTCCCCTTCTTTCATTTTAGCCAATCTGCTAGGTATGAGGTGATACCTCAGAATTGTTTTGATTTGCATTTCTCTAATTAGAGATTTAGAACACTTTCTCATGTGCTTATTGATACTTTTGATTTCTTTACCTGAAAATTGCCTATTAATGTCCCTTGCCCATTTATCATTTGGGGGAATGGCTTGATTTTTTATAGAATTGATTTAACTCCTTGTATATTTAAGTAATTAGACCCCTGTCGGAGTTTTTTGTTATAAAGATTTTTTCCCAATTTGTTGTTTCCCTTCTGATTTTGGCTACATTGTTTTTGTTTGTACAAAAGCTTTTTAGTTTAATATAATCAAAACCATTTAATTTACATTTTGTAATTTTCTCTAACTCTTGCTTAGTTTTAAAATCTTTCCTTTCCCAGAGATCTGACAAGTATACTATTCTGTGCTCACTTATTTATAGTTTCCCTCTTTATATTCAAGTCTTTCACCCATTCTGAATTTATCTTGGTGTAGGGTGTGAGATGTTGATCTAAACCTAATCTCTCCCATATTGTTTTCCAAATTTCCCAGCAGTTTCTGTCAAATAGTGGATTCATGTCCCAAAAGCTGGGCTCTTTGGGTTTATCATACACTGTCTTGCTGATGTCATTTACCCCAAGTCTATTTCACTGATCCTCCTCTCTGTCTCTTAGCCAGTACCATATTGTTTTGATGACTGCTGCTTTATAATATAGTTTAATATCTGGTACTGCTAGGCCTCCTTCCTTCACATTTTTTTCATTATTTCCCTTGATATTCTTGATCTTTTGTTATTCCAAATGAAATTTGTTATAGTTTTTCCTAATTCAGTAAAGAAGTTTTTTGGTAGTTTGATAGGTATGGCGCTAAATAGGTAAATTAATTTGGGTAGAATGGTCATTTTTATTATGTTAGCTCATTCTACCCATGAGCAATCAATAGCTTTCCAGTTGTTTAGATCCAGTTTTATTTGTTTGGAAAGTGTTTTGTAGTTGTTTTCGTATAATTGCTGTGTTTGTTTTGGTAGATAGATTCCCAAGTATTTTATATTGTCTAGGGTGATTTTAAATGGTGTTTCTCTTTCTACCTCTTGCTGCTCTAATGTGTTGGAAATGTATAGAAATGCTGATGATTTATGTGCATTTATTTTGTATCCTGCTACTTTGCTAAAGTTGTTGATTATTTCTACAAGCTTCTTAGTTGATTCTCTAGGATTTTTTAAGTAGACCATCATGTCATCTACAAAGAGTGATAGCTTAGTCTCTTCATCGCTTATTTTGATACCTTCAATTTCTTTTTCTTCTCTAATTGCTACTGCTAGTGTTTCTAGTACTATGTTGAATAGTAGAGGTGATAATGGGCAACCTTGTTTCACTCCTGATCTTATTGGGAAGGCTTCTAATTTATCCCCATTGCATATGATGTTTGTTGATGGTTTTAGGTATATACAGTTTATTATTTTTAGGAAAGGTCCTTCTATTCCTATACTTTTCAGTGTTTTCAATAGGAATGGATGCTGTATTTTGTCAAAGGAAAAAAAAAAAAAAAAAAAAAAAAAAAAAAAATTTTTGTTTGTTAGACTGTTGATATGGTCAATTATGTGGATGGTTTTCCTAATGTTGAACCAACCTTGCATTCCTGGTATAAATCCCACCTGATCATGGTGGATGATCTTCTTAATTACTTGCTGGAGTCTCTTTGCTAGTATTCTATTTAAGATTTTTGCAACTATGTTCACTAAGGAGATTGGTCTGTAGTTTTCTTTCTCTGTTTTTGATCTACCTGGCTTTGGAATCAGTACCATATTTGTGTCATGAAAGGAATTTGGAAGGACTCCTTCTTTGCTTATCATATCAAATAATTTGTATAGTATTGGGATTAGTTGCTCTGTGAATGTCTGATAGAATTCACTTGTGAATCCATCAGGCCCTGGAGATTTTTTCTTAGGGAGTTCTTTGATGGCTTGTTCAATTTCTTTTTCTGATATGGGATTATTTAGGTATTCTATTTCTTCTGCTATTAATCTAGGCAATTTATATTTTTGTAAATATTCATCCATATCTCCTAAATTGTTATATTTATTGCCATATAATTGGGCGAAATAGTTTTTAATGATTGCTTTAATTTCCCCTTCATTAGAGGTGAGGTCTCCCTTTTCATCTTTGATACTGTCAATTTGGTTTTCTTCTTTCCTTTTTCTTATTAGATTGACCAGTACTTTGTCTATTTTATCTGTGTTTTCAAAATACCAGCTTCTAGTCTTATTTATTAATTCAATAGTTCTTTTACTTTCAATTTTATTAATTTCTCCCTTGGTTTTTAGTATTTCTAATTTGGTTTTCATCTGGGGATTTTTAATTTGCTCACTTTCTAATTTTTTGAGTTGCATGCCCAATTCATTAATCTCTTCCCTCCTTAATTTGTTAATATATGCAACAAGGTTATAAATTTCCCCCTGAGTACTGCCTTGGCTGCATCCCACAGAGTTTGCTAGGATGTCTCATCATTGTCATTCTCTTCAATGAAATTGTTGATTATTTCTATGATTTCTTCTTTGACTAATTGGTTTTGGAGAATCATATTATTTAATTTCCAATTAGTTTTTGATTTGCCTGTCCAGGTGCCCTTACTAATTATTATTTTTATTGCATTATGATCCAAGAAGGTTACATTTATTATTTCTGCTCTTTTGCATTTGTTTGCAGTGTTTCTATGCCCTATTACATGGTCAATCTTTGTGAATGTACCATGTGCAGCTGAAAAGAAGGTGTATTCCTTTTTGTCCCTATTCATTTTTCTCCACATATCAATTAAATCTAATTTTTCTAGGACTTCATTCACCTCTCTTACCTCTTTCTTATTTATTTTTTGGTTTAATTTATCTAGATCTGAAAGAGGAATATTTAGATCTCCCACTATTATGGTTTTACTATCTATTTCCTTCTTGAGCTCTGCCAGTTTCTCCTTTATGAATTTGGATGCTATGCCACTTGGTGCATACATATTGAGCAGTGTTATTTTCTCATTGTCTATACTGCCTTTAATCAGGATGTAATGACCTTCCCTGTCTTTTTTAATCATATCTATTTTTACTTTGGCTTTGTCAGAGATCATGATAGCCACTCCTGCCTTCTTTTTCTCATTTGACACCCAAAAGATTTTTTTTTAAACCCTTGTACTTCGGTGTATTGTCTCATAGGACGAAGATTGGTAAAGGTGGGCAATGCGGGTCAAGTGACTTGCCCAGGGTCACACAGCTGGGAAGTGACTGAGGCCGGGTTTGAACCTAAGACCTTCTGTCTCTAGGCCTGACTCTCACTCCACTGAACTACCCAGCTTCCCCACTCGCCCAAAAGATTTTGCTCAAGCCCTTAACCTTAAACTTGTGTGTCTACCCGCCTCATATGTGTTTCTTGTAGACAACATATGGTAGGATTTTGGTTTCTAATCCACTCTGCTATTTGCTTCTGTTTTATGAGCAAATTCATCCCATTCACATTCAGAGTTATAATTATCAGTTGTGCATTCACTGACATTTTCGTATCCTCCCCTTTTCCTACCCCTTCTTCTTAAACTATTTCCTTTTAAACCACTGGTTTGCTTTAAGCTGGCATCCCTTATCCCCTCCCTTGATTAACTTCCCTTTCTACCCCCTCTCTTATTATTCCCCTCTTTTTATTTTTAAAGGCCTAATGAATTCCCTCCCTCTTCTTCTCCCCTCCCTTTTTTGACCTCCCCACTTCCCTGCTCCCCTTGGTTTATCCCTTCTGACTTTGTCAGTAGGGTTAGATAGAGTTTTATATCCCAATGGATAATATAGCTACTCTTCCCTCTCTGGGTTGATTACACTGAGAGTTGGGTTTAAATATTACCTCTTAATGCTCTCTTCCTCTCCTTCTTATAATAGTATTTGTCCCCTCCCCTTCCCATACCCTCTTTGTGTGTAATAGAATATCCTATTTTTCTTATTCACTCAAGTTTCTCTTGGTGTCCCCTACTATTCACCCCACTCTTTCCCACCCCCCATGTCATCTTAGACCATTTAGTATTCCAACCTCTCCCTATGAATTATTCTTCTGATTGCTATGATAGTGAATACTATAATAGTGAATAGAGTTCACTACAGAGAATTATACATAGCATTTCTCCACATAGGAATATAGATAATTAGATCTTATTGAAGCCCTTAAAGAGTCAAATTTAAAAAATTATGAGTTTTCTTTCTTTCCCCTCTATTTCTTATTTACCTTTTCATGTTTCTCTTGATTTTTGTAGTTGGATATCAAACTTTCCATTTAGCCCTGGTCTTTTCTGTGCAAATACTTGGAAATCTTCAATTTTGTTGAACGCCCATACTTTCTCCTGGAAGTATATAGTCAGTTTTGATTGGTAGTTGATCCGTGGTTGAAGGCCCAGCTCTCTTGCCTTTCTGAATATCATATTCCAAGCCTTGCGGTCTTTTAGTGTGGAGGCTGCCAGATCCTGTGTGATCCTGATTGGTGCTCCTTGATATTTGAATTGTCTCTTTCTGGCTTCTTGTAAGATTTTTTCTTTTACTTGGAAGCTCTTGAATTTGGCTATTATATTCCTGGGTGTTGTCCTTTCTGGGTCTAGTGTAGAGGGTGATCTATGGATCCTTTCAATGTCTATATTGCCCTCTTGTTGTAGAACTTCAGGGCAATTTTGCTGAATAATTTCTTTTAGTATGGAGTCCAAATTTCTATTAATTTCTGCTTTTTCAGGGAGACCTATGATTTTCAAATTGTCTCTTCTAGCCCTGTTTTCTTGGTCTGTCACTTTCTCATTGAGATATTTCATGTTTCCTTCTATTTTATCAGTCTTTTGACTTTGTTTTATTTGTTCTTGCTGTCTTGAGAGATCATTGGCTTCTAATTGCTCAATTCTAGCCTTTAGGAACTGGTTTTCCTTTTCAATCTGGTCATTTCTGGTCTTCAGTTGACTTGCCTCACTTTCCAATTGTGAAATTCTGCCTTTTAAACTATTATTTTCTTGCCTGATTTCTTTTTGAGCTATTTTCCATTTCTCTAGCCAAATCTTTTCCAACTTTCTTGTCATCTCAGATTTGAACTCTTCAAGAGCTTGTGACCAGTTTTCATTATTTTGGGAGGGTGTGGATGTGATTGCTTGTTTTTTCTCCTCTTCTGTTTGCTTGGTTGTCTGGATTTTCTCTGTGTAAAAGTTGTCAAGTGTTAAAGATTTCTTCTTCTTGTTAATCTTTCTCTTTTGGCCTTCCTGATTCTGGGTTGCCATTGTTAGCCCAGCAGGTTCTCAGCTTTATCCTCACGCTCAGGGTCTGTCTGCGCTCAGGGTCTGTCTGCACTCTTTTGGCTCCTGAGGTCTCAGGTTTGGTTGTTTTCAAGGTCAAGCCCCCTGATGGAGCCCCTTGCTTGATTCTCTGCTGGAGGCTCCTTTACAGGTCTCAGGGCGCTGCTTCCACAGTCGTATACCCGTCTGCACTGGTTCCCCACTCAGGGTTTCAGAGTCTTCGCTCGCGCCTGTGTCTGCCTCCACCTGTGCCTGCGCTCTGTTTCCGCACTCAAAGTCCGTGTGCGTTCTTTAGCCTTTTGGGGTCCTAAGTCTTGCTGCTCTCATGAACAGGCCCTGGAGCTGCCAATGACTCAATGGGTGCCCCAAACTTGTTCTATTTCTTTTGAGCTGGCTTTGGTGTTGTAGGTGGTGTGTGTGTGTGTGGGGGGGGGTTGCTCAGCTCCCGATTTAGTGAGAGCTGTTTCACCCCTTTATAGCATGGAAATGCCCCGATTTCACATACCTTCCACGCTGCGCTCTGTTGTGGGGTCCTTCTGTTTGTCTGGATTTATTTTTATGTCCCCTTGAGGAGTCCTGTATGTTTCTATTAGAAGAAGTTAAGCGCTGCTTTTTACTCTGCTGCCATCTTAACCCGGAAGCCCCTCAGGCCTCATCTTCCCCATCTGACCTCTTGGGCAGTGTGTGCCAGTGATGTCCGAGCAGGCCTCAACCCCAGGCCCAGCTCCTGGCCAGCTCCCTGGCCTGCTCCTCATCCAGGCCCCAGCACACCCCAAAGGCTGCCATCCCGGTCTTCCCCATTGGGTCACAGCTATCTTGTCTTTTTATCCCCCATGAGTCAGGGGTCATGGAGGCTCCACCTGGCCTCAGTCCATGGGGATCCCCAAACCTCTTCTGCCTCCTAGTCCCTGGGGGAGGATGGAGGAGGCCCCTGAGGCCCAAGGAGGCAGAGATGGAGGTCAGGCCTCCTCCTGTTCAGTTACTTCATCTCCCAGTTGGGCCCTCCCTGTATGTCTCCCTCCCAGCTCAGCCTGGACTAGCCCAAAGGCCTTCTGTGGTCTCCTCAAGAGCAGGAGGGAGTTCCTAGGTCTCTCTCAGGCCTCTGAATGGTCTTTGGGCCTTCTGGGCTGGGGGTAGTGCTGAAGGGGACCCTCTTCTGTTGGCTGAGAGGCCTCAGGCTTCAGGACCCAGAGTCCCAGGAGACTTGGAGGAATCAGCTCTGTTTCCCCCAGAACCACTCTGGACCAACTTCTCCACAGCCCCAGGCTCAGGCTCTGATTCTCTGGATGTCACGATGGAAGAAACTGAGGTAAAGGCTGGGCAAGGGCCTTGGCCAGGCTCCCTCAGCTGGGCAGTGTCTGAGGCCATGTTTGAGCCCAGATCTTGGGGGTTCCAGGCCCAGGAGGGCAGCCCCGGAGTCACCAGGTTCCCCCATCTGGGGATAGGGTTGGCCCTTCCTTTGGGGAGACCCGGGGACACCCCCAAAGCAGAAGGAGCAGCAGGAGGCTCAGAGAGATCCCTGGAGGAGGGGAAGCTGTGGGAGGGGGCCTTGGACCTGGGCCCCAGACTGTCAGCTGCTGCCCCCTGCCTCAGTTTCCTTCTCTGGCAGAAGAGAGGATCTTAGCAACACCTCCCCAGGCCTTGGGGATCACAGAGCCATTGAGGGATCAATCAACACTTATTAGACACCTGCTGTGTGCCTGGCTCTAGCCTGAGGCAGCTTCCAGTCTGAAGAAGCAGCAGGGCAGGTCTAAGAGGGGAAATGGGGAGAGGAGAAGGCTGTAGCCACCCCAGACTGGGGAACAATTTGTGTATGGCCCCTCCCCCACCAGGGTGCCAAACCTAGGTGGGGGTCCAGGAAGGGAGGACTCCATTTCCCAGAATGCCTGCATCATGACTTCCTGCAAGCCTTGGCCTTCCCCTTGTAGAAGACTCCATTTCCCAGAATGCCTGGGTCCTGACTTCACCCAAGTATTCGCTCCTCTCCCTCTACCGTCCCGAGGCATGCTGGGAATCTCATGAGGGTAGTCTCTGCTCCTGGAGCTCTCGCACGTGTGATTTGGGGGAGGGGAAGGAGTCCATGCAAAAGGCACAGCTGGGGCTCCCCTATCTGGCACAGGAGACTTTCTGCTCGCTGACTCCAGGGGAGCGGGAAGGTCCGAGTGGCCCAAATCTTGGTAATACCCTGGGACGGCTGAGAGGGCGGAGGAGGAGGAAGCTGCTCCGCAGGTGCAACGAGAGGCGGAGTAGAGGCGGAGTGTTGGGTGTAGGTGTGTGAGGGAGGTGACGTCTCTGCCTCCCTGTCTGTCCATCACTTTAAAGGACCATAGAAAAGGGACAAACACGGAAGTGTGTGTGTGCGCGTATCTGGACCAGGAACCATGGCAGGTCTTTGCCCTCCCTCAGAGGACAGAATGAGCCCCCACCTTCCCCCTCTCCGCTGGGGGAGGAGAGGAGTGCCGTCACTGCGTGGGGGCGGGGCTGGTTCGGGCCCTTCCCTAAAGCGGACATTCAGATCAGAACATGCCAAGGGGAGAAACAGCCAACATGATCCTGGTCAGGGGGCAGCCGGGAAAGCCCGGGCCAAAAGCCATGGAAAGAGCTCTGACCATGGGCACAGAACAAATGCCAACACATTTTCCCCCCAACCCCGACCTGATGCCTGTCTCCTCCCCCCTTTACCCAGTTACCTCACCCCCCAGCAGTCTCTCAATCCACCCTGTGCACCCCATGCAGTTTCTGAATGGAATGAAGCCAAAGATGGCACCAGAATGGGTGGGGAAGCTTCTTCCTGGCCAGTTCAAGGTCCTTTCCAAGCCTCAGGCTCCCTGTTCCCCACTGTGGGGAGTCTTCCATGAGGCCAGGGGAAGGGCCCTGGTGCTCCTCTGAGCCCTCCCCCTCTCTAATTCCCCACAGGTGCAGAAAGAGGAAGCCTCCCCACCTTGGGGGTCCCCTGAAGGACCACAGACTGACCCAAGGAGAGACCCATCCCAGGTGAGTACAGTCCATCCCCAGCCCTGGCCAAGCTCTCCCAAGAAGTAAGACCTCTGTGTTTCCCAAGCCTCCAGGAGTGTCATCCCTGCTTGCTGTCAGTATGACCTCAAAGGTCACCCACAATCCCCAACTGTGTTCTAGGGGTTTTCCAAGGCCTCTGTTGCCCCTGCCTGGTGAGCCAGCCCAGGTTCCAGACAGACAGGCCCAAGTGCAGTCATTTATTCATCCACTCTCCAGTGTGATACCCTCTTGTCAGCTGTGTGTCCCACAATTCCAGGGATAGCACAAGGACAGTCTCTGCTCCTGACCTCCAGGTCTTAGGGTTCAGACAAGTCAGTCAGGTCTGCCAGGGAGGCTTTGTTAGAAGTTTGGGGTGAGATCAGGTGAGGGCACAGACAGGAAAAGGTGTGTTTTTGGCACAGTGACGGGCAACCTTTTGAGCTTGGTGTGTCAAAATTCGCCAAAAAAACAAGCATAACTCGGGTGGTGTGTTACTTTGAGAAAACCATAATTTCACAATATTTATAGTTTAAATAACAAAAATGTATAATCATAATATATAACTGTATTTAATAAACCAAAATAGATAAATTAATATAGGTAGAATTGGCATCTATAGTGCCAGAGTATCTACACTACACTACAGCAAATGTTTCATACTTGGCATGTAGCCCATGCTACTGTATGTGTAGCTTCTTTGTATGTGGCTACAAGTCATCGAAAATGGCTACTGACACATGTGTCATAGGTTTGCCATCACCGTTTTAGCAGAAGAAAAAGGATGGGAATTCTTAATGAGGGCCATTTGCTTTTCAAATATTATTAAACTACCAGGAACTTAAGAATGCACTTAACTTTAGGTCTTTCCTTGTTCCATTAAAATCATTTACCTTGAACCTGTGTGAAGGGAACCCCCCCCTCCCAGGATCACTCATTGGGCTCCTACCTGCATCCCTGCCTGCAGAGAACATGGAGCATGGGTAGTGACCTAGGCACCTGAGCCAGAAATGATTGGGAAATTGATCTGGAGGTAAAAGGGAAGGAATAAAAGAGGGGGTTCCAGGAAGTAGGCTCTCTATTCTCTTGGGTGCACGGCAAAAGGAAGGTGGCTAAGGAGTTCATTGGAAGATTGACCACATGGCAGTATAAAATTAGGCTTTTTCTCTCTGTCTGCCTTCTCCTGTTCAAGTAAATATTAATAAGCTCTATGGAAATTAAGGACCAGAGAATAATCTAGATATTACAAACCTAACAGGATTAAATCACCTGTTGCTTTTTCAATATTTTTCTATTCAGTTCTTTTAGGAGGAGATGAAATTATGGTTCTAACCTATAAATAGAAATATAAACAACAATGCCTTTTGGGGAATAGATTTCTCCACCCCCACGTGTAGTGATTCCACAAATGAATTAACTTACAAGAAACTAATTATACTCCAGTTAAAGCAGAGACATGGGTGGAGTGCAGATACACTGCAGTAATTCCCTATTCTGTCTAGACAACAGTGTATATCCATTGAGTTGCCTGTAGTAGAACACATTTGGTTATTGATTGCATTCAAATGGAGAAGATATTACACAAATTCTACTTACGAAGAACAGAAAGCCCCCAGTCACATTCCCCTTCCCTTCTCTCCTTCTGCATCTAGGTTATGTTTGTGTTCACTACGCCTAGAAACTCACGCAAACTCTTATGTATGTATCATGTAACCCAGGCAAACCCTTATGTATGTATCATGTAACCCAGGCAAACCCTTGTGTTGTATCAGGTAACCTATGGGAACTCCCTCCATTGCTTGGACCCCTGCCCAACATATAGATCGCTGATGTATGGCAGATTGTATTGTGATCACTTAAGGTCTCTCTGTTAATCGTTGCCTGTTACCATGTGTATGGAAAGCTTCTGTTAAACCCCAGCTTGTTTTTCTTTCCCTATAAAAATCATGATCACCCTCAATAAAGTTGCCTTTGATTGCCATCTGCATCTTTGGCCCTCCTGATCCCATACAGTGTGAGTGTCTCATCCTTCTTATCTCATGTCATTCACTCTTACTCCCTTTGGGACTCTGGAATGTTCTCAGGCCAGTCCCTGACAGACAGTTCAATGACCAATTCACTTTGTTTGTGATAAGGAATGGCTTTACATTCGACTGAAAACAGTCACATCTTACAACTTGTATTATGCTCATATATTTCACTGGCCACTTGCTCTGATTATAGACATTTTCCATCAAAGGAAAAGTAGATACAAGAGTATAACAACATGAACAATGGTCCTTTAGGTATTGGTTTGGATTTTTTTTTTTAAATTTTAAACCCTTAACTTCTGTGTATTGACTTATAGGTGGAAGATTGGTGAGGGTAAGCAATGGGGGTCAAGTGACTTGCCCAGGGTTACACAGCTGGGAAGTGTCTGAGGCCGGATTTGAATCTAGGACCTCCTGTCTCTAGGCCTGGCTCTCAATCCACTGAGCTACCCAGCTGCTCCTATTGGTTTGGATTTTGAACAAAGTGAATTAAGGTTTCAGAGAGATTTCAGAATAATGTCCAAATGAGTCACGTTTTTAGAAAGGAATCTTGTGAGAGTTGCTTGTTTAAAGTATTACTTTGAAATGTAGACAGAAATCATTCTTGGTTTCAGGGAATACTTTAAAATCCAAATCTTTTCAAAAGAATGTTGCTCTGAACACTCCACATGGTTTCCTTGTTATTCTTTAAATGAATAAGTAATAAATGTACACTTAATACATTCTGTGAAACTCCTTAAGAACTTCTTTAAAATGCTTGATTGTAAGAACTTGTCAGCTCCTGGTTGCAAATCGTGACTTTCTGAATGCTGGCAGTTTCATAGAGACTGAAGATTAGGGACAACCAGGGGATAAGAGATGGGGCTAGAGAAGTCAGGATGGATGGGATGGGATCATCTGTGAACAGAGAGTTTTGCCTGGGCAAGGTGGAGAGCTACTTCTTCCTTTGAGACAGGGCTAAAGGAGTGGATGTTTGCAGAAAGCTCTGAAGGATGTGACATGGAGAGACAAAAGGGATCCCATGGTTGGTTAAAGGTCCCCATGGGTTTGAGACAAGAGAGAGAAGTTCCTTCCCTGAGAAGGTGTGAGGAGTATGTGCTGTGCAATTCTATGGGGTGGGGGAGACAGTGTTTGGAGGAGATGCTATGGAAGATGGGAGAGGGGAAGCCTCATTTCCTATCTTCCCTCAGGGCCAACCCAATGAAGACTGTGTAACCTACATGGATAGGAGCCCAGTCATTGCACCTTTTTTACAGGGAGCAGCATCATCTGCTGTGGGGGAATAGGAGACAGGATGGTAGAGGTAGAAGGGAATCTAGATCTGGGGCTGGGGGAGGTCATGGCGAAGAGCAAGAACACATACACACAGACACAGGAAAATACTCAGACACACTCAGAGACCCAAAGACACAGACACTGACACACAAAGAGAGACAGAGACACCCTGACACAGACAGACAAGACACACACACACAGAGAAATGCACGTGGGCTAATATTGGAACTCCTCTGCCCTTTCCCCCATACTCCCCTCTTGCCCATGTGCACAAGTTTGGTAGGTTGCTTCCAGGCTCTCTGACCCCAGCATGGTTCACATGGGTCTTCAGATGCCTGGAAGGGGAGGTAAGGAGAGAGGAGGTCCCCACCCACACCCCGACAACTCCCCCCTTTCATATCTAAGTCATGCATTCATTAGGAGTTAATCCTGGTCTTCAGTGTGAGATGCTAGTCCATATCTGTGGGTGGTACAATGGGAAACGTACATGTAAATGGCCTGGAGGCGTCACCCTAAGATCAATGCAAAAGCACTGATCCAGGAAAAAAACAAGGTATTTTTGCAAAAGCATCCTCTTGATAATGACAAATCCAGGTGAATTCATGAGTTATATTCATAGCCGCACTCTTTGTGGTGGCAAAAAATTGGAAAATGAGGGGGTGTCCCTCGACTGGGGAATGGCCAAACAAATTGTGGTATATGATGGTGATGGAATACTATTGTTCTGAAAGGAGTGATGATCTGGAGGATTTCTATGTGAACTGAAAGAACTCAATGAACTGATGCAGAGTGAAATGAGCAGAACCAGAAGGACACTGTACACAGAAAGTAAAACACTGTGGAACAATCCAATGTAATGGGTTTTGTTATTAGTAGCAATACAACAAGGCAGGACACTCCTGAAAGACTTATGGGAAAGTATACTAACCACATTGTGAGAAAGAACTATGGGAGTACAAATGCAAAAGCAAAACATATGATATCACTTATCACATGTATATATGGGTATGTGATTTGGGGTTTAGGCTTTAAAAATCACTCTATAGCAAAAATTAGTAATATGGAAATAGGTATCAAGTGACAACATTTGTACAATCCAGTGGAATTGCTTGTTGGGTCTGGGAGGGAGGGGGGAAGGAAAGAAAATAAAACATAGAAACATATTTAAGAATAAAACATTTTTTAAAAGCCACATGTTTAATTCTGAAATTATTTGACTATCCCTTATATAAAGGATAGATATAATAATATATTATAAAATAATAAAACAATTTATTTGGGTTATTATAAAATTTTAATAATATTATATGATATTAAGTATAATATTGTGAGAAGGGAATTCCCCTCCCTTTGTTTTAATTTAATCAATCAGGGATCTGGAGGTCCTTTACCATTGAGATATGCAGGGATACACAAGACCTCAGTGAAAGGAAGTTGAAACCAACTGAGACAGGAAATTGATCCTACCAGCATTGCTACTCTGTGGTGCCAGGCAAATTAAGGAATTATGATTGGCTCCTGAGATTAAGGAATTATGATTGGCTCCTGAGATGTGACATGGCGGAGGTAGTAGGTGTAGAAAACTGCTTATAAGGCGAGATCAAGGGTCTGGGACACACTCGTGCTCTGGTGACTCTTGCCGAAAGGACTCTCAAACTCTTCTGGCTGGAGATTGGAACCCTGTTGGTGGTGAGCTGAATTCCATCAGAACAGTACACAAGATGGTAGGCTAGGCAACTTTCTATCTCTTTCCTACATTTCCCTCTCGTTACTATCTCTACTTTTAAGTAATAAAGCTACTAACAGCCTCAAAATTTAATTTTAACTACTACAATATTAAAATCTATAATATAGTATTATAAGTACTGCATATTCTGGGGAGGAAATATTACTAGTGATTAATGAGGAGAAAACAAAGAAAAAGGAATTTTTTAGGAATAATTTCCTAAAAGGCTGAAATACTTTTATCTATATAAAAGCATAAAGAAGAATCAATAGAGTTATATGAGATCAGACTCTGATTCTAGCTAAGTGAAGAAAAGCAATCTTGTGTTACATTGAGATTTGGCAAAACATTGGGTACGATGTGCCTTAGCCAAAACGTCCTGTCTTTGTTGAATGATGAATGTCATTTGTGAATGGAATATATTGTCATTTTATATTTAGTTATACAGAAAGAAGGATAACTGTGATGAGGAAAGGAGAGGGTATTCATCTTTTAAAAATATAACATTTGATTAATTGGGGTTGGGGTCTGAGCTCATACATAAGAAAGACATTGACAGTGTAATGATTAGAATTCTCAAGAGGCAGAATATCTTCATTCTAAATTAATTTATTCATCAAGTGGTCATTGTTAACCCTCTCCACAATATAAAAGAAAAAAAGATAGTTCTCTCCTCTAGCACTGGTGTCTTGTCTTCATCTCTCTTTCTATAACTCTTGTCCTTATCTCTCTCTCTCACTTCATATGTTTATTTTCCTGGTAACCTCACCACTCAGATTCATAAAAAAACCACTGAGGAGCGGGGCTTAGGAGGTCTCAATTCATCTCTCATTACTTCACCACCTGAGAAGTAGGTCCTTGTCCATAGAAGGAAGGTATCAATCCAAGCTTTCCCCAGCCTTGTGGCTGGCCTAGCACACCATCAAAATGGGTCAAAGTTCATCATGGCTTTCCAGCTCTACTCTTAACTCATTTGGCATAATGAAAGAAGGGAGCTTAACCCCTAGTTTCATAATTGGGGGGAAGTGGACAGCAAGTGTGGCATTTTGACTTTGGCCAGGCTAAAGGGAAATTTATTCCACAAAAATATCACAATTCTCAAAAAGATTATTTATGGAAAATAAAAGATCTAAGTCTAGTAGTTATGGAAACCAGGGGAATAAGGGTCAAGAGAAGAACTTGGGGCAGACTGAGGAATAACTGACAAGTCAGCGGCCAGATCTAATAATAACATGGTACTTGGCAGGACACTTCTACTTTTCCATATTGCTCCACGGAAAACCTAGGATACACTTGGTAGTGGATTGGCCATATATCAATAATCAAACTAACAGAAATCACATGATTATCCTAACAGATGCAGAAAAAGCCTTTGACAAAATACAACATCCATTCCTACTGAAAATACTAGAAAGCTTAGGAATAAAAGAGCCTTTCCTCAAAATAATAAATAGTATGTTTAAAACCATCAGCAAGTATCATCTGTAATGGGAATAAGTTAGAAGCCTTCCCAATAAAATCAAGAGTGAAGCAAGGATGCTTTATTATATTAATACTACATACCATTATCACCACTATTGCTTCTGCCTTGGAACCAACACACAGTATTGACTCCAAGGCGGAAGGTAAGTGTTTAAAAAAATAAAATAAAATCATGGTAGAAAATATAAAATATTTGGGAATCTCTCTACCAAGAGAAACACAGGAATTATACAAACACAACTAGAAAACACTTCACACAAATAAAACTAGATCGAAATAAATGAAAAAAACATTACTTGCTCATGGGTAGGATGAACTAATAGAATAAAAATAACAATACTACCTAAATTAATTGATTTATTCAGTGCCATACCTACCAAACTACCAAAAAACTATTTTATAGAATTAGAAAAAATAATAACAAAATTAATCTGAAAAAACAAAGGATCAAGAACAACAAGAGAACCAATGGAAAACAATGTGAATGATGGTGGCCTACCAGATCTTAAACTGTACTACAAAGCAGTGATCATCAAAACAATCTGGTTTTAGTTAAGAGATAGAAGGGTGGATCAATGGAATAAACTAGGGTAAATGACCTCAGCAATCTAGTGTTTGATAAACCTAAAGAGCACAGCTTTGGGAATAAGAACTTTATATTTATGGGTCTACAACCAAGGATCACCTACTCATCAAAACTGACTATATACTTCCAGGGGAAAGTATGGGCATTCAACAAGATAGATGATTTCCAAGTGTTTGCACAGAAAATACCGGGACTAAATGGAAAGTTGGATATCCAACCACAAAAACCAAGAAAAACAAAAAGGTAAATAAGAGAGGGGAAAGAAAGAAAACTCTTATTTTTAAATTTGCTTCTTTAAGGGCTTCAATAAGATCAAATTATTTGTATTCCTATGTGGAGAAATATTATGTGTAATTCTAAAAAACTGTACTCACTATTATAGTAATTAGAAGAATTAGTCATAAGGAGAGGTTGGAGTACTAAATGATCTAAGATGATATGGGGAAAAAAGTGGGGAGGGGGAATAGAAGATGGCACCAAGAGAAGCTTGAAGGAATAACTTTATATTTAACAAAAACTGCTGAGAAAATTAGAAAAACAGCATGGCAAAAATTAGGTTTAGATCAGTTTCTCACACATTATGCCAAGATAAGTTCACAATGGGTATATGACTTTAACATAGTGATTAGATGAATGTGAAATAGTTTACCTATCCGATTTATGGAGAAGGGAAGAATTTAAGACCAAGCAAAGGATAGAGAACATTACAAGATGTAAAATAAATAATTTTGACTATATTAAATTAAAAAGGTTTTGTACAAACAAAAACAATGCAATCAAAATTAGAAGGGAAGCAACAAAGTGGGAAAAATTTCTATAACAGAATGATCTCACAAAGGTCTAAATTCTCAAATATACAAAGAACTAAGTCAAATTTGTAAAAAAAAAATCAAACCATTTCCAACTGACGAGCTTCATCTTACTTTCCAATTCTTTCTTCACCTCAAAAACGGCACTTTTTAGCATTTTGGTTTTTTAACTACATATAGGTCCTTTACCTTTTTTTTTTTTTTTAAATTCCCTTTGGACATAGTTCAAAATTGCTCTTTCCAGAATGGTTGAATTAGTTAACAACAACCTCAAATGTTCACTCATTTTTCAGTTTTCCCACATCTCCTCTAACTTCTGTCACTTTCTATCGTAATAAACAATCTAATAGATGTAGGCTGGTCCCTCAAACTTACTATCATTTGCATTTCTCCAAATAACAGTGATCACCCTCCTCCTGAGGAAAACACATACAACTTGAGCACATACATTAGGATTTTTTGTACTATAAATCTTCTGATACAAAGTAAGAGATGATCTCTGGCTGAAAGCCTTCCACAGGGAATATATTTGGATCCAATCTGTTCAGAAGACATTTTCTCATACTGAGCAAGCTCTGGACTCTCCACTTCAATGTCTTTCTTCATTCATGACAGGAATAAGAAAAGGAATTTCCCCTTGGCAATAAGAGATTATTGCTGCCTGAAGGCCTTACCCATATTGATCATATTCCTAACTTTTCTCTCTAGAGTGAATTCTCTTATGTTAAATAAGCTAAGAGTGGCAATTATAAGTGTAAACTTACTCAGGAGGTTTCTCTCCAGTAGGGATTTTCTAACATGAAGCAACTGTGGGCCTTAATGTTAAACCCTATCCAAATTGATTCCATTCATAAAATTTCTCTCCAATGTGGATACTCTGATGCTTACCAACATGGTCCCTCAGTGTGAAAGCCTTTCCACAGTTTACATTCATAAGGTTATTCTCCAGTGTGGATTCTCTGATGTCTGGCAAGATGACTCCTCTGTATGAAAGCCTTTCCACATTGTTTACATTCATAAGGTTTCTCTCCAGTGTGAATTCTCTGATGCTTAGCAAGATCGGCTCTCCTTATGAAAGCCTTTCCACATTGTGTACATTCATAAGGTTTCTCTCCAGTGTGGATTCTCTGATGTTTACCAAGTTGGCCCCTCCGTGTGAAAGCCTTTCCACATTGTACACATTCATAAGGTTTCTCTCCAGTATGGATACTCTGATGTGCAACAAGAGAGCCCCTCTGTGTGAAAGCCTTTCTACATTGCTTACATTCATAAGGTTTCTCTCCAGTGTGGATACTCTGATGTGCAGCAAGAGAGCCCCTCCGTGTGAAAGCCTTTCCACATTGTGTACATTCATAAGGTTTCTCTCCAGTGTGGATACTCTGATGTGCAGCAAGAGAGCCCCTCTGTGTGAAAGCCTTTCCACATTGTTTACATTCATAAGGTTTCTCTCCAGTGTGGATTCTTTGATGTTTACCAAGATCTCCCTTCCATGTGAAAGCCTTTCCACATTGTGTACATTCATAAGGTTTCTCTCCAGTGTGGATTCTCTGATGTGCAGCAAGAGAGCCTCTCTGTGTGAAAGCCTTTCCACATTGTTTACATTCATAAGGTTTCTCTCCAGTGTGGATTGTTTTATGTGCATCAAGATTGCACCTCTCTGGGAAAACCTTTCCACACTGTGTACATTCATAAGGTTTATCTCCAGTATGGACTCTCTGATGTGTAGCAAGACACTCCCTGTGTATGAAAGCCTTTCCACATTGTGTACATTCATAAAGTTTCTCTCCAGTGTGGATTCTCTGATGTGCAGCAAGATTAGAGATCTGTATGAAAGTCTTTTCACATTGATCACATTCATAAGGTTTGTCTCCAGTGTAGATACTCTGATATGCAGCAAGAGAGCCCCTCTTTGTTAAAGCCTTTCCAAAGTGTTTACATTCATAAGGTCTGTCTCCAGTGTGGACTGGTGGATGCTTTGCAAGATGGCCCTTTTGTGTGAGAGTCTTTCCACACTCTTTACATTCATAACGTTTCTCTCCAGTGTTGACTTTCTGTTGTGCAGTAAGAATCTCCCTTTGTGTGAAAGCCTTTCGACATTGTGTACATTCATAAGGTTTCTCTCCAGTGTGGATTCTCTGATGTGCAGCAAGATTAGAGATCTGTGTGAAAGCCTTTCCACAGTGTTTACATTCATAAAGTTTCTCTCCAGAGGAGATTATTTGATGTGAACCAAGCTCAGAGTTCTGACCAAAAGGTCTCCCACCTTTATTACTCACAGAAAGTATTTCTACACGTTTACTTTTTGGATGTCTAATGAGGTCTAAATTCCAGCCAAAGGCCATTTCTCCTAGGTTGTCTTGATAGATGAGCATTTCAGGTTTCTCATGCGACTGATTACATCCTATTTTTTCAGGAAAGCCTTTGGTATATTCACTATCCTGACCACAGTCATTTCCTAAGGTCAATATTTTATACTGATTTAGGACTGAATGTTGGCTAAATTTCTCTACAATTTCATCAAATTCACAGTCACTCTTTGGATTTTTATTTACCTTGATAATAGAGTCACATATTTCTCTCAAAATGAAGTCATAGGGGCCCTGATTCATGCCTCTTTGGGGACCAGATCCTTCCATTAAAAGGCTCAGCTTTGAAGACATCTCTTTCACTTCAAAATTGGTCTCTGCCTCTGAAGAAAACAAATAATGGCATAAACACAGATGGAAAGGGGACACACACACATATACATGGAATATTAAGTTCTTTCCTCTGATGGCAATATGTAAACTGATTTTTATTCTATTTCCCAAGACCAAAAGAAATTTTAAAACTTAAAAAAGCAGAACCAGAGTCTGGATACACAATTTAGTCATAACTGCCAGATGGAACATTTTAGAAATATTTTCACATACAATAACAATGAAACCTCACAACAGATCTGTGACATAGACAAGCCCAAGATTCTTATCATATTTCACAACTCATGTCATGAGTAAAGAATGGAGGAGTCACCTGACAAATTTCCTTGCAACTAGACTACAACTGAAACCCTGTACCAAAGCATGCTTTGTCCACAGTATTCACAGACTTTCTCCATTGCCTTTTCTATCTTTCCTTTAAAAGTCATTCATTTATTATTCTTATAATTTTGTCAATCTTAGGTAACTTTCCAGATATTTTGTTCTCATCATTTTGGATGCACTATCACATGATCATTCTTGGTAAATATTATTTGCTAAGCTAAGAAACAACTTCACTCTTTTTAAAAACTTTTTTTATTGATTAAGAAAAATTTTCCATGGTTACATGATTTTTGTTCTTTCCCTCCCCTCCACCAATCCCCCTCCAGTAGCCAACAAGCAATTTCACTGGGTTTTACATGTGTCATTGATCAAGACCTATTTCCATATTATTAATATTTGCATTAGGGTGATCACTTAGAGTCTACATCCCCAATCATATCCCCATCAATCCATGTGATCAAGCAGTTGTTTTTCTTCTGTTTTTCTGCTCCCACTATTCTTTCTCTGGATGTAGATACCATTCTTTCTCATAGGTCCCTCAGAAATGTCTTGGATCATTGCATTGCTGCAAGTAGAGAAGTCCATTACATTCAATTGTGCCACAGTGTATCTGTCTCTGTGTATATATCGTTCTCCTGGTTCTAGTCCTTTCATTCTGCATCAATTCCTGGAGGTTGTTCCAGTTCACACGGAATTCCTCCAGTTCGTTATTCCTTTGAGCACAATAGTATTCCATCACCAGCAGAAACCACAATTTGTTTAGCCATTCCCCAATTGAAAGGCATCCCCTCATTTTCCAATTTTTGCCACCACAAAGAGCCCAGCAATAAATATTTTTGTACAAGTCTTTTTCCTTATTATCTATTTGGGGTATAAACCCAGAAGTGGTATGGCTGGATCAAAGGGTAGGCTGTCTTTTAAAACCCTTTGGGCATCAACTTCACTCTTCTTAACTCTCATGCAGTAATTTTCAAAGTGGAATATAAATTTTATTTTCTCTATAGATGCAAAGATATTATGCCATTTAATGCAGACATGCTAAATATTCATCTTATTTTATAATCTACCACATATTATGTCTCATAATCTATATTGAGTCCATCATCCATCTCTCAGAAAATGAACAGCATGATTCTGTGTTGGTCTGCTAGCCCCCAAAACTAGGACTCCCTTCACTACAACAGATAAAATCTTTTGGAATAAAAGACCTTGTACAGCTGCTTTTACCTCACTTTCCTGGATGGGAACTCTTTGGGCCTTTTTGCTCTAGCAGCTATTGTGATTCCCATAGTCCCAGTCCTCTGGCTGGAACTTAAGAACTGGAAAGTCTAAAGGAGGTGTCTGTGCAAGTAATGCTTTTTTCTGTAAGGAAGACAAGTTTTGAGCAAGAGTGTGTATATAGCTTCTCGAAAACTTATCCCTACTTTTCCATTGAGATGGGTAAGGATGTCCATATATCAGTTCAAATGGGGACAGCCCAATATCTCTTCAGGGCTTAGTCCTCAATCTCAACAATGCCAGTGGCAGGCATCAAGTCCAAGCTAACTGGATCTCCAGCATCAACTTGTTGAGTTGTTTTTTAAAATCTTGGTTCATTTTTTCTACTTTCCCACTAGAAGGAGGGTGCCATGGCAAATGAACATCCTAGATTATCTCTGATGCTCACACGATTCCTTGCAATACTTTAGAGGTAAAGTGGGTTCCATTATCAGAATCGATATTGTCTGGTAGACCATATCAAGGAATAATTTGCTCAGGCAAAATTTTGGTTACAACCAGAGCAGTTGCTCTGGGAGTTGTATAACCCTCTATCCAGGATGTCAGATGATCTACCACAATGAGAAAGTATTCTGCTGTTCCAATTGGTACCATCTCAGTAAAATCTACTTGAATACCCTGAAATGGCTGAAGCCTTGGAGCCCTTCCTCCATGGGGTTGGTTTCTCAAACTCTACTTATTAACTTTTTTGCAAATCAAGCAGGAGTCCACCACTTGTGTTGCAAGTGTATAATCAATGCACACATATTGTGCTAAAATTAAGTCACATATATTCTGGACTCAACTACTGCTTTGGTGCAGGTGATTTAAGATTCCTCTAGCTATAGCTTGATTAATTATCTCTCTTCCATCAGGTAAAAACCATCTGCCATCCTCTGTTTCTTTTCCTCCCATAGCTTTTATTTTATCTATCTCTGCCTCTGTAAATACTGGCCTTTTTCATATTTAGGTCTCTCTAGGAGACAGCATAAGTCTATCTGGATTACCTGATGTCACTCTCCTACATGGATTTCATACTTTTTGTTCACCTCTTCTGAGTCTGTCTGTCCTATGTTATGGTTTTTCAAAATGGCACGTATTATAATATTAAAAATCCTAACAACCACCACAATTCTTTGTTCCACCCCATCCTCAAAATTTAATGAATAGGGTGTCAAATATAAATCAATGTTTTATGTCCCTCCCCTATATGGAGTTCCTGCATCTTGGTTTTTCAAAACAGATTGTCTGATGTCCCTCTCCTACATGGAGTCTATACTATTTGCCCCAACAAAAATTATACAATTCTTTGTCCCACCTCCATCCTCAAAATTTGATAAATAGAGGTCAAATGTCTGATGTTCCTCTCCCATATAGAGTCTATACTTTTCACCCTAACAACAATTATTTATTGTCCTACCCCCATCCTCAAACTTTGATGAATAGGGGTCAAATGTCTGTCAATGTCTTTGAATTCAGAGTTCTTGGCAGCCTTTTCTTCAGGCTATCAGTCTTTCAAATTAACAATTCAGTTTTCTGCAGCTTTTCTCACAGTCAGCTTCAAAGGCTGGTCAGCAGAGGTCTCAGCTGTCCAGGTAGGCAGGAGTTTGCCTAGGCCTTTCACTCTAGTAGTTTGTCAACAGGATCTGACATGGTCAAATCTCTAACCATTGTTCATTTCAAATCTCAGTGAGAACTAACAGTTCTCATCATTAAGTACAAAATTAATCTTTTCTGGAGTTTTATACAACTGATAATTTTCAACACTAAATCACTTTACAGTCATTTCACACAATTCCACAAAGCACATTTCAAAAACATTTGTGATTTTCCAAAATCATATACAGCAATCTTAAAAATTAATCCTAAGTAAAAATCCAATCAAATTGTGGGATCAAATCTCCCTTTTCTTGTTCTAATCTCCCCTTCTACCCTACCATGGTAGCTAGCCGGGAAAAAAAAAAAAGGAAAAAAAGGAAAAATATTGAACAGATCTTTTTGCTTTTGTCCTCTATTAAAAGTTGAGGGTATAATATATAAATTATTATATATACTATTATATGAGTATAATAGTAATTATTAATAATTATAAGTTATTATATATGTATAATAATGTATATTACATATAATATATAAGTATAATATTAATGGTTTGGCTAAATATATGAAAATTATAAATCTTTTATTTACAAGAGGTGAAAAGAGTGAAAGCAGAGAAATACAAAAGGTTAGCGAAGACATTAACTTTCTAACTAAATATTGTTCCAGTGCTTAGTTCAGCCAGAACTTGTTAAACCTTCAACCAGAATTAAACTCTGTCCAGAAGACAGGAAAGTCAGCTATCCACTCACCCTCCAAGTTCCCTCCAAGAGGCAGGTCAAGACAATGACTTGAGCTCAAGGTGACTCCTGAGGCCTACTTTCTTCTTTGAGCCCACCTTCTTCTTGAACCCGAATTCCTTCTTGGAATCAACTCTCTTCTTGAAATCCACCCTCTAGCATCAGAAATTCAGGGCCTTTTATAGTGGCTTCTTGTCTCCTCCCCTCTTCACAGGGGCCAATCACGGTTTCCAAATAGTCTAGCACTGCCCGGGGCAGTGTTTGTGGGAACCAGTTCTCATCTTCTGGAGGGGTGAATACTCATTGAAAGGATTCACAGTTTCTGAGGGTGTGAATTCTTAAAAGAATTCACAAGTTTCTGACTGTTTGTTAGAAAAAAGGTGGAGCTCTCCATATATCTTGCTGGCTTCTCACCTAGCACTAAGTAGGGTGTGAATTCACTAAGTGGTTTGCTAGCTCCTCCACCTAGTTCAAGCTTCTACTTACATTAGTGTTAACCAAAGTATTAGGATTCCCTTTCACAAGTGTGAACTCAAAGAGAACTAAGAATTCCCTTTTACAAAGGCAAAATTCCTTTTTTACTTACTTAAATGGTCTTAAAGTTTAAGAGGTCCACAAATTCATGTTTCTTTTTGAATCTCTCAAACACATTCTCTGGTCTGTCTGCTCTCCCACTTTCTAGAATAATGGGGGACAGAGAGAAACAGATTTATTTCTTTTCCCAACTCTCCTTTTTTGTTTGCACAGAAAACACAGGGTCATAAACAAAAACAGATAACAAACAGTTAACTATGAAAGTATGCTTCAAAATCAGTGTTGGATGATGGGGACAAGAAAATTTTCTTCTTTTCCCCCAGTCACTATAAGTCTCAGTCTCTCGGGGTAGCACAACAAGGAATGATCTTTTCCTCTGAATCTTTCAGGAAAGTGGTTTCTACTTCCTGAACTCCACCTTCAATGTTATCAAAGGCTCTGAGTGGAGGACTTCAAAGAGCTCCTGATGCCTTCAGTCCTCCATCTCAGAGAGGGAGTAATTTTTATGTTCTTTTTCTTGTTTGGGGCACTTCCTTTTTTGGGGCCCTTCCTTGCCATAGTTGTTGCATGTAAAGTGAGCACGTACTTCTGGCTGATCATCTTTTTCCTTCTTCCTGGAACTCATCCCTCTCCCAATCTGTCCTTCCTTCCTCACTTCCTCTTTCACAATCTGTCTGAATTTAGCATATTCATCAGATTGTTTCATGACTTTGAATATAATCTTTTTCATTTCTTCCTCTTTTCTCCTGACATACACCAGCTGGGCTTGCAGTAATAATTCATTTAATGGCCTGAGCAGCCACTCCTCTATCTTCTGAAGCTTCTTATGGATGTCTGGCCAAGAAGTGATCATGAAGAAAGTCTTTAACAAATCTTATCCAAAAGAATCAGTTATATCGAAGTCAGAATACTTGCTAAATAAATCTTAGTTGTTTTAAAAATTTAGAGGGAGGGGGGCAGCTGGGTAGCTCAGTGGATTAAGAGCCAGGCCTAGAGACAGGAGGTCCTAGGTTCAAATCTGGCCTCAGTTACTTCCCAGTTGTGTGATCTGGGCAAGTCACTTGACCCCCCCCCCATTGCCCACCCTTACCACTCTTCTGCCTTGGAGCCGATATTGGCTCCAAGGCAGAAGAGTGGTAAGGGTTTAAAAAAAATTTAGAGGGATTCTCATCATTCTCTTTTGTCTCACATATCTTATTTAGATTCTGAATTTGGGTCACTGATTTTATCCCTTGAATTATCATTTTCCTAAGGTTCCTCAGGTTTCCCTGATCAATTGTGTTGTTATAGTCCCAGTAAGGGTTTTGAAGGGGGTATTTCTGCTCACCCCTCAATTCACCAGGGCCTATGAAATGCTCATGGTCCCAGACCCTTAAAGCATCTTGCTGAATCTGATCTCTCTCTTCCTTTGAAGAGGTGATACAAAACTGACATCATTTCAGTCCATGTATACATACTTGGTTCCAGAAATTGGCTAAATTGCTCTGCGAGCCCATTTGGTCTTCCAGCAGGTCTTTCATCTCTCTCTTAAATGTCTGAACCTCAGAGGCTCTGAGAGGAGGGCTAACATGTCCTAGCCCCTGTTCTAATGGCACTTCTTTGAGTGGATACTGCTTAGTATATCTCCCAAAAGGGAAATTCATCTGGTCTTCTAGTAACCTCTTAACTTCTCTATTCAAATGTTTATAGGGTTCTGGCAGAGGGGTATCTGCTGTCTCTGCTTTGGATTTTGGCACTGGGGGAGTCAATGAAACTACAGGTGCCACAAGAGGCACTGATATTGGCTCTGGTTCTATTTGGGGTGCTGGTGCTGGCACTGGAAGAGCAAATTGCACTTGGGGAGCAAGAGAAATCAGATACAGGGGAAGGAGAGACTAGTAGATTCCAAGTCTGCTCTATCTCTTCCCATAATTCTTTTTCCTTCTCTGCTACAGTAACTGTAACAGCCAATGCTGTTTCCTTCTGCCTTTTCTCTCATCACCAAAGTTTCTACATCTGGTAGCCATAAGACAGCATATGCTATCTCCTTATCACTTTTAAATTCTTTCTTGTTAACAGTCTTTTTAGGTTGTCATAAACTGTATCATCATTAGATTCAAATTTTGGCCATAGGGTGTGGGTCCAATCTTCAGACCTGCCCACTGAAAACAAAATTGAATGAATGTTCCTGGGTCAACATATTCATATTGAGGGGAATTTTCTCAAGCTTTCAGTTTAGCTCCTAAAGGACTGTCCCTAGGAATTGTGTTCATTTCTCTCTTGTATGGATCCAGGTCCTCTACTGTGGTCTTCTTTTTCCTCTGGGCTGATGCTTTCTGTCCCATGTTTCTGTCTTGAAACTTCTAATCTTGCTTTCTTTTCAGGCACAGCTTAACTTGTCAATCTGCCTAAGATTGTCCTATCTCTTGCCATTTCTTTCTTGCTGAAAAGGGTTTTAAATTTTCAGTTGCTGATTCCCTAAAAACTGGGGACTACTTCAGTTTTCCTCCCTGAAAACTGCTCTTCAGCTCAACCATACACAGGCCTCTGACAAGATCTCCAGCTCAGATTACCTAATCATATTTGCAGAATCATTTTATCTGGTATTCAAAGCTGAAGGGTTTTCCCCTTTAGAAGCACAACTTATTCCCTTATCCCATCCTTTCATCTTCGAACTTCCCTAAATAGAAATTCCCTTTCTCCTTTTTCAATCTCTTTCTCTGACGCTACATACATACATACAAGTGCTTCCTCCCATTCTCAGCTGTTACCCTTAAGGAGATATGGAACTGTGATAAGGCCTCCCACTCATTTCCTTTGGTTTTAAAAAGCCTCTTGGACTCTGCCAGTCAGCTATTCAAGCCCCATCCATTCACACAAAAGCTTAGAGAGAGAAAATACCTCCCACCCAAGTTTGTACTTCATACTCATGAAAAATGAATGGTCTCCATGTCAGAAGTGTTGGCTGGAGTCTCTTCTCTTGCATCTGTCATTCCCTAACTGCTCTCTTGCTCACAGGGTTGTTTTTTTTAAGAAGCATAGAAGACTCAGCTTTTCTCAGATGGATAAAGTGAGGCACTCCTATTATTCTAGAATCCTGGACGAGCCCCTATCTGTGTGGAGTGGGATTCTGGGGAGGCTCATACCCTCAGAATCACTCTAATGAGCAGACAAGAGACTTGATAAGAAGCTGGCAGAGCTCATCTGGCTTTCTTCAGGGGTGTGGGGGGCAGAGAGAGAGAATGGACCACTCTCTGGAGAAACCTCTCAGAAACAGTGGACATTAATGATCAAATTTATACAGAATTTATAGAGATCTAACACAATGCTATCTCCTTTCCTACCATGTGAGTATTATATAATATGTTAAATATTATATCTTTATCTTGTTCTATCCTCCTTAAGTTTTCCCAACACTTCCAAGCCTATAGTAACATTCCTTACCTTTGCAATTTTTTTGTTTGAGTCAAGTTTTAGGTCTGTCTAAGGTTTTTTCAGGTGGCAACATTTCTCCGGCTATTAGGTTGCAACATTTCTTGGGCTATAGCATTCAGGCTGGAACATTTCTCGGGATATAATAATCATTGCAACATTTCTCAGGCTACAGTAATCATTGCAACATTTCTCAGGATTCAGTAATCATTTCTCAGGACACATAGTCAAGATTATAACTTGTAAATTTTGAGATTTTTCTCATAGAAATTAGGACACCCAAACTTCTTCCCATGGGAAAGAAGAAGGGGGAGGACAGTCTCTTAAGTCACATTTGAAATGACTATATTAAAGGCCTGTATTAATATATATATATATATATATATGTGTGTGTGTGTATATATATATATATATATATATATATATGAAGCTGCTGGGGGAGGGGGATTCCTTTACTCTTCATAAGGAGAGATTGATATCTCCCTAATGAAGGGCACCTAATTTTCTATAGGAAGTTGTCAATCTATGATTACTAATACTAATCAATGTATACTGGGGAATAATGCACAATTTCAACCCACACTACAGTAACAGCAATATTGTATGATGGTCAACTGTGAAAGACTTCTGTGCAGCACAACGATCCAATAAAATTCTGAAGGACTTGTGATGAAAAATGCTATGGACCTTCAGAGAAAGAACAAATAGGGTCTGAATGCAGATCAAAGCAGACTGTTCTTCACTTTATTTTATTTGTATGTGTCTTTATTTTAGGGTTTTAGCTTTATAAGAATATTCTCACAACATGACCAATATGGAAATGTTTTGCATGATCATACATGTATAACCTAGATCAAATTGCTTATCATCTTAGGGAGGGGAGAAGAAAGAGAGAGAAGGACTTTGCTTTCTGATGTTAAGAGGATGGGTATTGTATATTGTTGAAGGTCTTTTCTTCATCTATTGAGCTAATCATGTGATCTGTTAGATTTCTTATTGATATGGCCAATTATGCTGATAGTTTCCCTAATATTAAACCAGCCTTATATCCCTGGTATAAATTCCACTGGGTTATAGAGAATAAGCATTGTGATAAGACAGCTGTAGTCTATTTGCTAGGATTTTAAGATTTTTGCAACAATATTAAGGAAATTTGTCTGTAGTTTTCTTTCTGTTTTTTCTCCTCCTGGCTCAGCTATCAGCATCCAATTTGCATCACTCAAAGAATTTTGTAGGACTCCTTTGCCTATTATGCCAGATCATTTAAATACTATTTGAATTAATGCTCTTTTGATTTTTTAAATTTTTTGGAGAATGAACTCCTAATCTTATTTATTAGTTCAACAGTTTTTTTTTACTTTCAAGTTTATTAATTTCTCCTTTGATTTCCAATTTGGTCTTTACTTGGGGATTTTTAATTTGTTCTTTTTCTAGTTTCTTTAGTTGTATGCCCAGTTTATTACTCATTCCCCCCCTCTATTTTACTGATACAAGCATTCAAGGATATAAATTTTCCCCCAAGTACTGCTTTGGTTACATCACATAACTTTTGATATGTAGTCTCCTCACTGTCATGCCTTTTATGAAATCATTGATTGTTCCCATAATTTGTTTGTTGACCTACCCCTTTTCACAAATTAATTATTCAGCTTCCAATCAATTTAAAATTTTTATTTCCATTAATTCATATTGACTACAATTTTTATTGTATTATGATCTGTAAAAGTGAAATTTGGAAAATGTATCAAACTACATTTCCCGTGATCCAACGTGGTCCAACTGGTTTCCGTTTCCGGGTTTTTGGGCGTGGGGAGGCCTACGTCTTGACGCAGGGAAGAGTTTATAATCTCCTGGGTTAGGAGGGGTCGCTCTCTTGGCCAGCAGACTCGAGACAGGAAACAGGAGACAGTAATGGCGAGGGCGGCAAGTTTGAATGCTTACAAGCGCGTGGTCTAATAACTTTATCTATCAGAATGGCTTTAATTAAATTACTAATTTATATTATTATAGCAGCCTTTATCATTTTTAATATTTATAGATCTGAAAAGGTTACAGTTATTATTTCTGCTTTTTTGCATTTCATTGTGAAGTTCTTATGCCCTGGCACATGGTCTTTTGTGTATTTTCCATGTGTAGCTGAAAAGAAGACGTTATGTTCCTTTTCCATTCCATTCAGTTTTCTCCAGATATCTGTTAAATGTAACTTTTCTAAAATTTCATATACCTCCTTTATTCCTTTCTGGTTCATTTTTTGGTGAGAGTTCTGATAGGGGAAGGTTGAGGTCCCCCACCTGTATAGTTTTATTTGCAATTTCCCCTCCTTATTTTCCTTTAGTTTCTACTTTTTAAATCTGGAGGCTATACCACTTGGTGCATATATGTTAAATACCAATACTCTCTCATTCTCTATACTATCTTTTATCAAGATGTAATTACTGACCTTTTCTCTTTTAATCAGATCTAATTTCCTATAGCTTTGTCTCAGATCATAATTGCTACTGCTGCTTTTCTTATTTTAGTTGAAGCCCAATACATTCTGCTCCATCCTCTTCCCTTTACTCTCTGCATCCTTATCTGTGTATGTCAAATGTGTTTCTTGTAAACAACATATCATAGGATTCAGGTTTTTAATCTACTCTGCTACCTGCTTCTATTTTATGGGTAAGTTCATCCTATATAAAATCGCAGTTATGTTACCATCTCTTATTCCCCTTCACCTTGTTTTCCTCTTTTAATCCTGCACTTTCCCTTTTCACTCCTGTCCCTCTACATGTTTCCTTTTTAATCATTCTCCTATTTCTGCTCCCTTATATTACTCTTCTTATTCTCCTTCTATTTCTCTATAGGATAAGATAGGATTCTATATCCCAATGAATCTGGCTATTATTACCTCTCTGAGCCAATTCTGCTGAGAGTAAGTTTTATGAATTGCCTATCACCAACCTCATCCTCCTCTGCACATAATAGGTTTTTTTGTCCCTGTGTCTCTTTATGTGATATAATTTACCCCATTTTATCTCTCTCTTCCTTTTTCTGTCAATGCTATATTCTTTTTCACTAGATTTTTAAAAATATCTTCTTAAACAGTTTAGTAGCACACTCTCTGTATATTTCATCTAACTGCTATGATAATGACAAGAATTTTAAGAGTTAGAAATACCATCTTTCCACACAGACATATAAACAATTTGACCTTACTGAGTTCTGTAAATTTTCTCTTTCTTATTTTTGTTTTTATGCTTCTCTTCAATTTTGTAATGGGACATCAACTTCTTTGTTTTGGTATGCTCTTTTAATCAGGAAGGTTTTGACATCCTCTATTTTATTAAATAACCAATTTATTCCTGAAAAAATATAGGCAATCTTGCTGTGTGAGTGATTTGTGGTTGTAAAACTGGTTTACTTTCCTTCTAAAATTTCAGATTCCAAGCATTCTGATCCTTTAATGTAGAAGCTGCCAAATCCTGTGTAATCCTCACTGGGGCTCCATGATATTTGAATTGTTTCTTTCTAGCTGAGTGCAGTGCTTTCTCCTTGGCCTTGAAGTCCTGAAATTGGGCTATAATATTCCTGGGAGTTGTCAATAGGGGATTTATTGTAGAAGGTGATCTGTGGATTCTTTCAGAATCAAGAATATCAAGACAGTGTTCTTCGATGATTTCTTTTTTTTTATTTGAAAAATGTTATTTAATTAATTTAGAATATTTTCCCATGGTTACATGATTTCTGTTCTTTCACTCCCCACCTCCCACCCCACTCCTGCATCCAACCAGAAATTCCAAAGGATTTTACATGTGTCATTGATTTGATGATTTCTTGAAATGTGACATCTAGACTTTTATTGATCATGACTTTAGGTACTCCAATAATTCTTAGATTGTCATTCTTGAATCTTTTTTCCAGGTCAGTCTTTTTTTTTTTTAAGTGAGATATTTCATATTAGCTTCTATTTTTAAATACTTTTGGTTCTGTTTTGTTGTTTCTTAATGTCTCATGAAGTCATTAGCTTATATTTACCCAATTCTAATTTTTAAAGAATCATTTTCTTCCATGACCTTTTCATCCTCCTTTTCCATTTGGTCCAGTCAACTTTCCATGGAATTCTTTTCTACAATAGATTTCTGTACCACCCCCCCCTCCCCAACTCTGTCTCCACTCCAACTATTTCCGGTTGATCAACTCTACTTTTAAAGAAACTCTTTTCTCCATTGCTTCTTTTGCCAAATTTGGCCAATTTTGCTTTTTCAGCTCTTATTTTCTTTTTCCATTACTCTCATTTCCTTGACTCATTTTTCTTCCACTTCTCTAATTTAATTTTTGAATTCCTTTTAGAACTCATTGAGCATCTTGGACCAATGCTCATTATTATTTCAAGTTTTACATGTGGTTGCTTTGGCATCCCTATCCCTAATTGAGTCTGGGCCTTGTTCTTCTTTGTCTGTTGCCTTAGACATTTTCTATGGTTAGATGTTTCTTTTGCTGTTTGCTCATTTTCTCAGACTTTTTTTTTAAACTATTACTACTATCTCAAAATTGGGCTCTGTTCTCAGAGAAGAGAAGGCACTCTCTTAAATTCAGTTTTCCCCTATTGTTCTCTTCAGTTTTAGTTCTGGGTTTTAGGAAGTTTCATTTCTTCCAAGATGGTACCATAGCCTGTGGGCTGGGTGCTTTAAAAGCTGCTGATTTAGTCTCCTATAGGCACTGCTGATGGGTTGCAGGGCTCAAAGAACTGGGAACTACTTTGCCCTGGGGCTAGGGACTTTGCCACAGGCTTGAACTGGCCAAGTGACTTTGGGCCTTACTATATAATCTTGTGCCAGGCCTTTGGAATATAAGGGGTAGGCATGGGATGCAGTAATGAAGGGTCCCTGGATCCCAAAGTTGGCTTCTGTCCAGATACAGGACATGGTAAAGTATAGAGGGGGTGGATTTTCTTCACTTCCCTTTCCCCAGTTCTATGTCCAGATCCCTTTTGTCTCTACAAATAGACCATTTATGCCAACCTTTCCAGTTGTTTTGCTCAGGAGACTTGCCTTATTCTGACTCTTGTTCATCCCCTGACTCTAGAACTCTAGAAGTACTATTTTAAGGTTCGTTTGAGATTCTCATGGAGGTTCCAGCTTTTGTTTCTGCTATGCTGCTTTCCTAGCACTGCCTCCCCCATTAATATTTCATAACAAAAAATCCTTTCTAAAGACCAGACTCATCCCAAATGGGAAGGGGCTGCCTTGGCAGGTAGCATATCTGCTTTAATGGCCATCTGCAAGGAAAATCTGCCTTGGCAGTAACATAGAATTTGCATACAAAATTCAGGTCTAATTAGAAGGTCAACTAGAAGATTTTTGTGATTAGCTTCAGGAATGTAAATCTGTAACACTGTTTTAAGTTTTCACCTGAAACTACCTAAAATAGAAAAGAGACAATTTCAGAAGCAAGAAAGGAAAATTCAAGCTTCCCATCACAGAATTAAAAGACTTTTTATTATTATTATTATTATTAAAATCAGGCAGGAGGAGAAACCTGTGAAGAGATCAGCACTTTTGCTTTTTTAATCATTGACAAAGGCTTAAAATCCTGCACATTTGGCATGGAATGAAGACATTTCCTTAATGGCAGATTCAGAGTTAATGGAGGAAATAGTCCTTACCCACAGAGAGTAGATTCTTTACATTCTCCAGCATGACCTTCCTGTATAGCTCTTTCTGAGAACGGTCCAAAAGGCACCATTCCTCCTGGGTGAAGTCCACAGTCACATCTTTGAATGTTATTGACCCCTAAGCCAACAAAAGTCACAAGATTTAGAGTTGAGCCTGCAGAATTTGTCCAATCTAGTCCTTATCAACTAACTTAAAGAAACTAAAGCACACAAGGACTTTACCCTAGACTCCTCCCAGGTATCTGCACCAGCCCAGAGCTTGATATGCCACCTGGATAGCCACCTACTAAGCTGGTCACCCTGAGAGCTCCCCCCTTGCTCTCCTTCTCTCTCCCCCTGACTCCTTTCCATACTCTAAGAATCCAGTGACACTGGGTTCTTTCTTGTTCCTCATAGGAATTCCTATAGTTCATTATTCCTTTTAGCATAATAATATTCCATCACTAGCAAATACCACAATTTGTTTAGCAATTCCCCAATCGAAAGGCATCCTCTCATTTTCCAGTTTTTTGCAACCACAAAGATCATGGCAATAAATATTTTCGTACAAGTCTTTTTCCTTATTATCTCTTTGGGGTATAAACCCAGCGGTGGTATGGCTGGATCAAAAGGCAGACAGTCTTTTAAAGCCCTTTGAGCATAGTTCCAAATTGCTATGCAGAATGGGTGGATCAATTCACAACTCTAACAGCAATGCATTAATGTCCTTATTTTGCCAAATCCCCTCTAACATTTATCACTTTCCTTTGCTGCCATGTTAGCCAATCTGAGCAATAATACTTTGAATTGGCAACCACCACTATTACTTATAATCTCCATATATTTTAGCCAAACCATTAAAATTTAATCCTTACAACTGGCACCTTCAGATACTGCTTGATCCTTTCAAGATTTATGCCAAGTAGAAGCTCCCCAAAGCACAGTGGCCCAGAAACATTACTGTGACCTAAGTAGTATGATACTTCTGGAGGATTAAATACATTTTCTTAAACTGAACCGTTAGGACTTTGTATCAAATGTTCTGAACCTTTGTTACCTAACACCACTGTATGTTTCTTACCATCCTATGTGCCTTCTACCTTGTTAATGACTTATGTGAAATATCTGTGAAAAACCCATAAAACATATTATTGTCTATATGAGACCTTTGCTCCAGGCTGGGTGAGGTTTACCACATTTACCACATTTAAAAATTTGGATCTTCAGCCCAGAATTATGACCCAGACATTTCTTTATTTTTCATGGTTTATCAATATGATGTAACTAAGGAAAGGAGTCAGGATTCTGAGACCCCTTAGGAAAGTTTTGGGGATTCTCAGGAGTTTTCATTTAGGGGACTCTGTTTTCTGATTCCTCCTCATTAAAGAGCCCACTATAATCTGAGGTATGCCCCATGTTGTAAGGGGTGATTTTTTCCTTAGGCTTTTTTGGGTCAGCTCCTGTCATGTTAGTGTATATTGTTGTTACTGCCATTTTCTTTATAATTTCTAGTGAGCCACATGCAGGGTCATAGAAAGAAGCCCACAGAGGTAATCTTGTGTCTCCACCAGAACTGAATTTGGTCAACTTGTGTCTTCCCCAGAGTTGGGTGAACTTTATCTATACCTGGGTGCTTTCTATTCCTTATCAGAAGAGAAAATGTGTGTAGGAAGTCTGGTGGACCTTATCCAAGTGGGTTCAGTGTTTGTTATTCATGAACTCTAAAAAGAATTTGCTTTTGAGGGAAGTCTAAAGTTATTCCTTTGATAAAATTATGGTAGTACTGCAAAATAAGTCTATAAATTTCATATTATTCTTAAGTAAACTAGCTATTCCAAAAGATTAGCCTTTCTTAAAATAACTCAGTTAGGGACTTAGATTTTGATAACATAAAAATTAGGGTGAAATTATTTTAACAAAAGGCTACATATATAGATATGTATTTTTAAAATAGCCTTCAAATTTTTTAAAGGCTAAGCTAGCTTTATGATGCAGTAATATTATAAATATGTTGTATATACATTTCTAAATCAGTGCCTTAAAGAGCAAGAAGGAAACCTTAAAGAAATCTAGGCTACTGAAGTGAGAAGTTGGAAACAAAATTTTTGAGACATGAAACAACTGTTTTTGTCAAGAACTTCACTTAAAATCATTAAGCCAGGAATAAGAGTTAAAATCCGAGGCAGAATTATTTGAAATGCCAACCGAACAAGCCCCACAGCTTCATTATCTTATTCAACTTTTTCTATATGTCAAAGATATGAACCTATCTTAACAGGAAGATTTAGTTTTTAAGTCTAAGACAAATAATCCTTTAAATAGTCCCTAGAAAAAAGAAAGAAGGGAGAAAAAATTGCATGAAATCCTCAAGTTCAGTGTTGTACATCATACACAGTAACTGAAACATTGTGGGACGATCAAATGTAATAGATTTTTCCACCAGTAGCAATGCAATGATCCAGGACAATACTGTAGGACTTCTGAGAAAGAAGGCAATCCACATTCAGAGAAATAAAAATGGAAATAAAAACTCAGAAGAAAAATACATGCTTCTATGGGTATATGATTGGGGGTTTTGGTTTTAAAAGATCAATCTATTACAAACATGAGTAATATGGAAATAGGTTTTGAGCAATAATACATGTATAACCCAGTGGAATTGCTTGTCAGCTCCCATAGGGAGCAGGGAAGAGGGGAAAGAAAGAACATGAACCATGGAACCATGGAAAAATAGTCTCAATAAATTTTAAAAGTTAAAAAATAAAGAAACCAAAATGAAAAATATTAAGAAAGCAACAGGCTAGATAATCCTTTTAGGTTCAAGATAAATTATTTTCCTAGGAAAAGGAAAGACAAAGTTTCTGTATGTTAAATGCACTCTAAGTTTCTGATAGTTTAATATTTGAAAAACAGACCTTTTAGTCCTCCCCTGGAATATTCATCTTTTTTCTTCTGCTTAATATATACATTTTCCTTCCACATGTCTGTGCCTTAACCTGATCTCACCCCAAACTTCTGAAACTTCCCTGACAGGCCTGACTGACCTATCCATAGTCAAGTCCCTAGAGGTCAGGAACAGAGATTGTCCCTGTGCCATCCCTGGAATGATGAGACACATAGCCATCCTCCACTGACAGAGGGTGTCCCAATGGAGGATGGATGAATAAATGACTTCTCTTGGGCCTGTCTCTCTGGAACCTGGAATGGCTAATCAGGCAGGGGCTACAGAGGCCCTAGAGAAACCCCAGAATACAGTTGTGGATTGTGGGTGACCTTTGAGGTCACACTGACAGAGGTCTTAGTTCTGCTTGATTCCAGCTGTGGGGAGCTTAGCCAGGGCTGGGAATGGACTGCACTCACCTGGGATGGGGGCCTCTGGGTCCTGGGAGCCATTCCCTCTAACTCCAGGGTGTCTGCTTGGGTCAGACAGTGGTCCTTCAGGGGGTGGGAGCCCCAAGGTAGGGAGACTTCCTCTTTGTACACCTGTGGGGAATTAGAGAGGGGGAGGGCTCAGAGGAGCTCCCAGGACCCTTCCCCTGCCCTCAGAGGAGGCTCTCCCCACAGGAGGGGACAGGAAGCCTCAGGCTTGGAAAGAACCTTGGATTGGACAGGAAGAAGCCTCCCCACCCTCTCCGCTTCTTTCTTTGGCTTCATTCCATTTAGAAACTGCTTTGGGTGCCCAGGATGGATTGAGGGAGACTCCGAGGAGGAGAGGTTACTGGGTAATGGGGGGAAGGTGGGAGGCGAACATCAGGTGGGGTTTGAGGGGACTGTGTTGGCATTAATTCAGTGCCAAGTACAGAGCTCCCTCCATGGCCTGTGGGCACGGCATCCCCCACACTCCAACCAGGCTCATGTTGGCTTCGTCTCCCCCTATCAAGTTCTGACCTGAATGTCCCCTTTGGGAAGGGCCTGAACCAGCCCCGCCCCCATCCTGTGACTGCACCCCCTTCTTGAGCTTAATCCTGGATGGGAGGGGAGATATTCTCCCTTCTCTAGGAGGGCAATGCCCAGCCATGGCTCCTGGCCCAGACAGATCCACCCCCTACCTGACATGGGCACATCTGTATTTGTCCCTTTTCTACAGTCCTTTAAAGCGATTGTCAGACACAGAGACACAAACAAGACATATACACAGAGACACAAACAGAGACCTCCCCCTCCCCCACCACACACTTACACCCCCACACACCACCCCTCCCCCTTCACTCTGGGTGAACCTGCACTGGAGCTTCTCCCTTCCCCCACCCCACCCACCCAGACTCCCAGGCTCAGTTATTTGCAACTGGTCCACCCGGGTCTTCTCCCTCCCCAGGAGTTGGGCAGCAGAAAGTCTCCTCAGCACAAGCAGGGAGCCCCAGCTACACTTGTTGAATTAACTCCCTCCCCCTCTCAAGGAGGAGTGTCCCAAAAAACACATTTGTGGGTACTCCAGGAGCAGAGACAGCCCTCAACAAATTCCCAGCATGCCCTGGGACTGCATAGGAGGAGGTGCCAAGATTTGGTTGAAGTCAGGACCCCGGCATTCTGGGAAATGGCATCTTCCACAAAGGGAGGGTCAAGGTTTGGAGGACATCATAAGAGAGGCATTCTGGGAAATGGAGTCACTTCCTGGACCTCTAGGTTTGGAGCCCTGGTGGAGGAGGGGCCACTCACCAAGTATTCCCAGTCTTCTTTGTTACAATATGGTCCTTTTAGTTTCCTTTCCTTTCTGGTAGTTTTAGCTTTGATCCTTCTAGGTGTACAATTAGAATCTGCTCTCCAGGACTCTAAATCCCAGCATCCCACTATCATTCTCACCTTACATACATTTGGAGATAAAGTTTGTGTGTGACCCCACCCCTCTCTCTTTTTTTCACTGATCAGTTTTGTGGAGGTGAGGTAAGGTGGGAGGCAAGAGAATTTTACTCAGGTTTTTACTTTGGTTCTTTTTGTTTTCTTCTACTTGAAGTGATTATTAATAAATGTTATAAAATATAATACTTGGAGTTACTGGATACTAATTTAAATTTTACATTGTGGAATGTAAGTCTGGAGCTATAGGACCCTAGCTCCATTCTAAGTTTTAGAGCAGTTTTTAAAGACAAATTAGTTTTAAAAGCCTCTGCTGCCCTCTCCCCCTTCCCACTCCACACCCCCACCCTGACTTCCGCCACTGCCTCCTCCCATTTTTGACCAGACACTGGCTGGGAATCCTTGGAAAACAATTTCTGAACAGCTGGTAAAGTATACATCCCTTCCCCCCCACTTATGCTAGCCGCTTTTCAGCAGCGGAATACAGCATGGATCAGCCCCTTACATGCTATGTACCCCAACCCCAGCCTGGCTAACCCAGGGGGGCTTCCATGCTCCTTGCTGTGGGGTGAGGATGGAGTGTCACATGGTTCCCTGGCATTTTTACCCCTATAGGGGAAGGGAAGGAGGGTTATTCTTCCAAACCTCTTAACTTTACTCATTACATACTAGGGTAGCTCCACCTACAGACACGAAGTAGATCTAGTAAGCATGGTCCAGTTTCCTGCCTATCTCAAAAAGCTCCCGTTTCTGAAGAGCCTTACTGAGCTTGCACAGTTTACCACTATGGGATGTCTTTTCTTGCTGCTGTTCCTGGATGTACTGATTGGATGCCTTGCTGTTAGCTTGATTAATCTCAAGATTCAGAGGGCAGATTCATCTCCCTACAACCCCTTGCCATTTTGGCCTGCCCAGTCTTTGCAACACATCCAATATGGGGTTCATACATAATATGCTCAGTGTGGGTATGGGGAACCCAAAAGTGTGACCAAAGGAATCTAGATGGATGATGATACTTGGGAGGGAAAGGAAACTTAAAGAGTCTGGAGGTGAATTTTAGACTCCATTTGCCTTATTGATGTTAACTGTTTCAGTTTGTTCCCCTCTAAATAATGAAGAAGTCTCTGTAATGTACCTATCGGAATTGAAGAAAAGGACTCAAATTCAGTGCCTGTATCTTGTCACATATATTGTATTTGCTGATTGTTTGCTTTAAAATTTAATTTTGTTTTTTAGTTCACATATTAATCTAATCTAATATCTTCTATTACACTATGTCATTTTCAGCTTCTGTGTTTTGGCCATTAGCTATATGTTCTGTTACATTGTCTTTATTTGTACCCTCCCCTATGACTGGACGGGAGAAATTACCATTGTAAAAGTCCATAGTCTAGGCCGGCAAACCCTTTTCCATGGCAAGACCATAGGTCCTTATGGATGCTGGGTTTCTTACCAGATCCATCGAGGTCACATATTGCCTAAATGGCCTTTGTTCCTTTATACCTTTGTTAATTGTCACATAGATGATGATGATGGATAGACTCCATCAAACTGGTTACAACCTGTATACAACCTTTGGAGAATTTAATGAGCTGAAAATCTCAACTGATTTTTAAGGGGTCTAAAGTAGTGATTTTCAGTTATCTAATAGCACCACTTTCTCTGCCTGATCATTTGCCTACCTTTGAATTGTTTGTAACAAGAGGTTAAGGGTCCATTTAGTAGTTGAAGTACAATAGCACTATTGTGTTCCCCACCTTCACATTTATTAAAAATATAATGGATGAGACATCAGAAGTGATTTTCACTGTTGTAGTCCTCATCTCCACAGTGCAATGGATGGGACATATAAATTCATGTCTTTACAGCTGTTACAGTCTCATATCAGAGGAGGGAGGTTTCCCAAGGGACTTGGTTACCCTGCGATGGGTTATAATTTCATCTGGGAGGTGGGAAGGTTTTCCTAGGGGGTGTGGTAACCCAGGGATGGCTTCGGAGGAGCATTTTCCATGGAGCCTAGTGGCTCCTGGATGGTTTTTATATTTGTAACTCTTCACCTTACTCTACCCTTCCACCAGAATGATCTAGATTCATGGTGATATTTTAGATTCAAATATTTTAGACAGAGGTTTTTTCTGGGCTCTTCTGCCAAATTTTGGAATGATAGCATTAATATTTTGTTAGAAATATTTTTGCCAAGCTTGAAAGATTGGCTAGATCTGGAGAACTTGTGACAAGTAGCCATGAGATTCAAAGGTCTTTTAAAATGTCACACAGCAACTCATGTGAATCCTAATGATAGCGAGTTTGTTTGCTATTGTCATTAAATGGGATATTATGATTTTGGAATTTTGGCACTTCTTTGATTGTGCATTACCTGCTATACTACTGTTGTTTTTTTTTTTAAACCCTTGTACTTTGGTATATTGTCTCATAGGTGGAAGAGTGGTAAGGGTGGGCAATGGGGGTCAAGTGACCTGCCCAGGGTCACACAGCTGGGAAGTGGCTGAGGCCGGGTTTGAACCTAGGACCTCCTGTCTCTAGGCCTGACTCTCATTCCACTGAGCTACCCAGCTGCCCCCTATACTACTGTTTTGAAAAGCTGTTACTTAGTAAAAATTCATTTGCACTAACACTGTGGTTCATGGCCAAAATAAAAAGGAAATGGGTCTTATTTTTGGGTGAGAAACCTTTGTATTGTGCCTCTCCTTTGGTAACACAGTGTGTCACTGATTGTGAACTATTTAAAAAAATTTTTTTATTAGTTTTTCCCTGTATGTGCAATAGAGTATTGGAGTTTTCTTTTTTCTCTCATTTTTTGTACTTGAAGCACATGTTACCAGTATTAGTGGTTTTCTGATTTTGCACTAATATAAGTTTATAATATCCATTGGCCCAAATGTCAATGCTCACCCAAAAACTTTAGACGGTGTAAACTTGCCAGTGATTGTTAAACATTATGGGACCTTGATTAATGATTGTGTCTGATTCCAGAAGAGATCACAAAAGTGCCAAGGAGCACAAAGTTAACCTGCATAGTGCCTAGAAGCCCAAGGTCAAGAAGACCAACCAATTCTCATGGGATTAATGAGAACCTGTGCAAAGACAAAGGATTTTTTCTGAGATTTGAGGAAGCAACTGTTTGACGTCAGACACAGGATTTGCCTGTTCCAGATTCAGACAAAGTAGCTCAGTTTGGTGGCCATTTTGGCTCCCCTATCCCTGTAAGTGAAAGTAAAATCTGACCAGGGAATAATATTTCCCTTCTACTTCAAAATCTAGTCCTTTTTCTTTCTTCTTCATAGTGTGGCAATTTTCTAGTGTCTTTGCTATTGATTGAGTGAGTGCATATTGCTGCAATGGTCCTATAAGCTTGTGGAACATAAATCACTTTATTGAGCCCTGATTCTAGGACCTGTTATGGGCTTAATTCTTGCTTACTCAGAATTTCTAAATACTATTTAATTTTGATTTTTTTTCTTTTCCTCTATTTGATTATTTTTTAGGTTTTTGACTTCCTTTTATTTTTTTTTCATTTAATAATTTTTATGTTTTAGAAAAGTTAACATGGTTACATGATTCATGCTCTTACTTTCCCCTTCACCCCCTGACTCCCCACCCCCATAGCCAATGTGCATTTCCACTGGTTTTAACATGTGTCATTGATCAAGACCTATTTCCAAATTGTTGATAATTGCATTGGTGTGGTATTTTTTTTTTTAATTTTAAACCCTTAACTTCTGTGTATTGGCTCCAAGGCAGAAGAGTGATAAGGGTAGGCAATGGGGGTTAAGTGACTTGCCCAGGGTCACACAGCCGGGAAGTGTCTGAGGCCAGATTTGAACCTAGGACCTCCAGTCTCTAGGCCTGACTCTCAATCCACTGAGCTATCCAGCTGCCCCCTGGTGTGGTAGTTTTGACTTCCTTTTAACAATTGATTCACATAACTCAGCCATGTAGCCCAGGGTGATCTGTGTGTTGGGCAACACCCTCCTCAAAGGGAGATTGTATAATTGTCATAAAATCCTAGATTTATAAAAATTTTTCTTGTTTGAGAGTAATTTTAGGATAAGAAATTTGGAACCTCCCCAAATCAAGGAAGTGAACTGTTTGGAGAAGGTGCCATAAAGAAGCCTGCAGAAACCACACACTGCACCAAAAGTTCCAGAGTGAACTTTGGGATGAAGGTAAATTGAACTGTGAGGGGTTAAATGCATTTATTTTGAATGTAAACTCTTATGCCAAACGGGACAGCCCGCGATTGGCTTTTTGTCAATGCACCTAACAATCATTAGTTCTGTTCTCTTTCTCTTTTATTTCTCTTCCATTCCAAAATTATTGTAATTTCCCCTTAGAAAGTACAATAATGTATATACTTCTTTAGAGATATATGTTGGTTATGTGTACTGATTCATTAGTGAAACTAGGCACGTAAATCTGGGACATTTCTACACATTCATTTTCCAAAGGAATCACAGGGGGATTGTATAATTAAAATATGCTCCCCAGGACCAAATCCCAACATCCTACTTTCATTCTCACGTTATGTCCTTATATTTTGGAGATAAAGTTTGTGTGTGACTCCACCCCTCTCTTTTTTCCTGATCTCCAGTTTGTGGAGGTGAGGTGAGGTGAGGTAAGAGACAGGAGAATTTTACTCAGGTGTTTTTTACTCAGAATTTTACTTTTGATCTTTTTACTTCCTTCTACTTCAAGGGATATTAATAATCCTCATAAATTATAATACTTGGAGTTATTGGATATCCCAGGGCTGATGCTGGCCTGACCTATATACGGATCTAACTGATGAACTGACACTTTTCACTCCAAATCACTCTCACATGATTTCAGTCCTAACAGGAAGAAGCAACTGAATTAGTTTGGGAGCCCAAGTTGGCCCAGTTCTAAGGCCGGGCCCTATCCATCCCAGCTCCTGCATTCCTCTCCTCTTTCTCCAATATCTGTTTGAATTAAAAATGAATCCCCCACAATGCCAATAGGTTTTCTCCATCTGCCTTTCCAAGGACACGTGTACTCCCAGGAATAATTCTCATTGCAAAAGCATGCGTGTGTGCAGGGAACAAAGGCTTGCCCAGCATTTTACCGAGATTTTATCCCTTAAGCAAGGGTGCATGATACATGAACTATGAGAAAGATGGGGTTGACTAAGATTTTAAGTTAACCAGTTTTAAACTTAACTAAAATATAAGTAAAATGCCTTCTAAAATCATGACATACTAATTATCTTAGAATTACAATTATGATTATCTTAAAATTATTACTAACATTAAAATCTAATCAAGGATAAGGGAATAGGGGTATTTTCTCACTCACAGTTCTGGAACCTCTGGAAGTTTAGGATGATGTCCAAGGAGTCACACTTAAAAAGTCATTAATGGTGCCTTATGCAATGATGAACTTCCCAGTTTGGTTAATGATATCTTCCAAAGGGCAAGAGGCTCCATGGCAGATACAGGGTTCCCTTTGATGCCCATCTGAAAGGAAAAGCTTCCTGTGTTTTAACTGAGATTTTGCATACAAAATTCAGGTCCAGTTAGAGGCTAGACTAGATGACTTCTGAGATTAGCTTCAGGAATGTGAATCTATAACTGTGGTTTAAAATTTCAACTGAAGCTACCTAAATTAGAAGAGAGAGAATTTCATGAGCATCAAAGCAAAGTATTAGCTTCTTATCACATAGCTTAAAGACATTTTAAAAAATTAAAACCAGTCAGCAGAAGGACCCTCTGCAGAAAAAAGCACTTGCTTTGTTAATCAATGATAAAGGCTAAAAATGCTGCATAAAAGGCATGAAATGAAAGCATTCCTTGGATGGAAGAAATAAAGTTAGCAGAGGAAATGGTTTTTACCCACAGAAAGCAGATTCTGCACATTCTCCAGCATCACCTCCCTGTACTGCTCTAAGAATGGTCCAACAGGGGGCAGCTGGGTAGCTCAGTGGATTGAGAGCCAGGCCTAGAGACAGGAGGTCCTAGGTTCAAATCTGGCCTCAGACACTTCCCAGCTATGTGACCCTGGGCAAGTCATTTGACCCCCATTGCCTAGCCCTTACCACTCTTCTGCCTTGGAGCAAATACACAGTATTGACTCCAAGATAGAAGGTAAGGGCTTTCAAAAAATAAATAAAAAAATAAGAATGGTCCAACAGACACCACTCCTCCTGGGTGAAGTCCACAGTTACCACAATGAATGTTACTGACCCCTAAACCAGCAAAAGTATCACAATTCAGAGCTAAGTCTTCAGAATTCATCTTGTCCAACCCTCCTGGTGGCTGGTCTAGCACACTCTCAAAGTGCATCAAAATGCATCATGCCTTGCCAGACCTGACCTAAACACTTGGGGTACAAGAGGTGTAAAAGACAGTCTGTGCCCTCAAGTAGCATATGATCTAATGGAGAGGCAAACTCACTAACAAATACTTGTAAAGAATGTTCTACATAGGATTGATGAGAAATAATTTTTGAGGGGAGCCACTAGAAGAGAAAAGGTCTGGGAAAGGCTCTTCATAAAAGATGGAATCTGAGTGACAGTAGAAAGCAGGGAAGCCAGTAAACAGAGTAGAGGTAGGAGGGAGGGCATCCCAGGCAGAAAAGAGAGCCACAGAAAAGGCTCTGAGGGAAAGGTTGGTGGCTCAATGGATAGAGTGCCCAGCCTGGAGATGGGTTCAAATCTGTCCTCCCAGTTGACTACTCCTTATCATTCTTCTGCCTTAGAACCCATATTTTGTACTGATTCTAAAAGAGAAGGTAAGGATTGTAAAAGGAAGGCACAAATCTGGGTTTATCAGCTAAGAACACCTAGAGTTGATGCTTACCAAAAGCTTGGGGAAAAGCTAAAGAGACAGATCTCTCAGAAACTCCTTCTGTCATAGAGCTTCTGCTGCTCTGAGGTCAGCTTCCTTCAGCCAGCACTGCAAGGGAATTCCTCACGTACTCTGTGACCTGGGGGGCCTTTAGAAACTTGGGGTGTCCAGGAAGCCTGTTCCCCCATATTGTTATAATTAATCTTGGAGACATGTTAAATTAATAATTATTTATGAGAGAGAAATGAGCAGTCTACCTAGAATGTCTCTGATTTAAGCTGTAGAGGCAGAATCTTAAGCTTTGGCATGTAGAAGTGAGCCTGTAAAAATGGCCTCAGAGCTAAACCCTCCCTCTCCCTCCTTTTCCTTCCCTTGCCTGATAGTTTCCCTTCACACAAGCCACTTGCTGCACATCCCATATTTCCCCTCGCCCCCTTCCTCCTCTGCTGGGTTCTGGCCTTGGATCCCAGGACCATCACAGCCTCTTGCTCCCCCTCCACAGTCCTCTCTGACTCACCCCTCCCTTTTGTCCTGACCTTGGGGTAACTGTGTCCTCCTCTGGTCTGTAAACAAAGAAGGCCAGCTGTCTCCAGTCCAGCCTGTTGCTTCTCACCCCTCCTCTGTCATAGCCTCAGCATGTATCGAAAGCGCTATAAACTGGCTGTTATCTTTCCTTGGGGCCTAACCTCTTTGTAAGCTATTCAGGGAGTTTGAGAAGCTCATTATTCAGCCCCTCCCTGGAACACCCTTAGACTACCCTAACTGGTCAATGCCTGATGAGATGGTTCAGCCAACCCTCTGAAAAATACATCCTCTCATTCCATGCAATCTGTGAATTAAATGAAGGAAAAGATGGCACCAGAGAAGCTTCAGAGGTTTCTTTCTTCCTGCTGAGTCCAAGATCCTTTCCAAGTCTGAGGCTCCCTGTCCCTTCCTGTGGGTAGAGTATTACCCTGAGGATAGGGGAAGGCTCCTGGGAGCTCCTGAGCCCTTCTCTCTCACTTAATTCCGCAAAGGTGCACAAAGAGGAAGTCTCTCCACTTTGGGGCTCCCATCCCAAGAAGGACCAGTCTGGCCCAAGCAGAGGCGCTAGATCCAGAAGAAATGGCCCCCGGGACCCAGAGACCTCCATCCTAGAGTTGTATAGTCCATCCCCAGCCCTGGCCAAGCTCCCCCCACATAGATTCAAGTAGAACTAAGACCTCTGTCTTTCCTAAGCCCCCAAGGGTGCCATCACTGCTAGCTGTCAGTGTGACCTCAAAGGTCATCCACAATCCCTGTGTTTTGGGGTTTTCCAGGGCTTTTATAGCCCTGCCTAGATGAGCCAGCCCAGGTTCCAGACAGACAGGTCCAAGAGCTGTCATTTATTTATCCATCCTCCTTCAAAGGGGGATGGCTGTGTCCCACATTTCCAGGGATGGCCCAAGGACAGTCTCTGCTCAAGAACTCTAGGACCCGGGGTTTGGACAGGTCAGTCAGGCCTGCCAGAGAGGCCTTGGAAGAAGTTTGGGGTGAGAAAAGATTAGGACACAGAGAGGAAAAGGTAGGTTTTGAGCAGAAGAAAAAGGATGGGAATTCTGGGTGAGGGTTAAAAGGTCTGCTTTTCAAATATCAAACTATCAGGAATTTAAAGAGTGTACTTAACCCACAGAAACTTTAGGTCTTTTCTTGTCCCGTTAAAATCATGTACCTTGAACTGAACAGGATTATCTAACCTGTGGCTTTCTCAATATTTTTCATTTTGGTTCCTTTTGGAGGAGGAGATGCAATTAAGGTTCTAGTCCTATAGATACAAATATAAGCAACAATGCCTTTTAGGGAATAGATTTCTTTAACCCCAGGTGCAGTGATTCCACAAATGAATTAACTTACTAGAAACTAATTATAGTCCAGTTAAAACAAAAACCTGAGTGAGGTGCAAAAAAACCTCAATAATGCCCTATTATATATAGAAAACTGCATATCTATTGAGTTACCCATAGTAAAACATACTTTGCTGTTGACTACATTCAAATGGAAAGATATTACACAAACTCTCCTTACATTTAGGAAGAAGGAGATATTTAAGGGATTTCCTCTTGTATATGGTTGGCATGAACAGACAGTCCAATGATGAATTCATTTGGTTGTGTGGGATACAGAATGACCTCATATCAGACTGAAAAGTCACATCTTACAAGCTGCATTATGCTGCTACATTTCCTTGGCCACTTTCTCTGATTATAGAAATTTTCCATCAAAGAAAAAGCACATACAAGAGTATAACCATATTAACACTGAGACATCAGCCTCAGTGCATAGAGGGATTCAACACTATTTGACTTTAGGGAAGAGTTAGAGGTGTCAATAGATGTCAATGTCAATTAATAATTCTACTTTATAGCCAAACTCGGGAATGATCAGGTGGAAAACATTCCTATTTAAAAGGAAATGACAAAGTGGGGATCCTACTCTCACATGGGCTTAGAATCATCCCCTTGATTTCTGCCAGATAAAGATCTCAACCTGTGAATGTTTGGAATCACATTCCTTCTGAGTAACTGGTGGATTTTCTCTGGAAAAGTAGGTAGATTACTGACTTCATAATCAATGATTCATCAGACAATTATATCTGAACTCATGACTCAATATATTAGTTGCAGGCCCAAAAGCTTTTACTTCAAATGGCAAATCTTATGAATCACAACTTAGAGCAAAATAATTTCCCAGGATTCACACTGTTGCATAATTTCTAATCATAGGTATGTAAATAATAAACAAAGCCTCTAAGCCATGAAGAAAGATAGGTTTATTGTCGGGGGGGGCAGTCTCATAACAAGGCCAGACCTCTGGTCAAGACCAGAAGGACCTTGAGCACTGTGGGAGACTTTCTTTTATACCCCCAAAGAATTTGACAAGTTTTTATACCCGTACAAAAATAATTCAGGTCAGTGATGAAAACAGAGAGATATGGATTGGTTGAAGCAATTAGGAAGTACTTCTCATGGGCAGGTGAAAGGGAACTTTTACTCCCTTTAACTTAACCAATCAAGTACTTGGAGTGCTTTATTCTTTTAACTTAGTCAGGAATTTGAAGAACCTTTTACTAAAAGAAGGTCACACTCTCAGAGAAAGGAACAGGCCAAGAAGTAGATCCCACAGGCACAGCCCCCTGGGCAGTGCTAGACAAATTAAAAAACTATGATTGGTTCCTGAGATGTGATGTGCGAGAGCTGTTAGGTGGAGAAAAATGCTCAAAAGGTAAGACCCAACAGGAAGTCTGGGCATTCGATTCCGATTTGGATTCTTGTGGACATTCTGATTCGAACTGACACACTGACTGATGGAGTCTCCAACATTTTGACTCATTAAGAATTGCATTCTAATTTCAGATTCAGATTGTGATTGCAGCATTGCTGAATTCGGCTGAAGAAGGAAGTTTACTCAGGTGAGACTCTTGCCTCCTTGGCATAAAAGACTGTCTTTTGTAAGGCTCAGCATCTTTGGGTTGAAGACTCCTCTTTGGAAGGCACGCCAAGAACGGCTCTGTCTCTTTGGAGTTAGACGCTCTGGTGAAACATTTGACTGAAGAGATTCCTGCAAACTTCTACATGGAGCCTGGAACCTTGCCCAGGTGGTGAGCTGAATATCTTTGGAGAGGACTTAGGGCATTTAGTTAGTCAACTCCCTCTCTCCTTCCTCCATTTCCCTTTACTATCTCTACCTTGCTGTAATAAAGTTACTAGCAGTCTCTTGACTTAAGAGTTAATGTTTATAAATTGTGAACACAACAATCTTTTTAACTCTTAAATTTAATCAAAACAAGTTTAACTATTACAGGCAGAAGAAGTCATTTGACAATAATTTAAGATTATCACTTGATAGATCTGGGGGGAGCAGATGGTCGTGGGCTAATGATACATAAGATGAGAGTGGGTGGGATTGAGTGGTACCTGGTTCTGAATTAAAGGTCAGGCACCATGATGTATAAGGTGCCAAATATAGCAACTTTGAAGGGTAGGTCTGACACTAAGGCCTATATTAAAGCAGTTATTTATATAATTCAAAACCTTAATATTTATACCAGAATATTCACAAAAAAACCTACTGAAATCATGACTTGTGCCAACTATCTTACAATTACAATTATGATTATCTCAAGACTACTGATAACATTAAAATCTAATCCTCATGTAAGGGAGTAAGGGGATTTTTCTCTCACAACATATAGAGAAGAAATTTCATTCTGTTTTATTTGATTTCCTTTGTTTGCTTTGTTTTTTTCTTTGATTTTCTTTAAGTTAGAATTTTAGTTTTCATTTTATTTTATTTTCTTTAAGTTAGATTTTATTTGATTTTCTTTAAGTTAGAATTTATCCATGTATAAAGATTAATTAGATCTAAGTGAGAGGATTTTACACCAGACTATCACGATTTATTTATCCGGGAGTTTTCAGGGACAAGAACTTGCCCTCCTTTAGTCCTTCCAATACTTTCCTTTTTGTAGTGAGAAACACATATTTCTTGAATTCCAATGAAAATAATTGCAAAATAGAGAAGAGATTCAGAAACAACTAAAACTAACAGGCTGATTCCCAATTCATGTAATTTTTCCTTTTTCTTAAGTCAGAAAAGGGTTAAGAAATCTGCAGACAGTTTCACTTTTTAATAATACTCTCTCACATCTGTGTTAATATTTCAAGAAACAAGGTGCACTTGCACACCTCAAATACCCTCTTATTACTTCATCAGAGGGGTGAGACTTTTGCTCAGTCCCAGACATCAGTCAACTGCATCATGAACCTGAGGCCTTGGATAGGATGGATGGAACAGTACGGATCAGGTCCTCTATCCCTTCCACATCTCCATTCCCTCTTATTTGTACATTTGGAAAGACCTCCAAGTGTCAGCAAAAAAACAAGAAACTAATGAGTGCCAATTAACTAGGCAATGACTAAAACAACTGTAATAGATGAATGCTGACAAATAATGAGGAAAAATTATAAGCATTAGGATTTTAGACAAAAAGTCCTTATCATTGTAGTATTTTTTGCACGGTATGAAATTTGGGGTATTTAATGAGGTCTCATCTTCGGGACAGTCCATGAAGACTGGGAGACAGCAAAACACCTTTCCTAGTGAAATGAAGACACTGAATCAACAGCATAATGTGCCCAGAGTATAGTCAAATATGAGCTCAAGAAAAAGCCCTTCCTGTAATCATTTCCTCTACACCCCTTTATTCCAGAAAGAATATTGTTCACCACTGATCATACAACTCTTAAATACTTTATAGAATCTAGAGGGATTTGAATGAACACAAAAGATTTGATCAGGCCTTTGGATGAAGACAAAAATTGATCCAGAAAGAAATGATCACTTTTTGCAGATGATACGATGGTATACTTTGAGAATTCAAAAAAGTCAACTAAAAAGTTAGTAGAGATAATTCATAATTTTAGCAAAGTTGCAGGATACAAAATAATCCTACATAAATGATCAACATTTTTATATATTTCCAACAAAAATCAGCAGCAAGAGTTAGAAAGAGAAACTCCATTTACAATCACTCTAGACCAGTGATGGGCAAATTTTTAAAGAGGGGGC